>NW_026974942.1:0-300000 GCF_030014295.1 Loxodonta africana | reverse complement strand
GAGAGAGAGAATTCCTTAGGATATTCTATGTATAAGATCTTGTCATCTTGAATAGGAAAAATTTTACTTCTTTCCAAATCCAAATGCCTTTAAAAAAAAATTTAGCCTAACTTTTCCGTCTAGTATTTCCAGAAATATGTAGAATAAGAGTTATGAAATCAGGCATCCTTGTCTTGTTCCTGATGTTAGGGGAAAACTTGTAGTCTTTCACCAATGCGTGTGATGTTAGCTGTGGGTATTTCATAAGTGTCCTTAATCAGATACATGTAGTTTCCTTACATTTCTAGTTTGTTGAATGATTTTATTATGAAAGGGTCTTGGATTTTGTGAAATAATGTTTCTGCATTCATTAATCAAATCATTTTTCCTTCATTTTCTTAATTAATTGATATTTATGCTTAACAACTCTTGCATTTGTGGGATAAGTTCCACTGGGACGTGGTTTATAGTCTTTTCAATATGCTGCTATGTTTGGTTTGCTAGTATTTTGCTGCTGGATTTGGTTTGTTAGTACTCTGTTGAAGATTTTATTCATATTCATAAGGGATATTGTGGGTTTTTTGGCTTTGGTGTCAGGGCGATTATGTCATCGTAGAATCAGTTACAAAGTGTTCCCTCCTATTTTCTTTTGCAAGAGTTTGAGAAAGATTAATGTTAATTTGTATTCGGTACTTTGTTATAATTTCCATCTCCTTAAATTATTGTTGTTGTTTTTGCTAGGTGCCCTCGAGTCATTTCTGACTCATAGCCACCCTCTGCACAACAAAAGGAAACACTGCCCGATCCTGTGCCATCCTCACAATCATTGCTATACGTGAGCCCATTGTTGCAGCCACCATGTCAGTCCATCTTGTTGAGGGCCTTCCTCTTTTTCACTGACCCTATTCTTTCCCAAGGATGATGTCCTTCTCCAGAGACTGATCCTTCCTGACAACATGCCCAAAGTATATGAGATGAAGTCTCACCATCCTTGCTTCTAAGGAGCATTCTGGCTGTACTTCTTCCAAGGCAGATTTGTCCCTTATTTTGGCACATCATGATATATTCAATATTCTTCACCAACAGATGCCAATTTTTCTTCAGTCTTCCTTACTCATCATCCAGCTTTCATTGCTTGGGTCAGGGGCACCTTAGTCTTCAAGGTGACATCCTTGCTTTTTAACACTTTAAGGAGGTCTTTTGTAGCAGATTTGCCCACTGCTGCTTCCATGGATGTTGATTGCTGAAACAAGTAAAATGAAATCCTTTTTGTTTTAGGTTTTATATTTAGGTCTTTGATCCATTTTGAGTTAGTTTTTGTTTATGATGTGAAGTATGGGTCCTGATTCATTTTTTCTACAGATGGACATTCAGTTTTGCCAGTGCCATTTGTTAGAGACTGTCTTTTCCCAATTTAACAAAATTCGGCCCTTTGTCAAATATCAGCGGCCCATAGCAGGATGGATTTACATCTGTGTTCTAAGTTCTCTTCCATCGGTCTGTGTGTTTGTCATTGTACAAATACCAGTCTGTTTTGATTGCCATGCCTGTATAGTAGGTTCTAAGATTCAGTAGTGCGAGGCCTTCTTTCTACCTTGTTCTTCTTTAGTAGCACTTAACTTATCCAAGGCCTCTTTCCTTTTCACATTGGGTTGGTGATTAGTGTTTCCATCTCATTAAAGAATGCTGTTGCAATTTGGATCGGTCTTGCATTATATTTGTAGATCACTTCAGGTAGTATTGACATTTTTATGGTGTTGAGTCTTCCTATCCATGAGCATTTTTTTTTCTTCCAATTATATAGGTCTCTTGGTTTCTTGCAGTAGCATTTTGTAGTTTTCTTTGTATAGGTCTTTTATATCCTTGGTTAGATTTATTCCCAAGTATTTTATCATTTGGGGGGCTATTATAAATGGCATTCTTTTTGTGATTTACTTTTTGAAGTTCTCTTTGTTGATGTAGAGGAATCCAACTGATTTTTTATATGTTGATATTGTACCCTGCTACTTTGCTGAATCCTTCTATTAGTTCCAGTAGTTTTTTTGTGGAATCCTTGGAGTTTTCTATGTATAGGTTCATTTCATCTGTGTATAGGGAAAATTTTGCTTCTTCCTTCCAATTTGGATGTCCTTTCTTTCTTTCTCTTTCTAGATTTCTTTAGTTAAGACTTTCAGTGCAATGACATTTTGGTTAGCAGCCGAGCACTTAACCAATGCACCACCAGACCGCCTCTATGTTATTACCTTGAAATTTACCGTTATCTTCCTAAGTTTAAAACAGTCTTTTATTTATTGATATCGCTTTGGCTTCCTCTCCATATGAAAGTTCTATAACTACACCATTTATTCCCTCTTTTTTGTTTTGGTGTCATCATTTACATATTGATGTCTTTGGTTCCCTGTTTTTAGCCTTTTAGCTTTGTTTTATTTTTAAAATTCTTTATTTGGGTTGGTATCTGGGTGGTCTGTCCTGCATCCAAATATCAGATTATTGTTTAATGTTTTTGGTTCTCTATTCGAAGGACTCTCTTTAATATTTCTTGTAAGTTTGGTCTGGTTTTTACAAATTCCCTTAATTTCTGCGTATCTGGAAATATTCTAATGTTGCCATTGTATATGAGAGACAGTTTTACTGAATATAGAATTGCCGACTGGGTTTTTTTTTGCCTTCAACCTTTTATATAGGTTTTCCCACTGTCTTCTTGCCTACGTGGTTTTAGCTACATAGTTGGAGATTAGTTTTATTGGTTCCCCTTTTTAGATAGGTGACTTTATTTTTCCTTAGCTGATCTCAGGATTCTTTGTCTTTGGTCCTTTTTATTTGCACATTTGTTTATAAGTCTTGGTGACTTTCTTTGGGCTCTATCCTGTGTGGGGTTCATTGCGCTTCTTGGATGGGTATCTTCTTGTCTTTCATGATGATAGATAGCGAAGTTTTCTGCCAGGATTACTTTGACAATTGTCTCTGTGTTTTGCATTGCACCCAGCCCCATCCATTGGATCTCTTATCATATGCAAGTTTTTCCTCTTGATAGTGTCCCACATAATTATTAGGATTTCTTCATTCTTTTTTCTGATTTTTCCTCAAATTGGTATCAAGGGACTTTTCTTTAATTTCACTAATCTGTCTTCCATCGTTTCAATTCTGGTCCTATATCCTTCTTTTGAGTTGTCTGTTTCTGAAATTTTATTCTTAATCTTTTGGCTTTCTAGTTGATGTTTTTGTATGGTTTCTAGTTGTTTCATTTTTATATTGTTTTCCTGCATTCTTTATCGCTTTTATGAGTTGTAAACAACTTGACAACAATGGGTTTTTTGTTTGTTTGTTGCTTTCTTTCATTTTGTCAGTGCCTTCCTCGATTTTGTCTATATTTTTCTTGGTTTTGCCTGTGTTTTCACAGGCTGTTTCTTACCCCCGGCAGTTTTTTTGTTCTTTATTTCAGTCACTTGCTGACTCCATCCTGTCCTGCTTCTTTTTGTGATTTGATATTGTCTGTTGTTTCCGAAGCATCAAGAAATTATTATATGTATTTATTTACTGTGTGTTTGTTGAACCCTGAAATTTTGTTTTGTTTTGATATATCCAAGTAGGCTGGGCCTGTGTTTTGCTCTGGTCTCTAATTTTGCCATTTTGATGCTCTCACTACCCTTCTCAGGGTTGGTGGAGGAATGACTGACTGCATGTGTGAGTGTGGGTCTCTCCTGGGGCTGTTGAGGATATAGGTGGTGTTTCTGTTGAGGTGGTGTGTTTGTCTGTCCAGCTGGACCCTGGCTGTGGGTGCAGTGGGTGATCTTCCTAGTTTTGGGGTTGGGTGCTGTGTGTGTGCTCTGCTGATTGCAGGGTGGTTGGGTTTGGGGTATCTGGGTTGTTGGTCCCCAGATGAGTTGTCTGGAAACTCTCATCAATGGTTCCAGGTGAGCAGGGTTATGTGGGGATGTTTAGAATTAGAATATAGAACACAGAAGAATATACAATACACATTATAGAAGAATATACACAGTAGACTATACAATACAGAATATAGATTATACAAGAGCATATAATACAGAATTTAGAATATAGAAAGTAGAATGTAGAATACACAATATAAAATGTAGAATAAAGACTATAGAATAGAATACAGATTATAAAATACAGAAAATTATGGAATGTAGAATGTAAAATATAGAAGAATACACTATATTCTATTTTCAAAGTTCTTTTACATTCTGGATTCTATCTTCAGTGTTCTATGTTCCATATTCTATATTTCAAATTCTCTATTTTCTGTAATCTATGTTCTTCTATATTCTATATTTTTGTATATTCTATATTCCATACTCTGCATTCTATATTCAATGTTCTATATTCTATATTTTTCTACATACAATATTCTTCTATATTCTATATTTCATATTCCATATTCTACATTGTATATTTTAAATTCTTCCATATTCTATGCTCTATATTCTGTATTCTACATTCTAAATTCTTTATTCTATGTTCTTCCATATTCTATATATTTTTCTGTATTCTATATTCCACAGTCTACATTCTTCCTTCTATATTCTACATTTTTCTATATTCTATATTCTTCTATAGTGTATATTTTGTTTTACATTCTATATTCTTATTCCATTATCTTCTATATTCTATAATCTATATTCTTCTATATTCTGTGTTCTTTATGCTTTATTTATATTCTATATTTTGTATTCTACATTTTATATTCTTCTATATTCTATATTTTCTATATTCTAGATTCCATCCTGTGTTCTGTATTCAATGTTCTTTTTCCATATTCTATAATTTTCTGTATTCTATATTCTACATTCTATACTCTTCTATAGTCTGTATCATATATTGTTCTATATTGTATATTCTGTATTTTGCATTCTACATTCTATATTCCATAATCTTCTATATTGTATAATGTATACTCTCTATATTATGTATTTTTATTCTATATTTTATATTCTGTATTCTACATTCTATTTTCTAAATTCTATATTTTCTAATTCCTTTGATTTTATTCTCTATTTTTTTCTAGTCTATATTTTTAATAATTTTCTGTATTCTATTTTCCATATTGCATATTCTGTATACTCTATTCTACATTCTATATTCTCTTATATTCTATCTTCTATATTTAATTCTACATTCTATATTCCAGAATCTTCAATATTCTACAATCTATATTCTTCCATATTCTACGTTCTTTATTCTATATTTTGTATTCTACTTTGTACATATGCTATTCTATATTTATCTCTATATTTTTCTATATTCTCTATTCCATACCCTGTATTCTATATCACATATTGTATATTCTGTGTTCTATATTCAATATTTTTTATATACTATATTCTTCTGTATTCTATATTATATATTCCATATTCTACATTCTGCATTCTATATTCTATAGTCTTCTATGTTCTGTATTCTATACTCTTCTACATTCTTATTCTACATTCTATATTCTTCTCTTATAATCTATATTCTTCTATCTGCTATATTCTGTATTGTACATTCTGAATTTTATATTAAATATTCTACAGTCTACATTCTATATTCTAAATTTTGTAATACTCTTTTTCTTCTCTATACTCTATTCCACATTCTATGTTCTCTATTCTACATTCTATATTCCATTTTCTTCTATATTCTACGTTTCCTATTCTAAATTTTTCTGAATTCTATGTTCTTCTATATTCTATATTTTTTAGTATTTATTCTACCTTCTAATCTCTATATTCTATATTCTTCTGTAATCTAATATTCTCTTGTATTCTCTATTCCATATTCTCTATTCTACATTCTATATTCTTCTATAGTCTGTAATCTATATTCTTCTACTTTCTTTATTCTATATTGTTCAATAGTATATATCCGATACCTTATATTCCATATTTGTCCATATTCTATTTTCTTCTACGTTCTATCTTCTATTTTCTGTAGTCTGTCGTCTATATTCTGTATTCTTCTATATTCTGCATTCTATATCCTATATCTTCTATATTCTAAATTTTTGCTCTATATTTTCCTATATTCTGTATTCTGTTTGTCAGTTTTCTATATTCTTCTATAATTATACTCTACATTCTCCTATTGTCCATATTCCATATTCTTCTATACTCTATATTCTTTTTTCTTTTATATTCTGCATTGTATTTTCTATGTCCTATGTTCTTCTATATACTATATTCCTCTATATTCTATGTTCTACGTTCTAAATTTCTCTATATTCTATACTTTATATTCTACATTCTAAATTCTATATTCTCCTATGTTCTATATTCTTTTATATTCTCTTTCTATATTTTTACATATTCTAGGTTCTATATTCCATACTCTGTATTCTATATTGTATATTCAAAGTTCTATGTTCTACATTCTTTGTTTTTATATATACTATATTTTTCTGTGTGGTATATTCTATGTTCCATATTCTATAGTCTACATTCTGTATTCTTTTATATTTTACTTTCTACATTCCATAATTCTTTGTATTCTACAATCTGTATTCTATAGTCTTTATTCTGTATTTTATATTCTGTAGTCTACATTCTATATTCTAAATTCTGTATTCTATGTTCTTCAGTAATCTATATTCTTTGTTGTATAGTTTTCTACTGTGTACATTCTTCTATAATGTATATTCTGTATTCTTCTGTATTCTATATCCTAATTCTTCTATATTCTCTATTCCATATTCTGTATTCTTCAATATTCTGTATTCTACATTCTACTATATTCTTTTTCTTGTATTTCCCATACCCTTGTATATTCTATATTCTTCTATATTCCGTATTCTATGTTCTCCTATATTCTATATTTTACACTGTACATTCTATATTCCATTATTTTCTATATTGTATGATTTATAATCTATACTTTCGTGTATTCTTCACTGTATACTTTGCATTGTGTAATCTGTATTCTACATTGTACATTTTATATTCTTCTGCATTCTATATTCTAAATTTATATTCTATTTTCTTCTATATCCTGTATTCTTTAAGCTATATTCTTCTGTAACGTATATTCTATATTCTTCTTTATTCCAAATCCTCTATACACTATATTGTTCTGTTTACAAAGTTCTTTTATATTCTGTATTCTATCTTCTGTGTTCTATGTTCCATATTCTATATTTTAAATTTTCTATATTCTATAATCTATATTCTTCTATATTCTATATTTTTGTATATTCTATATTCCATACTCTGTTATTTTATATTTGATGTTCTACATTCTACGTTTTTCCACATACACTATTCTTCTATATTCTATATTTCATATTTCATATTCTATATTCTACATTCCACATTGTATATCTTAAATTCTTCCATATTCTATGCTCTGTATTCTATATTCTACATTCTAAATTCTATATTCTTCCATATACTTCTAGTCTATATTTTTCTATATACTATATTTTTCTGTATTCTCTATTCCATATTCTTCCTTCTATATTCTACTATATTCTGTACTCTATATTCTTCTATATTGTAGTCTGTATTTTAAAGTCTATATTCTACATTCCGTTATCTTCTACATTCTATAATCTATATTCTGTGTTCTTTACCCTTTATTTTATATTCTATATTTTGTATTCTACATTCTATATTTTTCTATACTCTATATTTTCTATATTACATATTCCATACTCTGTGTTCTATATTCAATGTTCTTTTTCTATATTCTATATTTTTCTATACAATTTTCTGTATTCTATATTCTTCATTCTTTACTCTATATTTTTCTATAGTCTGTATCATATATTTTTCTATATTGTAAATTCTGTATTTTACATTCTACATTCTATATTCCATAATCTTCTATATTGTATAATGTATATTCTCTATACTATGTATTTTTGTTCTATGTTTTATATTCTATATTCTGTATTCTACATTCTGTATTCTACATTCTGTATTCTAAATTCTTTATTTTTCTATATTCCATTGTCTGTATTCTATATTCAATGTTGTTTTCTATATTCTATATTTTTCATAATTTTATGTACTCTATATTCCATATTGCATATTCTGTAAACTATATTCTACATTCTATATTTTCTTATATTCCATCTTCTATATTTAATTCTATATTCCAGAATATTCTATATTCTATAATCTATATTCTTCTGTATTCTATGTTCTTTATTCTACTTTGTACATACTCTACATTCTTTAAGTCTATTCTATATTTTTCTATATTCTCTATTCCATACTCTGTATTCTATATTCCATATTCGATGTTCTATATTTTTTATATCCTATATTCTTCTGTATTCTACGTTCTATATTCCATATGCTATATTCTACATTCTGCATTTTATATTCTTCTATGTTCTGTATTCTATACTCTTCTACATTCTTATTCTACATTCTATACTGTTCTGTTGTAATCTATATTCTTCTACCTGCTATATTCCATATTGTACGTTCTAAATTCTATATTCAATATTCTAGTCTACATTCTATATTCTCAATTTTTCAATATTCTTTATTCTTCTCTATTCCCTATCCCATATTCTATATTCTCCATTCTACATTCCATTTTCTTCTATATTCTATATTCTGCATTTTATATTCTAAATTTTTTCTGAATTCTATATTCTATATTTTTTATGTATATTCTACCTTCTAATCTCTATATTCTATATTCTTCTGTAATCTATTCTCTTATACTCTCTATTCTACATTCTTCTATATTTTGACATCTGTATTTTTCTACTTTATTCTCTATTCTTCAATACTGTATATCCTATACCCTATATTCCATTTGTCAATAGTCTATTTTTTTCTACATTCTATCTTCTAAATTCTGTAGTCTGTCATCTATATTCTTTATTCTTCTATATTCTGCATTCTATATCCTATATCTTCTAAATTTATGCTCTATGTTTTCCTATATTCTGTATTCTATATTTTTCAATATTCTACATTCTTCTATAATTATATTCCACATTCTCCTATTTTCCATATTCCTTATTCTTCTATACTCTGTATTTTTCTGTATTCTTTTTTCTTTTATATTCTGTATTGTATCTTCTATGTTCTTCTATATACTATATTCCTCTATATTCTATAGTCCATATTCTATATTCTACGTTCTAAATTCTTCTATATTCTATATTTTATACTCTACATTCTAAATTCTATATTCTTTTATATTCTATTTCTATATTCTTCCATAATCTAGGTTCTATATTCCATTCTCTGTATTTTATATTGTATATTTAAAGTTCTATGTTCAGTATTCTTTATCTTTCTATATACTGTTTTTCCGTATGGTATATCCTATGTTCCATATTCTATATCCTATATTCTACATTCTGTGTTCTTCTATAGTATGCATTCTATATTCTTCTGTATTTTACATTCTACATTTCATAATTTTCTATATTCTATAATCCATAATCAATACTCTCCATTTTATATTTTATATTTTGTATTCTACATTCTTTTCTTTTATTCTACATTCTAGTTTCTATATTCCAAATTCTGTATTCTATGTTCTTCTATAATCTATATTCTGTATCGTATAGTTCTATAGGGTAGCCCGCATGCATGAACAGGCCCGAATAGCGGAGCCCCGCAGGTGAGGAAAAGCCCGAAAGGACGCAGACAAGAATAGTCTCGAAAGGAAAGCCCCGCAGGCATGAATAGGCCCGAACAGAGAGTTCTGCAAGCAAGTATAGGCCCAAATGGAGAATCCCGCAGGCAAGGATAGGCCCAAACTGAGAGTCCCACAGGCAAGAATATCCCCTAATAGAGGAGCCCCACAGGCAAGAACAGGCCCAAATAGCAGAGCCCCGCACGCAGAAAAAGGCCTCAATAACGGAGCTCCACAGGCACAAAGAGGCCGGAATAAGAGGAGCCCCGCAAACAAGAGGAAGCCTGAAAGGAGAGTCCCGCAGGCAAAAATAGTCCCGAACTGGGACTCACGCAGGCAAGAATAGTCCCGAACCGGGACTCAGGCAAGCAAGAAAAGGCCCTTACACAGTCCCGCGGGCAAGAATAGGCCTGAATAGAAGAGCCCCGCAGGCAAGAATAGGCCCGAACAGAGTCCCGCAGGCCAGAATAGGCTTTAACGGAGAGTCCCGCAGGCGAGAATAGGCCAGAATGGAGAGTCCCGAAGGCCAGAATAAGCCCGAACGGAGATTCCCACAGGCCAGAACAGAGGAGCCCTGTAGGCAAGAATAGGCCTCAACAGGGTCCTGCAGGCAAAAACGGACCTGAACGGAGAGTCCCGCAGGAAAGAATAGGCCCAAATGGAGAGTGCTGCAGGCAAGAATAGGCCAGAACGGAGATTCCTGTAGCCAAGAATAGGCCCGAACAGAGTCCCGAAGGCAAGAATAGGACCGCACAGAGGAGTCCCGCAGGCAAGAACATGCCCGAATAGAGGAGCCCCACACGCAAGAACAGGCCGGAATAGCGGAGCCTGGCACGTACGAACACGCCGAATAGCGGAACCGCCACACAAGAACACTCACGAATACCGGAGCTCCGCAGGCACGAGCAGGCCCCAAGAGCGGAGCCCCGCACTGACGAACGGCCCCAATAGCAGAGGCCGGCACGTCCGGACACGCCGAATAGCGGAGCCCCGCACGCACGAACAGGCCCGAATAAGGGGGGCCCGCAGGCTCAAACAGGCCCGAATAACGGAGGCCCGCAGGCAAGAGGAGGAAGGAAAGGATGCTCCCGCAGGCAAGATTAGGCCCGAACGGAGGTTCCACAGGCGAGAATAGGCCCGGAAGGAGAGTCCCGCAGGCCAGGATAGGCCCGAATAGCGGAGCCCCGCAGGTAAGAAGAGGCCCTAACGGAGAGGCCTGCAGGCGAGAACAGGCCGGAACAGAGAGTCCCACAGGCAAGAACAGGCCAGAATAGAGGAGCCCTGTAGGCAAGAATAGGCCCCGACGGAGAGTCCCGCAGGCAAGAATAGACCTGAACGGAGAGTCCTGCAGAAAAGAATATAGAATGTTGAGTACAGTATAGAGAATATGGAATATAGAATACACAAAAATATAGTATATGTAAATATATAGAAAATAGAAGATTGAATATAGAAAAATATAGAATATAGAAAAATTGCAAATGTTTAATATAGAATGTAGAATATAGAAGATTTTAAAATGTAGCCTATACAATATGGAATATAGAATACAGAAGAATATAGCATAGAGAAAAATATAGAATATAGAACATAGAACATCGAATATAGAATAGAGACTATGGTTTATAGGATATAGGAAAATATAGAATATAGAAGATAGAATTTAGAATGTGGAATATAGAATATAGAAGAATTTAGAATATAGAATATGGAATATAGAAGGAAATAGTACATAGGAGAAAACTGAACATAGAACACAGAAGATAGAATACAGAATGTAAAAGAATATAGAAAATAGTAGAATATAGAATATACAAGAATATGGAATACAGAAGAATATAGAATACAGAAGAATATAAACAAGAATATGGATTATAGAATATACATTACAGAAGAATATTGAATATAAATTTAGAATATAGAAGAATGGAGAATAGAGAAGGCTGTAGAAAATACAAGAAAAAGAAGATAGTAGAATGTAGAATACACAATATGGAAGAATAGAGAATATAGAAGAATTAGAATATAGAATACAGAAGAATATAGAATATACATTATAGAAGAATATACACAGTAGAAGACTATACAATACAGAATATAGATTATACAAGAACATGTAATACAGAATTTAGAATATAGAAAGTAGAATGTAGAATACAGAAATAGAATATAAAATATAGAATAAAGACTATAGAATACAGATTATAGAATATAGAATATAGAAAATTATGGAATGTACAATGTAAAATATAGAATACACTATATTCTTCTATTTCAAAGTTCTTTTGCATTCTGTATTCTATCTTCAGTGTTCTGTGTTCCATATTCTATATTTTAAATTCTCTATATTCTATAATCTATGTTCTTCTATATTCTATATTTTTGTATATTCTATATCCCATACTCTGTATTCTATATTCTATATTTTTCTACATACAGTATTCTTCTATATTCCATATTCTATATTCTACATTGTGTATTTTAAATTCTTCCATATTCTATGTTCTGTATTCTACATTCTAAATTCTTTATTCTATGTTCTTCCATATTCTATATTTTTCTATATACTATAATTTTCTGTATTCTGCATTCCATATTCTACATTCTTCCTTCTATATTTTATATTATTCTATATTCTGAATTCTATATTCTTCTATATTGTAGATTCTGTATTTTACATTCCATATTCCATTATTTCTATATTCTATAATCTATATTCTTCTATATTCTGTGTTCTTTATGCTTTATTTCATGCTCTATATTTTGTATTCTACATTGTATGTTCTTCTATATTCTATTTTTTCTATATTCTATATTCCATACTCTGTGTTCTATATTCAATGTTCTTTTTCTATATTCTATATTTTTTTGTATAATTTTCTGTATTCTATATTCTATATTCTTCTATAGTCTGTACCATATATTGTTCTATATTGTATATTTTACATTGTACATTCTATATTCCATAATCTTCTATATGCTATAATGTATATTCTCTATATTATGTATTTTTTATTCTATATTTTATATTCTGTATTCTACATTCTATATTTTTCTATATTCCATTGTCTGTATTCTATATTCAATGTTTTTTCCTATAGTCTATATTTTTTTTATAATTTCAGTATTCTATATTCCATATTGCATATTCTGTAAACTGTATTCTACATTCTATATTCTCTTATATTCCATCTTCTATATTCCAGAATCTTCTATATTCTGTAATGTATATTCTTCTATATTCTATGTTCCTTATTCTATATTTTATACTCTATATTCTCTATTGTACTTTGTACATACTCTATATTCTATATTTATCTCTATTCTATGCTTTTCTATATTCTCTATTAATACCCTGTATTGTATTCTATATTCCAAATTCCTCTGTATTCTATATTCCACATTCTAAATTCTATGTTCTTCTATATTCTATATTTTCCTTTTTTTTATATTCCATACTCTCTATTCTATATTCGATGTTCTATGTTGTATATTCTATATTTTTCTTTATACTATATTCTTCTGTATTCTATATTCCATAAAGTATATTCTACATTCTATATTCTAAAATCTTCTATATTCTACATTCTGTATTCTACATTCTTCTATATGCTATGTTCTATATTCAATCTTCCATTTTCTATATTTTTACATATACTATATTTTTGTGTATTCTATATTCCATATTCTTGATACTATATTCAACATTCTATGTTCTTCTATATTCCGTATTCCATATTCTCCTACATTCTATATTCCATAATCTTCTGTATTGTATAATTTATAATCTTATATATTCTATAATCTATATTCTCCTATATTCTTCATTCTATATTTTGCATCCTGTAATCTGTATTTCACATTGTACATTTTATATTCTTCTGTATTCTATATTCTAAACATATATTCTATGTTCTTCTATATTCTGTTATCCATGCTATATTCTTCTATAATGTATATTCTGTATCCTTATTTATTCCAAATCCTCTATACACTATATTCTTTTATTTTCAAAGTTCTTTTATATTCTGTATTCTATCTTCAGTGTTCTATGTTCCATATTCTATATTTGAAATTCTTTACATTCTATAATCTATGTTCTTCTGTATTCTATATTTTTCTATATTCTATAGTCCATACTCTAGTCTATATTCGATGTTCTATATTCTATATTTTTCTACATACAATATTCCTCTATATTCTATATTGCACATTTCATATTCCATATTCTACTTTCTGCATTGTATATTTTAAATTCCTCCATATTCTATGTTGTATTCTATTTTCTTCCATATTCGTCTATATTTTTCTACATACTATATTTTTCTGTATTCTATATTCCATATTCTTCATTCTTCCTTCTATATTCTATATTCATCTATATTCTGTATTCTATATTCTTCTGTATGTATATTCTGCATTTTATATTCTATATTCCATTATCTTCTATATTCTTTATATTGTTCTATATTCTGTGTTCTTTATGCTTTATTTCATATTCTATATTTTGTATTCTACATTCTATATTCTATGTTCTTCTACATTCTATATTCCATACTCTGTGTTGCATATTCAGTGTTCTTTTTCTATATTATATACTTTTCTATATAATTTTCTGTATTCTACATTCTATACTCTATATTCTCCCATAGTCTGTATCATATATTCTTCTATATTGTATATTCTGTATTTTACATTCTACATTCCGTAATCTTCTATATTTGTAATGTTTATTCTCTATGTTATGTATTTTTATTCTATGTTTTATATCCTTTATTCTGTATTTTTCTATGTTCCATTGTCTGTATTCTATATTCAATTTTTTTATATAGTGTATATATTTTATAATTTTCCATATTTTATATTCCATATTGCATATTCTGTATACTATATTCTGCATTCTATATTCTCTTATATTCCATCTCCTATATTCTGTATTTAATTCTACATTCTGTATTCCAGAATCTTCTATAATCTATATTCCTCTATATTCTATGTTCTATATTCTATATTTTATATTCTAAATTCTACTTTCTACATATTCTATTCTATAAAAAAAATTTTTTTTTTATATTCTATAGTCTATATTTATCTCTATTCTATATTTTTTCTATATTCTCTATTTCATACTCTGTATTCTATATTCCATAGTCAATGTTCTATATTCTATATTTTTATATACTCTATTCTTCTGTATTCTACATTCTATATTCCTTATTCTGTATTCTACATTCTATATTCTTCTATGTTCTGCATTCTATACTCTTCTACATTCTTATTCTATATTCTTCACTTATAATCTATATTCTTCTATCAGCTGTATTGTATATTGTACATTCTAAATTCTATATTCAATATTCTGCAGTCTACATTCTATATTTTAAAATTTTCAATATTCTTTATTCTTCTCTGTACCCTATTCCATATTCCATGTTCTCCATTCTACATTTTATATTCAATTTTTTTCTATATTTTACATTTTATGTTCTAAATTTTTCTGAATTCTGTATTCTTCTATCTTCTATATTTTTATTGTATATTCTGCCTTCTAATCTCTATATTCTTCTGTAATCTAATATTCTCTTTTATAGTCTATTCCGTATTCTCTATTCTACATTCTATATTCTTCTATAGTTTGTAATCTATATTCTTCTACTTTCTGTATTCTGTATTCTTCAGTAGTGTATATCCTATACCCTATATTTGTGAGTATTCTATTTTCTTCTGCGTTCTGTCTTCTATATTCTGTAGTCTGTCATCTATTTTCTTTATTCTTCTATATTCTGCATTCATATATCTGTATCTTCTATATTCTAAATTTATGCTCTATGTTTTCCTATATTCTGTATTCTCTATTTTTCAACATTCTATATTCTTCTATAATTATATTCTACATTCTCATATTTCCATATTCTATATTCTTCTATGATCTATATTCTTTTTTCTTTTATATTCTGTATTGTATCTTCTATGTTCTATATTCTATATACTATATTCCTCTGTATTCTATAGTCCATATTCTATATTCTACATTCTAAATTCTTCTATACTCTATATTCTGTATTTTATATTCTATATTCTACATTCTATATTCTTCTATGTTCTATATTCTTTTATATTCTATTTCTATATTTTTCCATAGTCTAGGTTGTATATTCCATATTCTGTATTCTGTACTGTATATTCTATGTTCTATATTCTAAAATCTTCTATATTCTACATTCTGTATTCTAAATTCTACAGTCTATATTCTTCTAGATTCTATATTCTAGATTTTTCTGTATTCTATGTTCTATATTCAATTTTCTTTTTTCTATATTTTACATATACTATATTTTTGTGTATTCTATATTCCATATTCTTGATACTATATTCAACATTCCATATTCTTGTATATTCTGTATTCCATTTTCTCCTATATTCTACATTTTACATTCTACATTGTATTTTCCATAATCATGTCTATTGTATAATTTATAATCTTCTGTATTCTGTAATTTATATTCTCCTATATTCTTCATTCTATAGTTTGCATTCTATAATCGCTATTCTACATTGTACATATTATATTCTTCTGTATTCTATATTCTGAATTTATATTCTATTTTCTTCTATATTCTGTATTCTTTATGCTATGTTCTTCTATAATGTATATTCTGTACTCTTCTTTATTCCAAATCTTCTATACACTATATTCTTCTATTTTCAAAGTTCTTTTATATTCTGTATTGTATCTTCAGTGTTCTCTGTATCATATTCTATATTTTAAAGTCTCTATATTCTGTGATCTGTGTTCTTCGATGTTTTTCTACATTCTCTATTTTTGTATATTCTCTATTCCATACTCTGTATTCTATATTTGATGTTCTATATTCCATATTTGTCTTCATACAATATTCTTCCATATTCTACATTGCATATTTTATATTCCACATTCTATATTTTAAATTCCTCTATATTCTGTATTCTATAGTCAACGTTCTTCCAGATTCTCTTTTTACATACTATATTTTTCTATATTCTATACTGCATATTCTACATTTGTCCTATATTCTTCTATATTGTGTATTCTATATTTTACATTCTATATTCTATAATATATATTCTATGTTCTGTGTAATTTATACTTTATTTCATAATGTGTGTTTTGTATTCTACATTCTATATTCTATGTTCAATATTCTGAATTCTTCTATACTCTATATTTTCTATATTCTCTATTCCATACTCTATGTTCTATATTGAATGTTCATTTTCTAAATGCGGCAAACGGGTCGTCCGTATCCCCACAACCATAAACCATTGGACTGATGGGGCCCAGGCAGCCAGGATTTCGGCCTTGCCTTCGGAGCCCGGCCACATACGCAGAAATCCACCAGAGGCGGGGACATGGAGAGAGCAAAAACTTGGAAAATGGCAGTGACTCCTTGATTTCCCTGGCATCGGCCTTTCTGAGCGGCATGCTTTCTTTCCTAGTAGGATAAGGCACTGACGGAGAAAGGAATGGCTTATGTATGGAGGAAAGGTGTGTGCTTAGAGGGTGACGATGCTGAGACCAGGTTGGGATCTTTAGTCCCAGGAGAGGCCACTGGCAGCTGTGGGTCAATGTTCTCTGCCCATCCCACTTGGCAGGGAGAGCTTTTCACCACACAAAGCACCCGCAGAATTATTCGTCGCCGGAGAGGTTGCATCTGCCCACGAGTTCCACCTGGCCAGGGTCCGCCCCCACTGTATTGCACATGTCGATCAAAAGAAGCTAAGACCTTCCAGAGAGACTACCTACTATTCTATAGCCACGGGGAAGTGGTACATCCAGAAGCCTACCCCGTTTCATCTCCAGGCTCTCTCTCAGGCCCCTCATACTTGTGATGTGTCTCAGGGGTAGAATGAAGAGATTTCTCTGAATGACCACATACAGAGAGGGGCCATAGATGCTGAGGAAGGGCGCCTTGCCTACTGGTACCCTAGTGTAAGTGGAAAAGAGGTACTCCCTGCTGTCCCAGTGTGTCGAACGTGTCCACATAAGCAGTTGCCTACTGTGAAGTTATTCCCTGGGTGCCCTCGATTTTGTGGCCAAGGACAGAAGGGGCCGTTGCGTGTCCATGGGTAAAATGGAGGGCTATGCGGAACCGGCCGGTTAGGCTGGACCTCTCCTATTGGCTCAGAGTTTGTGACCCGTCCACGTCAGAAGTTCTGGCCAGCCTTGCGGTGGCTGTCTCCATGGTGATTGGGAAAGAAGCCTTAGGCCCCGCACTCAGCCTTCACCTGGCACACCTGGCCTCTTTACCGTCATCTAGACCGCTGTGTAGATGAAAGAAAGGATGTTGGCCACTGACCACGTGTCCTCATTTCCTTTGAAGGATTAGGCTCCTTGCCTGGGCAGAAGACAGACACGGGCAGCCTGAGCCTAGACACCTAGTGACCTGTGACACTGCAGACAGTGATAGATGTTGATGTCCACGCTCAGGTATCCGCAGGTGGCGGATCGAGAGTGGTCGGAGGTGAAGTATAACTAGAGGTCACACACTCACGAGGGCACGGGCCAAAGGTCGGGAAAATAGCTGAGGTCGTGGAGCTCTAGCAGAGCCAGTCTAGGGCCGAGGCCTCCCTCCTGTACGTGGCAAAGAGGTGATCCATATGCCGCCATGCGCAGACTCTGGACTGCTGGGGCCCTGGATGCACGGATTTCGCCCTTGTCTTCGGAGAAGTGACGCACATGCAGTGTGCCACCAGAGGCTGTGGCCCAGCAGAGGGCAAAATCTTGAAAATGCGGGCTTCAGTTGACTTTGCCTGTGCTCTCCTTTGGCTGAGTGCCATCCTGTGTTTCCTAGCAGATGAAGGCAATCGTGGAGAGAGGCGGATTCCCTGTGTGCAGGCAAAGTGTGTGCTGAGATGATGAGTCGCTGGAGACCGGGGTGGACTCTTCAGACCCAGGATAGGCCTCTGGCAGGTATGTGTCAATGTTTTCTGCCCTTCGCACTCAGCCAGGTATTTGCATACAATGTTACCAGCAGAAGTAGTAGACTCCAGAGAGGCTGCCACATGTCAGCAAGCTTCACCTGGCCAGGGTCTGCCGGTGATGTAGCTACCCCATCAGTCACTACTCTCTAGACCTTCCAGATAAACTACCAGATCTTGTCTGCCCATGGGCAACCAGTAGAGCCAGAGGCCTTCCCCCTTTGCTCTTTGGTGTCTAGGCACTCTATCAGGCACTCCAAGCTGTGAAGTGACTCAGGGGGAGAAGGAAGAGATTTCAGAGAATGAACACATCCAGAGAGAGACAGAGAGAGGCAAGAGATGCTGAGTGGGGATGCCTTGCGTAGTGATATCCTCAGGAAAGTGGGAAAGAGGTACCTGGCCTGCTCTGCCAATGCCCTGAACCAGTCCGCACGAGGGGCTCCCCTGTGCCTGCGTAGGCTTTCCCAGGGTGTGCTCAAATCCTGTGGCCACTAGGTGTCATAGGTCATAATGGAGGGCCCTGTGTCATCTGCCTGGCGGGCCGGATCTCTGCCATTGGCTCAGTCTTGTCACCGGGCCCATCATAAGCTCCGCCTACTCTTCCGGTGGTGGGACTGTCTCCATGGTGATGGCAAAGGAGCCTTAGTCCCGCCCACCTGGCCTTGACTTCACCTAGCTGGCCTGCTGACCCTCACTCAGACCTCTGTGTTGATAAAAATTAATGTCGGCCAGTGCCCAGGTGTCAGCATCTGGGATAAAGGATTCCGGACCTTGCCTGGGGCAGAAGGCAGCCTAGGTCAGCTGGTACCTGGAAGTCTAGTGACTCGTGGCACTGCTGCCAGTGACAGACAAATGGTGACTCCCACACTCACATATCCCCTGGTGGCAGAATGATAGTGATGGGTGGAGAAACATGGCTCCGGAGCACTCGCGCAATGGGGCACCGGCCAAAGGCCAGGGCCAGTAGTGGACGTCGCGGAGCTGAATGGTGAGCCAGTGAAGGGCCCAAGGATTCCTCTTGTATGTGGGAAACATGTCATCCGGGTCCCCACGTCCATAAACCACTGGATTGCTGGGGCCCAGGATGCCAGGATTTCGGCCTTGCCTTCGCAGCCCGGCCACATAGGCAGCCTTCCACCGGAGGCGGGGATATGTAGACAGCAAAAATGTGGAAAATGGCAGTGTCTCCTCGATTTCTCTGGCATCGGCCTTTTTGAGCGGCATGCTTTTTTCCTAGTAGGATGAGGCACCGACGGAGAAAGGCAGGATTATGTGTGCAGGAAAGGTATGTGCTGAGAAGGTGACAAGGTTGAGACCAGGTTGGGATCTTTAGTCCCAGGAAGGGCCCCTGGCAGGTGTGGGTCAATGTTCTGTGCCCATCCCACTTGGCGTGGGGAGGTTTACACCATACAAAGCAGCAGCGGAATTATTCTTCCCCCAGAGGTTGCATGTGCCCACAAGCTCCACCTGGCCAGGGTCCGCCCCTACCGTATTGCCCATGTCGATCAACAGAAGCTGAGAGCTTCCAGAGAGACTAACTGCTATTCTCTAGCCACGGGGAAGCGGTACAGCCAGAAGCCTCCCCTGTTTCATCTCCAGGTTCCCTCTCAGGCCCCTCATAGTTGTGATGTGTCTCAGGGGTAGAAAAAAGAGATTTCTTTAAAAGAACACATACAAAGAGGGGCCGTAGATGCTGAGGAAGGGCGCCTTGCCTACTGATATCGTAGCGTAAGTGGAAAAGAGGTACCTGCCTGCTGTCCCAGTATGTCGAACGTGTCCACATCAGGGGTTGCCTACTGTGAAGTTATTCCCTGGGTGCCCTCGATTTTGTGGCCAAGGACAGAAGGGGCCGTTGCGTGTCCATGGGTAAAATGGAGGGCTCTGCGGAACCGGCCGGTTAGGCTGGACCTCTCCTATTGGCTCAGAGTTTGTGACCCGTCCCCGTCAGAAGTTCCGGCCAGCCTTGCGGTGGCTGTCTCCATGGTGATTGGGAAGGAAGCCTTAGGCCCCGCACTCAGCATTCACCTGGCCCACCTGGCCTCTTTTCCCTCATCTAGACCGCTGTGTAGATGAAAGAAAGGATGTCGGCCAGTGACCACGTGTCCTCATTTCCTTTGAAGGATTAAGCTCCTTGCCTGGGCAGAAGACAGCCAAGGTCAGCCTGAGCCTAGACACCTAGTGACCTGTGACACTGCAGACAGTGATAGATGTTGATGTCCACGCTCAGGTATCCGCAGGTGGCGGATCGAGAGTGGTCGGAGGTGAAGTGTAACTAGAGGTGACACACTGACAATGGCACGGGCCAAAGGTCGGGAAAAATAGCTGAGGTCGTGGAGCTCTAGCGGAGCCAGTCTAGGGCCGAGGCCTCCCTCCTGTACGTGGCAAAGAGGTGATCCGTATGCCGCCATGCGCAGCCTCTGGACTGCTGGGGCCCTGGATGCCCGGATTTCGGCCTTGTCTTCGGAGAAGTGACGCACATGCAGTGTGCCACCGGAGGCTGTGGCCCAGCAGAGGGCAAAATCTTGAAAATGCGGGCTTCAGTTGACTTTGCCTGTGCTCTCCTTTGGCTGAGTGCCATCGTGTGTTTCCTAGCAGGAGAAGGCATTCGTGGAGAGAGGCGGATTCCCTGTGTGCAGGCAAAGTGTGTGCTGAGATGATGAGTTGCTGGAGACCGGGGTGGACTCTTCAGACCCAGGATAGGCCTCTGGCAGGTATGTGTCAATGTTTTCTGCCCTTCGCACTCAGCCAGGTATTTGCATACAATGTTACCAGCGGAATTAGTAGTCTCCGGAGAGGCTGCCGCATGTCAGCAAGCTTCACCTGGCCAGGGTCCGCCGGTGATGTAGCTACCCCATCAGTCACTACTCTCTAGACCTTCCAGATAAACTACCAGATCTTGTGTGCCCATGGGCAACCAGTAGAGCCAGAGGCCTTCCCCCTTTGCTCTTTGGTCTCTAGGCACTCTATCAGGCACTCCAAGCTGTGAAGTGACTCAGGGGGAGAAGGAAGAGATTTCAGAGAATGAACACATCCAGAGAGAGACAGAGAGAGGCAAGAGATGCTGAGTGGGGATGCCTTGCGTAGTGATATCCTCAGGAAAGTGGGAAAGAGGTACCTGGCCTGCTCTGCCAATGCCCTGAACCAGTCCGCACCAGGGGCTCCCCTGTGCCTGCGTAGGCTTTCCCAGGGTGTGCTCAAATCCTGTGGCCACTAGGTGTCATAGGTCATAATGGAGGGCCCTGTGTCATCTGCCTGGCGGGCCAGATCTCTGCCATTGGCTCAGTCTTGTCACCGGGCCCATCATACGCTCCGCCTACTCTTCCGGTGGTGGGACTGTCTCCATGGTGATGGCAAAGGAGCCTTAGTCCCGCCCACCTGGCCTTGACTTCACCTAGCTGGCCTGCTGACCCTCACTCAGACCTCTGTGTTGATAAAAATTAATGTCGGCCAGTGCCCAGGTGTCAGCATCTGGGATAAAGGATTCCGGACCTTGCCTGGGGCAGAAGGCAGCCTAGGTCAGCTGGTACCTGGAAGTCTAGTGACTCGTGGCACTGCTGCCAGTGACAGACAAATGGTGACTCCCACACTCACATATCCCCTGGTGGCAGAATGATAGTGATGGGTGGAGAAACATGGCTCCGGAGCACTCGCGCAATGGGGCACCGGCCAAAGGCCAGGGCCAGTAGTGGACGTCGCGGAGCTGAATGGCGAGCCAGTGAAGGGCCCAAGGATTCCTCTTGTATGTGGGAAACATGTCATCCGGGTCCCCACGTCCATAAACCACTGGATTGCTGGGGCCCAGGATGCCAGGATTTCGGCCTTGCCTTCGCAGCCCGGCCACATAGGCAGCCTTCCACCGGAGGCGGGGATATGTAGACAGCAAAAATGTGGAAAATGGCAGTGTCTCCTCGATTTCTCTGGCATCGGCCTTTTTGAGCGGCATGCTTTTTTCCTAGTAGGATGAGGCACCGACGGAGAAAGGCAGGATTATGTGTGCAGGAAAGGTATGTGCTGAGAAGGTGACAAGGTTGAGACCAGGTTGGGATCTTTAGTCCCAGGAAGGGCCCCTGGCAGGTGTGGGTCAATGTTCTGTGCCCATCCCACTTGGCGTGGGGAGGTTTACACCATACAAAGCAGCAGCGGAATTATTCTTCCCCCAGAGGTTGCATGTGCCCACAAGCTCCACCTGGCCAGGGTCCGCCCCTACCGTATTGCCCATGTCGATCAACAGAAGCTGAGAGCTTCCAGAGAGACTAACTGCTATTCTCTAGCCACGGGGAAGCGGTACAGCCAGAAGCCTCCCCTGTTTCATCTCCAGGTTCCCTCTCAGGCCCCTCGTAGTTGTGATGTGTCTCAGGGGTAGAAAAAAGAGATTTCTTTAAAAGAACACATACAAAGAGGGGCCATAGATGCTGAGGAAGGGCGCCTTGCCTACTGATATCGTAGCGTAAGTGGAAAAGAGGTACCTGCCTGCTGTCCCAGTATGTCGAACGTGTCCACATCAGGGGTTGCCTACTGTGAAGTTATTCCCTGGGTGCCCTCGATTTTGTGGCCAAGGACAGAAGGGGCCGTTGCGTGTCCGTGGGTAAAATGGAGGGCTCTGCGGAACCGGCCGGTTAGGCTGGACCTCTCCTATTGGCTCAGAGTTTGTGACCCGTCCCCGTCAGAAGTTCCGGCCAGCCTTGCGGTGGCTGTCTCCATGGTGATTGGGAAGGAAGCCTTAGGCCCCGCACTCAGCCTTCACCTGGCCCACCTGGCTGTGTAGATGAAAGAAAGGATGTCGGCCAGTGACCACGCGTCCTCATTTCCTTTGAAGGATTAAGCTCCTTGCCTGGGCAGAAGACAGCCAAGGTCAGCCTGAGCCTAGACACCTAGTGACCTGTGACACTGCAGACAGTGATAGATGTTGATGTCCACGCTCAGGTATCCGCAGGTGGCGGATCGAGAGTGGTCGGAGGTGAAGTGTAACTAGAGGTGACACACTGACAAGGGCACGGGCCAAAGGTCGGGAAAAATAGCTGAGGTCGTGGAGCTCTAGCGGAGCCAGTCTAGGGCCGAGGCCTCCCTCCTGTACGTGGCAAAGAGGTGATCCGTATGCCGCCATGCGCAGCCTCTGGACTGCTGGGGCCCTGGATGCCCGGATTTCGGCCTTGTCTTCGGAGAAGTGACGCACATGCAGTGTGCCACCGGAGGCTGTGGCCCAGCAGAGGGCAAAATCTTGAAAATGCGGGCTTCAGTTGACTTTGCCTGTGCTCTCCTTTGGCTGAGTGCCATCGTGTGTTTCCTAGCAGGAGAAGGCATTCGTGGAGAGAGGCGGATTCCCTGTGTGCAGGCAAAGTGTGTGCTGAGATGATGAGTCGCTGGAGACCGGGGTGGACTCTTCAGACCCAGGATAGGCCTCTGGCAGGTATGTGTCAATGTTTTCTGCCCTTCGCACTCAGCCAGGTATTTGCATACAATGTTACCAGCGGAATTAGTAGTCTCCGGAGAGGCTGCCGCATGTCAGCAAGCTTCACCTGGCCAGGGTCCGCCGGTGATGTAGCTACCCCATCAGTCACTACTCTCTAGACCTTCCAGATAAACTACCAGATCTTGTGTGCCCATGGGCAACCAGTAGAGCCAGAGGCCTTCCCCCTTTGCTCTTTGGTCTCTAGGCACTCTATCAGGCACTCCAAGCTGTGAAGTGACTCAGGGGGAGAAGGAAGAGATTTCAGAGAATGAACACATCCAGAGAGAGACAGAGAGAGGCAAGAGATGCTGAGTGGGGATGCCTTGCGTAGTGATATCCTCAGGAAAGTGGGAAAGAGGTACCTGGCCTGCTCTGCCAATGCCCTGAACCAGTCCGCACCAGGGGCTCCCCTGTGCCTGCGTAGGCTTTCCCAGGGTGTGCTCAAATCCTGTGGCCACTAGGTGTCATAGGTCATAATGGAGGGCCCTGTGTCATCTGCCTGGCGGGCCAGATCTCTGCCATTGGCTCAGTCTTGTCACCGGGCCCATCATACGCTCCGCCTACTCTTCCGGTGGTGGGACTGTCTCCATGGTGATGGCAAAGGAGCCTTAGTCCCGCCCACCTGGCCTTGACTTCACCTAGCTGGCCTGCTGACCCTCACTCAGACCTCTGTGTTGATAAAAATTAATGTCGGCCAGTGCCCAGGTGTCAGCATCTGGGATAAAGGATTCCGGACCTTGCCTGGGGCAGAAGGCAGCCTAGGTCAGCTGGTACCTGGAAGTCTAGTGACTCGTGGCACTGCTGCCAGTGACAGACAAATGGTGACTCCCACACTCACATATCCCCTGGTGGCAGAATGATAGTGATGGGTGGAGAAACATGGCTCCGGAGCACTCGCGCAATGGGGCACCGGCCAAAGGCCAGGGCCAGTAGTGGACGTCGCGGAGCTGAATGGCGAGCCAGTGAAGGGCCCAAGGATTCCTCTTGTATGTGGGAAACATGTCATCCGGGTCCCCACGTCCATAAACCACTGGATTGCTGGGGCCCAGGATGCCAGGATTTCGGCCTTGCCTTCGCAGCCCAGCCACATAGGCAGCCTTCCACCGGAGGCGGGGATATGTAGACAGCAAAAATGTGGAAAATGGCAGTGTCTCCTCGATTTCTCTGGCATCGGCCTTTTTGAGCGGCATGCTTTTTTCCTAGTAGGATGAGGCACCGACGGAGAAAGGCAGGATTATGTGTGCAGGAAAGGTATGTGCTGAGAAGGTGACAAGGTTGAGACCAGGTTGGGATCTTTAGTCCCAGGAAGGGCCCCTGGCAGGTGTGGGTCAATGTTCTGTGCCCATCCCACTTGGCGTGGGGAGGTTTACACCATACAAAGCAGCAGCGGAATTATTCTTCCCCCAGAGGTTGCATGTGCCCACAAGCTCCACCTGGCCAGGGTCCGCCCCTACCGTATTGCCCATGTCGATCAACAGAAGCTGAGAGCTTCCAGAGAGACTAACTGCTATTCTCTAGCCACGGGGAAGCGGTACAGCCAGAAGCCTCCCCTGTTTCATCTCCAGGTTCCCTCTCAGGCCCCTCGTAGTTGTGATGTGTCTCAGGGGTAGAAAAAAGAGATTTCTTTAAAAGAACACATACAAAGAGGGGCCATAGATGCTGAGGAAGGGCGCCTTGCCTACTGATATCGTAGCGTAAGTGGAAAAGAGGTACCTGCCTGCTGTCCCAGTATGTCGAACGTGTCCACATCAGGGGTTGCCTACTGTGAAGTTATTCCCTGGGTGCCCTCGATTTTGTGGCCAAGGACAGAAGGGGCCGTTGCGTGTCCGTGGGTAAAATGGAGGGCTCTGCGGAACCGGCCGGTTAGGCTGGACCTCTCCTATTGGCTCAGAGTTTGTGACCCGTCCCCGTCAGAAGTTCCGGCCAGCCTTGCGGTGGCTGTCTCCATGGTGATTGGGAAGGAAGCCTTAGGCCCCGCACTCAGCCTTCACCTGGCCCACCTGGCTGTGTAGATGAAAGAAAGGATGTCGGCCAGTGACCACGCGTCCTCATTTCCTTTGAAGGATTAAGCTCCTTGCCTGGGCAGAAGACAGCCAAGGTCAGCCTGAGCCTAGACACCTAGTGACCTGTGACACTGCAGACAGTGATAGATGTTGATGTCCACGCTCAGGTATCCGCAGGTGGCGGATCGAGAGTGGTCGGAGGTGAAGTGTAACTAGAGGTGACACACTGACAAGGGCACGGGCCAAAGGTCGGGAAAAATAGCTGAGGTCGTGGAGCTCTAGCGGAGCCAGTCTAGGGCCGAGGCCTCCCTCCTGTACGTGGCAAAGAGGTGATCCGTATGCCGCCATGCGCAGCCTCTGGACTGCTGGGGCCCTGGATGCCCGGATTTCGGCCTTGTCTTCGGAGAAGTGACGCACATGCAGTGTGCCACCGGAGGCTGTGGCCCAGCAGAGGGCAAAATCTTGAAAATGCGGGCTTCAGTTGACTTTGCCTGTGCTCTCCTTTGGCTGAGTGCCATCGTGTGTTTCCTAGCAGGAGAAGGCATTCGTGGAGAGAGGCGGATTCCCTGTGTGCAGGCAAAGTGTGTGCTGAGATGATGAGTTGCTGGAGACCGGGGTGGACTCTTCAGACCCAGGATAGGCCTCTGGCAGGTATGTGTCAATGTTTTCTGCCCTTCGCACTCAGCCAGGTATTTGCATACAATGTTACCAGCGGAATTAGTAGTCTCCGGAGAGGCTGCCGCATGTCAGCAAGCTTCACCTGGCCAGGGTCCGCCGGTGATGTAGCTACCCCATCAGTCACTACTCTCTAGACCTTCCAGATAAACTACCAGATCTTGTCTGCCCATGGGCAACCAGTAGAGCCAGAGGCCTTCCCCCTTTGCTCTTTGGTCTCTAGGCACTCTATCAGGCACTCCAAGCTGTGAAGTGACTCAGGGGGAGAAGGAAGAGATTTCAGAGAATGAACACATCCAGAGAGAGACAGAGAGAGGCAAGAGATGCTGAGTGGGGATGCCTTGCGTAGTGATATCCTCAGGAAAGTGGGAAAGAGGTACCTGGCCTGCTCTGCCAATGCCCTGAACCAGTCCGCACCAGGGGCTCCCCTGTGCCTGCGTAGGCTTTCCCAGGGTGTGCTCAAATCCTGTGGCCACTAGGTGTCATAGGTCATAATGGAGGGCCCTGTGTCATCTGCCTGGCGGGCCAGATCTCTGCCATTGGCTCAGTCTTGTCACCGGGCCCATCATACGCTCCGCCTACTCTTCCGGTGGTGGGACTGTCTCCATGGTGATGGCAAAGGAGCCTTAGTCCCGCCCACCTGGCCTTGACTTCACCTAGCTGGCCTGCTGACCCTCACTCAGACCTCTGTGTTGATAAAAATTAATGTCGGCCAGTGCCCAGGTGTCAGCATCTGGGATAAAGGATTCCGGACCTTGCCTGGGGCAGAAGTCAGCCTAGGTCAGCTGGTACCTGGAAGTCTAGTGACTCGTGGCACTGCTGCCAGTGACAGACAAATGGTGACTCCCACACTCACATATCCCCTAGTGGCAGAATGATAGTGATGGGTGGAGAAACATGGCTCCGGAGCACTCGCGCAATGGGGCACCGGCCAAAGGCCAGGGCCAGTAGTGGACGTCGCGGAGCTGAATGGCGAGTCAGTGAAGGGCCCAAGGATTCCTCTTGTATGTGGGAAACATGTCATCCCGGTCCCCACGTCCATAAACCACTGGATTGCTGGGGCCCAGGATGCCAGGATTTCGGCCTTGCCTTCGCAGCCCAGCCACATAGGCAGCCTTCCACCGGAGGCGGGGATATGTAGACAGCAAAAATGTGGAAAATGGCAGTGTCTCCTCGATTTCTCTGGCATCGGCCTTTTTGAGCGGCATGCTTTTTTCCTAGTAGGATGAGGCACCGACGGAGAAAGGCAGGATTATGTGTGCAGGAAAGGTATGTGCTGAGAAGGTGACAAGGTTGAGACCAGGTTGGGATCTTTAGTCCCAGGAAGGGCCCCTGGCAGGTGTGGGTCAATGTTCTGTGCCCATCCCACTTGGCGTGGGGAGGTTTACACCATACAAAGCAGCAGCGGAATTATTCTTCCCCCAGAGGTTGCATGTGCCCACAAGCTCCACCTGGCCAGGGTCCGCCCCTACCGTATTGCCCATGTCGATCAACAGAAGCTGAGAGCTTCCAGAGAGACTAACTGCTATTCTCTAGCCACGGGGAAGCGGTACAGCCAGAAGCCTCCCCTGTTTCATCTCCAGGTTCCCTCTCAGGCCCCTCATAGTTGTGATGTGTCTCAGGGGTAGAAAAAAGAGATTTCTTTAAAAGAACACATACAAAGAGGGGCCATAGATGCTGAGGAAGGGCGCCTTGCCTACTGATATCGTAGCGTAAGTGGAAAAGAGGTACCTGCCTGCTGTCCCAGTATGTCGAACGTGTCCACATCAGGGGTTGCCTACTGTGAAGTTATTCCCTGGGTGCCCTCGATTTTGTGGCCAAGGACAGAAGGGGCCGTTGCGTGTCCGTGGGTAAAATGGAGGGCTCTGCGGAACCGGCCGGTTAGGCTGGACCTCTCCTATTGGCTCAGAGTTTGTGACCCGTCCCCGTCAGAAGTTCCGGCCAGCCTTGCGGTGGCTGTCTCCATGGTGATTGGGAAGGAAGCCTTAGGCCCCGCACTCAGCTTTCACCTGGCCCACCTGGCCTCTTTACCCTCATCTAGACCGCTGTGTAGATGAAAGAAAGGATGTCGGCCAGTGACCACGCGTCCTCATTTCCTTTGAAGGATTAAGCTCCTTGCCTGGGCAGAAGACAGCCAAGGTCAGCCTGAGCCTAGAAACCTAGTGACCTGTGACACTGCAGACAGTGATAGATGTTGATGTCCACGCTCAGGTATCCGCAGGTGGCGGATCGAGAGTGGTCGGAGGTGTAGTGTAACTAGAGGTGACACACTCACAAGGGCACGGGCCAAAGGTCGGGAAAAATAGCTGAGGTCGTGGAGCTCTAGCGGAGCCAGTCTAGGGCCGAGGCCTCCCTCCTGTACGTGGCAAAGAGGTGATCCGTATGCCGCCATGCGCAGCCTCTGGACTGCTGGGGCCCTGGATGCCCGGATTTCGGCCTTGTCTTCGGAGAAGTGACGCACATGCAGTATGCCACCGGAGGCTGTGGCCCAGCAGAGGGCAAAATCTTGAAAATGCGGGCTTCAGTTGACTTTACCTGTGCTCTCCTTTGGCTGAGTGCCATCGTGTGTTTCCTAGCAGGAGAAGGCATTCGTGGAGAGAGGCGGATTCCCTGTGTGCAGGCAAAGTGTGTGCTGAGATGATGAGTTGCTGGAGACCGGGGTGGACTCTTCAGACCCAGGATAGGCCTCTGGCAGGTATGTGTCAATGTTTTCTGCCCTTCGCACTCAGCCAGGTATTTGCATACAATGTTACCAGCGGAAGTAGTAGTCTCCGGAGAGGCTGCCGCATGTCAGCAAGCTTCACCTGGCCAGGGTCCGCCGGTGATGTAGCTACCCCATCAGTCACTACTCTCTAGACCTTCCAGATAAACTACCAGATCTTGTCTGCCCATGGGCAACCAGTAGAGCCAGAGGCCTTCCCCCTTTGCTCTTTGGTCTCTAGGCACTCTATCAGGCACTCCAAGCTGTGAAGTGACTCAGGGGGAGAAGGAAGAGATTTCAGAGAATGAACACATCCAGAGAGAGACAGAGAGAGGCAAGAGATGCTGAGTGGGGATGCCTTGCGTAGTGATATCCTCAGGAAAGTGGGAAAGAGGTACCTGGCCTGCTCTGCCAATGCCCTGAACCAGTCCGCACCAGGGGCTCCCCTGTGCCTGCGTAGGCTTTCCCAGGGTGTGCTCAAATCCTGTGGCCACTAGGTGTCATAGGTCATAATGGAGGGCCCTGTGTCATCTGCCTGGCGGGCCAGATCTCTGCCATTGGCTCAGTCTTGTCACCGGGCCCATCATACGCTCCGCCTACTCTTCCGGTGGTGGGACTGTCTCCATGGTGATGGCAAAGGAGCCTTAGTCCCGCCCACCTGGCCTTGACTTCACCTAGCTGGCCTGCTGACCCTCACTCAGACCTCTGTGTTGATAAAAATTAATGTCGGCCAGTGCCCAGGTGTCAGCATCTGGGATAAAGGATTCCGGACCTTGCCTGGGGCAGAAGTCAGCCTAGGTCAGCTGGTACCTGGAAGTCTAGTGACTCGTGGCACTGCTGCCAGTGACAGACAAATGGTGACTCCCACACTCACATATCCCCTAGTGGCAGAATGATAGTGATGGGTGGAGAAACATGGCTCCGGAGCACTCGCGCAATGGGGCACCGGCCAAAGGCCAGGGCCAGTAGTGGACGTCGCGGAGCTGAATGGCGAGTCAGTGAAGGGCCCAAGGATTCCTCTTGTATGTGGGAAACATGTCATCCCGGTCCCCACGTCCATAAACCACTGGATTGCTGGGGCCCAGGATGCCAGGATTTCGGCCTTGCCTTCGCAGCCCAGCCACATAGGCAGCCTTCCACCGGAGGCGGGGATATGTAGACAGCAAAAATGTGGAAAATGGCAGTGTCTCCTCGATTTCTCTGGCATCGGCCTTTTTGAGCGGCATGCTTTTTTCCTAGTAGGATGAGGCACCGACGGAGAAAGGCAGGATTATGTGTGCAGGAAAGGTATGTGCTGAGAAGGTGACAAGGTTGAGACCAGGTTGGGATCTTTAGTCCCAGGAAGGGCCCCTGGCAGGTGTGGGTCAATGTTCTGTGCCCATCCCACTTGGCGTGGGGAGGTTTACACCATACAAAGCAGCAGCGGAATTATTCTTCCCCCAGAGGTTGCATGTGCCCACAAGCTCCACCTGGCCAGGGTCCTCCCCTACCGTATTGCCCATGTCGATCAACAGAAGCTGAGAGCTTCCAGAGAGACTAACTGCTATTCTCTAGCCACGGGGAAGCGGTACAGCCAGAAGCCTCCCCTGTTTCATCTCCAGGTTCCCTCTCAGGCCCCTCGTAGTTGTGATGTGTCTCAGGGGTAGAAAAAAGAGATTTCTTTAAAAGAACACATACAAAGAGGGGCCATAGATGCTGAGGAAGGGCGCCTTGCCTACTGATATCGTAGCGTAAGTGGAAAAGAGGTACCTGCCTGCTGTCCCAGTATGTCGAACGTGTCCACATCAGGGGTTGCCTACTGTGAAGTTATTCCCTGGGTGCCCTCGATTTTGTGGCCAAGGACAGAAGGGGCCGTTGCGTGTCCGTGGGTAAAATGGAGGGCTCTGCGGAACCGGCCGGTTAGGCTGGACCTCTCCTATTGGCTCAGAGTTTGTGACCCGTCCCCGTCAGAAGTTCCGGCCAGCCTTGCGGTGGCTGTCTCCATGGTGATTGGGAAGGAAGCCTTAGGCCCCGCACTCAGCCTTCACCTGGCCCACCTGGCTGTGTAGATGAAAGAAGGGATGTCGACCAGTGACCACGCGTCCTCATTTCCTTTGAAGGATTAAGCTCCTTGCCTGGGCAGAAGACAGCCAAGGTCAGCCTGAGCCTAGACACCTAGTGACCTGTGACACTGCAGACAGTGATAGATGTTGATGTCCACGCTCAGGTATCCGCAGGTGGCGGATCGAGAGTGGTCGGAGGTGAAGTGTAACTAGAGGTGACACACTGACAATGGCACGGGCCAAAGGTCGGGAAAAATAGCTGAGGTCGTGGAGCTCTAGCGGAGCCAGTCTAGGGCCGAGGCCTCCCTCCTGTACGTGGCAAAGAGGTGATCCGTATGCCGCCATGCGCAGCCTCTGGACTGCTGGGGCCCTGGATGCCCGGATTTCGGCCTTGTCTTCGGAGAAGTGACGCACATGCAGTGTGCCACCGGAGGCTGTGGCCCAGCAGAGGGCAAAATCTTGAAAATGCGGGCTTCAGTTGACTTTGCCTGTGCTCTCCTTTGGCTGAGTGCCATCGTGTGTTTCCTAGCAGGAGAAGGCATTCGTGGAGAGAGGCGGATTCCCTGTGTGCAGGCAAAGTGTGTGCTGAGATGATGAGTTGCTGGAGACCGGGGTGGACTCTTCAGACCCAGGATAGGCCTCTGGCAGGTATGTGTCAATGTTTTCTGCCCTTCGCACTCAGCCAGGTATTTGCATACAATGTTACCAGCGGAATTAGTAGTCTCCGGAGAGGCTGCCGCATGTCAGCAAGCTTCACCTGGCCAGGGTCCGCCGGTGATGTAGCTACCCCATCAGTCACTACTCTCTAGACCTTCCAGATAAACTACCAGATCTTGTGTGCCCATGGGCAACCAGTAGAGCCAGAGGCCTTCCCCCTTTGCTCTTTGGTCTCTAGGCACTCTATCAGGCACTCCAAGCTGTGAAGTGACTCAGGGGGAGAAGGAAGAGATTTCAGAGAATGAACACATCCAGAGAGAGACAGAGAGAGGCAAGAGATGCTGAGTGGGGATGCCTTGCGTAGTGATATCCTCAGGAAAGTGGGAAAGAGGTACCTGGCCTGCTCTGCCAATGCCCTGAACCAGTCCGCACCAGGGGCTCCCCTGTGCCTGCGTAGGCTTTCCCAGGGTGTGCTCAAATCCTGTGGCCACTAGGTGTCATAGGTCATAATGGAGGGCCCTGTGTCATCTGCCTGGCGGGCCAGATCTCTGCCATTGGCTCAGTCTTGTCACCGGGCCCATCATACGCTCCGCCTACTCTTCCGGTGGTGGGACTGTCTCCATGGTGATGGCAAAGGAGCCTTAGTCCCGCCCACCTGGCCTTGACTTCACCTAGCTGGCCTGCTGACCCTCACTCAGACCTCTGTGTTGATAAAAATTAATGTCGGCCAGTGCCCAGGTGTCAGCATCTGGGATAAAGGATTCCGGACCTTGCCTGGGGCAGAAGGCAGCCTAGGTCAGCTGGTACCTGGAAGTCTAGTGACTCGTGGCACTGCTGCCAGTGACAGACAAATGGTGACTCCCACACTCACATATCCCCTGGTGGCAGAATGATAGTGATGGGTGGAGAAACATGGCTCCGGAGCACTCGCGCAATGGGGCACCGGCCAAAGGCCAGGGCCAGTAGTGGACGTCGCGGAGCTGAATGGCGAGCCAGTGAAGGGCCCAAGGATTCCTCTTGTATGTGGGAAACATGTCATCCGGGTCCCCACGTCCATAAACCACTGGATTGCTGGGGCCCAGGATGCCAGGATTTCGGCCTTGCCTTCGCAGCCCGGCCACATAGGCAGCCTTCCACCGGAGGCGGGGATATGTAGACAGCAAAAATGTGGAAAATGGCAGTGTCTCCTCGATTTCTCTGGCATCGGCCTTTTTGAGCGGCATGCTTTTTTCCTAGTAGGATGAGGCACCGACGGAGAAAGGCAGGATTATGTGTGCAGGAAAGGTATGTGCTGAGAAGGTGACAAGGTTGAGACCAGGTTGGGATCTTTAGTCCCAGGAAGGGCCCCTGGCAGGTGTGGGTCAATGTTCTGTGCCCATCCCACTTGGCGTGGGGAGGTTTACACCATACAAAGCAGCAGCGGAATTATTCTTCCCCCAGAGGTTGCATGTGCCCACAAGCTCCACCTGGCCAGGGTCCGCCCCTACCGTATTGCCCATGTCGATCAACAGAAGCTGAGAGCTTCCAGAGAGACTAACTGCTATTCTCTAGCCACGGGGAAGCGGTACAGCCAGAAGCCTCCCCTGTTTCATCTCCAGGTTCCCTCTCAGGCCCCTCGTAGTTGTGATGTGTCTCAGGGGTAGAAAAAAGAGATTTCTTTAAAAGAACACATACAAAGAGGGGCCATAGATGCTGAGGAAGGGCGCCTTGCCTACTGATATCGTAGCGTAAGTGGAAAAGAGGTACCTGCCTGCTGTCCCAGTATGTCGAACGTGTCCACATCAGGGGTTGCCTACTGTGAAGTTATTCCCTGGGTGCCCTCGATTTTGTGGCCAAGGACAGAAGGGGCCGTTGCGTGTCCGTGGGTAAAATGGAGGGCTCTGCGGAACCGGCCGGTTAGGCTGGACCTCTCCTATTGGCTCAGAGTTTGTGACCCGTCCCCGTCAGAAGTTCCGGCCAGCCTTGCGGTGGCTGTCTCCATGGTGATTGGGAAGGAAGCCTTAGGCCCCGCACTCAGCCTTCACCTGGCCCACCTGGCTGTGTAGATGAAAGAAGGGATGTCGACCAGTGACCACGCGTCCTCATTTCCTTTGAAGGATTAAGCTCCTTGCCTGGGCAGAAGACAGCCAAGGTCAGCCTGAGCCTAGACACCTAGTGACCTGTGACACTGCAGACAGTGATAGATGTTGATGTCCACGCTCAGGTATCCGCAGGTGGCGGATCGAGAGTGGTCGGAGGTGAAGTGTAACTAGAGGTGACACACTGACAATGGCACGGGCCAAAGGTCGGGAAAAATAGCTGAGGTCGTGGAGCTCTAGCGGAGCCAGTCTAGGGCCGAGGCCTCCCTCCTGTACGTGGCAAAGAGGTGATCCGTATGCCGCCATGCGCAGCCTCTGGACTGCTGGGGCCCTGGATGCCCGGATTTCGGCCTTGTCTTCGGAGAAGTGACGCACATGCAGTGTGCCACCGGAGGCTGTGGCCCAGCAGAGGGCAAAATCTTGAAAATGCGGGCTTCAGTTGACTTTGCCTGTGCTCTCCTTTGGCTGAGTGCCATCGTGTGTTTCCTAGCAGGAGAAGGCATTCGTGGAGAGAGGCGGATTCCCTGTGTGCAGGCAAAGTGTGTGCTGAGATGATGAGTTGCTGGAGACCGGGGTGGACTCTTCAGACCCAGGATAGGCCTCTGGCAGGTATGTGTCAATGTTTTCTGCCCTTCGCACTCAGCCAGGTATTTGCATACAATGTTACCAGCGGAATTAGTAGTCTCCGGAGAGGCTGCCGCATGTCAGCAAGCTTCACCTGGCCAGGGTCCGCCGGTGATGTAGCTACCCCATCAGTCACTACTCTCTAGACCTTCCAGATAAACTACCAGATCTTGTCTGCCCATGGGCAACCAGTAGAGCCAGAGGCCTTCCCCCTTTGCTCTTTGGTCTCTAGGCACTCTATCAGGCACTCCAAGCTGTGAAGTGACTCAGGGGGAGAAGGAAGAGATTTCAGAGAATGAACACATCCAGAGAGAGACAGAGAGAGGCAAGAGATGCTGAGTGGGGATGCCTTGCGTAGTGATATCCTCAGGAAAGTGGGAAAGAGGTACCTGGCCTGCTCTGCCAATGCCCTGAACCAGTCCGCACCAGGGGCTCCCCTGTGCCTGCGTAGGCTTTCCCAGGGTGTGCTCAAATCCTGTGGCCACTAGGTGTCATAGGTCATAATGGAGGGCCCTGTGTCATCTGCCTGGCGGGCCAGATCTCTGCCATTGGCTCAGTCTTGTCACCGGGCCCATCATACGCTCCGCCTACTCTTCCGGTGGTGGGACTGTCTCCATGGTGATGGCAAAGGAGCCTTAGTCCCGCCCACCTGGCCTTGACTTCACCTAGCTGGCCTGCTGACCCTCACTCAGACCTCTGTGTTGATAAAAATTAATGTCGGCCAGTGCCCAGGTGTCAGCATCTGGGATAAAGGATTCCGGACCTTGCCTGGGGCAGAAGGCAGCCTAGGTCAGCTGGTACCTGGAAGTCTAGTGACTCGTGGCACTGCTGCCAGTGACAGACAAATGGTGACTCCCACACTCACATATCCCCTGGTGGCAGAATGATAGTGATGGGTGGAGAAACATGGCTCCGGAGCACTCGCGCAATGGGGCACCGGCCAAAGGCCAGGGCCTGTAGTGGACGTCGCGGAGCTGAATGGCGAGCCAGTGAAGGGCCCAAGGATTCCTCTTGTATGTGGGAAACATGTCATCCGGGTCCCCACGTCCATAAACCACTGGATTGCTGGGGCCCAGGATGCCAGGATTTCGGCCTTGCCTTCGCAGCCCGGCCACATAGGCAGCCTTCCACCGGAGGCGGGGATATGTAGACAGCAAAAATGTGGAAAATGGCAGTGTCTCCTCGATTTCTCTGGCATCGGCCTTTTTGAGCGGCATGCTTTTTTCCTAGTAGGATGAGGCACCGACGGAGAAAGGCAGGATTATGTGTGCAGGAAAGGTATGTGCTGAGAAGGTGACAAGGTTGAGACCAGGTTGGGATCTTTAGTCCCAGGAAGGGCCCCTGGCAGGTGTGGGTCAATGTTCTGTGCCCATCCCACTTGGCGTGGGGAGGTTTACACCATACAAAGCAGCAGCGGAATTATTCTTCCCCCAGAGGTTGCATGTGCCCACAAGCTCCACCTGGCCAGGGTCCGCCCCTACCGTATTGCCCATGTCGATCAACAGAAGCTGAGAGCTTCCAGAGAGACTAACTGCTATTCTCTAGCCACGGGGAAGCGGTACAGCCAGAAGCCTCCCCTGTTTCATCTCCAGGTTCCCTCTCAGGCCCCTCGTAGTTGTGATGTGTCTCAGGGGTAGAAAAAAGAGATTTCTTTAAAAGAACACATACAAAGAGGGGCCATAGATGCTGAGGAAGGGCTCCTTGCCTACTGATATCGTAGCGTAAGTGGAAAAGAGGTACCTGCCTGCTGTCCCAGTATGTCGAACGTGTCCACATCAGGGGTTGCCTACTGTGAAGTTATTCCCTGGGTGCCCTCGATTTTGTGGCCAAGGACAGAAGGGGCCGTTGCGTGTCCGTGGGTAAAATGGAGGGCTCTGCGGAACCGGCCGGTTAGGCTGGACCTCTCCTATTGGCTCAGAGTTTGTGACCCGTCCCCGTCAGAAGTTCCGGCCAGCCTTGCGGTGGCTGTCTCCATGGTGATTGGGAAGGAAGCCTTAGGCCCCGCACTCAGCCTTCACCTGGCCCACCTGGCTGTGTAGATGAAAGAAGGGATGTCGACCAGTGACCACGCGTCCTCATTTCCTTTGAAGGATTAAGCTCCTTGCCTGGGCAGAAGACAGCCAAGGTCAGCCTGAGCCTAGAAACCTAGTGACCTGTGACACTGCAGACAGTGATAGATGTTGATGTCCACGCTCAGGTATCCGCAGGTGGCGGATCGAGAGTGGTCGGAGGTGTAGTGTAACTAGAGGTGACACACTCACAAGGGCACGGGCCAAAGGTCGGGAAAAATAGCTGAGGTCGTGGAGCTCTAGCGGAGCCAGTCTAGGGCCGAGGCCTCCCTCCTGTACGTGGCAAAGAGGTGATCCGTATGCCGCCATGCGCAGCCTCTGGACTGCTGGGGCCCTGGATGCCCGGATTTCGGCCTTGTCTTCGGAGAAGTGACGCACATGCAGTATGCCACCGGAGGCTGTGGCCCAGCAGAGGGCAAAATCTTGAAAATGCGGGCTTCAGTTGACTTTACCTGTGCTCTCCTTTGGCTGAGTGCCATCGTGTGTTTCCTAGCAGGAGAAGGCATTCGTGGAGAGAGGCGGATTCCCTGTGTGCAGGCAAAGTGTGTGCTGAGATGATGAGTTGCTGGAGACCGGGGTGGACTCTTCAGACCCAGGATAGGCCTCTGGCAGGTATGTGTCAATGTTTTCTGCCCTTCGCACTCAGCCAGGTATTTGCATACAATGTTACCAGCGGAAGTAGTAGTCTCCGGAGAGGCTGCCGCATGTCAGCAAGCTTCACCTGGCCAGGGTCCGCCGGTGATGTAGCTACCCCATCAGTCACTACTCTCTAGACCTTCCAGATAAACTACCAGATCTTGTCTGCCCATGGGCAACCAGTAGAGCCAGAGGCCTTCCCCCTTTGCTCTTTGGTCTCTAGGCACTCTATCAGGCACTCCAAGCTGTGAAGTGACTCAGAGGGAGAAGGAAGAGATTTCAGAGAATGAACACATCCAGAGAGAGACAGAGAGAGGCAAGAGATGCTGAGTGGGGATGCCTTGCGTAGTGATATCCTCAGGAAAGTGGGAAAGAGGTACCTGGCCTGCTCTGCCAATGCCCTGAACCAGTCCGCACCAGGGGCTCCCCTGTGCCTGCGTAGGCTTTCCCAGGGTGTGCTCAAATCCTGTGGCCACTAGGTGTCATAGGTCATAATGGAGGGCCCTGTGTCATCTGCCTGGCGGGCCAGATCTCTGCCATTGGCTCAGTCTTGTCACCGGGCCCATCATACGCTCCGCCTACTCTTCCGGTGGTGGGACTGTCTCCATGGTGATGGCAAAGGAGCCTTAGTCCCGCCCACCTGGCCTTGACTTCACCTAGCTGGCCTGCTGACCCTCACTCAGACCTCTGTGTTGATAAAAATTAATGTCGGCCAGTGCCCAGGTGTCAGCATCTGGGATAAAGGATTCCGGACCTTGCCTGGGGCAGAAGGCAGCCTAGGTCAGCTGGTACCTGGAAGTCTAGTGACTCGTGGCACTGCTGCCAGTGACAGACAAATGGTGACTCCCACACTCACATATCCCCTGGTGGCAGAATGATAGTGATGGGTGGAGAAACATGGCTCCGGAGCACTCGCGCAATGGGGCACCGGCCAAAGGCCAGGGCCAGTAGTGGACGTCGCGGAGCTGAATGGCGAGCCAGTGAAGGGCCCAAGGATTCCTCTTGTATGTGGGAAACATGTCATCCGGGTCCCCACGTCCATAAACCACTGGATTGCTGGGGCCCAGGATGCCAGGATTTCGGCCTTGCCTTCGCAGCCCGGCCACATAGGCAGCCTTCCACCGGAGGCGGGGATATGTAGACAGCAAAAATGTGGAAAATGGCAGTGTCTCCTCGATTTCTCTGGCATCGGCCTTTTTGAGCGGCATGCTTTTTTCCTAGTAGGATGAGGCACCGACGGAGAAAGGCAGGATTATGTGTGCAGGAAAGGTATGTGCTGAGAAGGTGACAAGGTTGAGACCAGGTTGGGATCTTTAGTCCCAGGAAGGGCCCCTGGCAGGTGTGGGTCAATGTTCTGTGCCCATCCCACTTGGCGTGGGGAGGTTTACACCATACAAAGCAGCAGCGGAATTATTCTTCCCCCAGAGGTTGCATGTGCCCACAAGCTCCACCTGGCCAGGGTCCGCCCCTACCGTATTGCCCATGTCGATCAACAGAAGCTGAGAGCTTCCAGAGAGACTAACTGCTATTCTCTAGCCACGGGGAAGCGGTACAGCCAGAAGCCTCCCCTGTTTCATCTCCAGGTTCCCTCTCAGGCCCCTCGTAGTTGTGATGTGTCTCAGGGGTAGAAAAAAGAGATTTCTTTAAAAGAACACATACAAAGAGGGGCCATAGATGCTGAGGAAGGGCTCCTTGCCTACTGATATCGTAGCGTAAGTGGAAAAGAGGTACCTGCCTGCTGTCCCAGTATGTCGAACGTGTCCACATCAGGGGTTGCCTACTGTGAAGTTATTCCCTGGGTGCCCTCGATTTTGTGGCCAAGGACAGAAGGGGCCGTTGCGTGTCCGTGGGTAAAATGGAGGGCTCTGCGGAACCGGCCGGTTAGGCTGGACCTCTCCTATTGGCTCAGAGTTTGTGACCCGTCCCCGTCAGAAGTTCCGGCCAGCCTTGCGGTGGCTGTCTCCATGGTGATTGGGAAGGAAGCCTTAGGCCCCGCACTCAGCCTTCACCTGGCCCACCTGGCTGTGTAGATGAAAGAAGGGATGTCGACCAGTGACCACGCGTCCTCATTTCCTTTGAAGGATTAAGCTCCTTGCCTGGGCAGAAGACAGCCAAGGTCAGCCTGAGCCTAGAAACCTAGTGACCTGTGACACTGCAGACAGTGATAGATGTTGATGTCCACGCTCAGGTATCCGCAGGTGGCGGATCGAGAGTGGTCGGAGGTGTAGTGTAACTAGAGGTGACACACTCACAAGGGCACGGGCCAAAGGTCGGGAAAAATAGCTGAGGTCGTGGAGCTCTAGCGGAGCCAGTCTAGGGCCGAGGCCTCCCTCCTGTACGTGGCAAAGAGGTGATCCGTATGCCGCCATGCGCAGCCTCTGGACTGCTGGGGCCCTGGATGCCCGGATTTCGGCCTTGTCTTCGGAGAAGTGACGCACATGCAGTATGCCACCGGAGGCTGTGGCCCAGCAGAGGGCAAAATCTTGAAAATGCGGGCTTCAGTTGACTTTACCTGTGCTCTCCTTTGGCTGAGTGCCATCGTGTGTTTCCTAGCAGGAGAAGGCATTCGTGGAGAGAGGCGGATTCCCTGTGTGCAGGCAAAGTGTGTGCTGAGATGATGAGTTGCTGGAGACCGGGGTGGACTCTTCAGACCCAGGATAGGCCTCTGGCAGGTATGTGTCAATGTTTTCTGCCCTTCGCACTCAGCCAGGTATTTGCATACAATGTTACCAGCGGAAGTAGTAGTCTCCGGAGAGGCTGCCGCATGTCAGCAAGCTTCACCTGGCCAGGGTCCGCCGGTGATGTAGCTACCCCATCAGTCACTACTCTCTAGACCTTCCAGATAAACTACCAGATCTTGTGTGCCCATGGGCAACCAGTAGAGCCAGAGGCCTTCCCCCTTTGCTCTTTGGTCTCTAGGCACTCTATCAGGCACTCCAAGCTGTGAAGTGACTCAGAGGGAGAAGGAAGAGATTTCAGAGAATGAACACATCCAGAGAGAGACAGAGAGAGGCAAGAGATGCTGAGTGGGGATGCCTTGCGTAGTGATATCCTCAGGAAAGTGGGAAAGAGGTACCTGGCCTGCTCTGCCAATGCCCTGAACCAGTCCGCACCAGGGGCTCCCCTGTGCCTGCGTAGGCTTTCCCAGGGTGTGCTCAAATCCTGTGGCCACTAGGTGTCATAGGTCATAATGGAGGGCCCTGTGTCATCTGCCTGGCGGGCCAGATCTCTGCCATTGGCTCAGTCTTGTCACCGGGCCCATCATACGCTCCGCCTACTCTTCCGGTGGTGGGACTGTCTCCATGGTGATGGCAAAGGAGCCTTAGTCCCGCCCACCTGGCCTTGACTTCACCTAGCTGGCCTGCTGACCCTCACTCAGACCTCTGTGTTGATAAAAATTAATGTCGGCCAGTGCCCAGGTGTCAGCATCTGGGATAAAGGATTCCGGACCTTGCCTGGGGCAGAAGGCAGCCTAGGTCAGCTGGTACCTGGAAGTCTAGTGACTCGTGGCACTGCTGCCAGTGACAGACAAATGGTGACTCCCACACTCACATATCCCCTGGTGGCAGAATGATAGTGATGGGTGGAGAAACATGGCTCCGGAGCACTCGCGCAATGGGGCACCGGCCAAAGGCCAGGGCCAGTAGTGGACGTCGCGGAGCTGAATGGCGAGCCAGTGAAGGGCCCAAGGATTCCTCTTGTATGTGGGAAACATGTCATCCGGGTCCCCACGTCCATAAACCACTGGATTGCTGGGGCCCAGGATGCCAGGATTTCGGCCTTGCCTTCGCAGCCCGGCCACATAGGCAGCCTTCCACCGGAGGCGGGGATATGTAGACAGCAAAAATGTGGAAAATGGCAGTGTCTCCTCGATTTCTCTGGCATCGGCCTTTTTGAGCGGCATGCTTTTTTCCTAGTAGGATGAGGCACCGACGGAGAAAGGCAGGATTATGTGTGCAGGAAAGGTATGTGCTGAGAAGGTGACAAGGTTGAGACCAGGTTGGGATCTTTAGTCCCAGGAAGGGCCCCTGGCAGGTGTGGGTCAATGTTCTGTGCCCATCCCACTTGGCGTGGGGAGGTTTACACCATACAAAGCAGCAGCGGAATTATTCTTCCCCCAGAGGTTGCATGTGCCCACAAGCTCCACCTGGCCAGGGTCCGCCCCTACCGTATTGCCCATGTCGATCAACAGAAGCTGAGAGCTTCCAGAGAGACTAACTGCTATTCTCTAGCCACGGGGAAGCGGTACAGCCAGAAGCCTCCCCTGTTTCATCTCCAGGTTCCCTCTCAGGCCCCTCGTAGTTGTGATGTGTCTCAGGGGTAGAAAAAAGAGATTTCTTTAAAAGAACACATACAAAGAGGGGCCATAGATGCTGAGGAAGGGCGCCTTGCCTACTGATATCGTAGAGTAAGTGGAAAAGAGGTACCTGCCTGCTGTCCCAGTATGTCGAACGTGTCCACATCAGGGGTTGCCTACTGTGAAGTTATTCCCTGGGTGCCCTCGATTTTGTGGCCAAGGACAGAAGGGGCCGTTGCGTGTCCGTGGGTAAAATGGAGGGCTCTGCGGAACCGGCCGGTTAGGCTGGACCTCTCCTATTGGCTCAGAGTTTGTGACCCGTCCCCGTCAGAAGTTCCGGCCAGCCTTGCGGTGGCTGTCTCCATGGTGATTGGGAAGGAAGCCTTAGGCCCCGCACTCAGCCTTCACCTGGCCCACCTGGCTGTGTAGATGAAAGAAGGGATGTCGACCAGTGACCACGCGTCCTCATTTCCTTTGAAGGATTAAGCTCCTTGCCTGGGCAGAAGACAGCCAAGGTCAGCCTGAGCCTAGAAACCTAGTGACCTGTGACACTGCAGACAGTGATAGATGTTGATGTCCACGCTCAGGTATCCGCAGGTGGCGGATCGAGAGTGGTCGGAGGTGTAGTGTAACTAGAGGTGACACACTCACAAGGGCACGGGCCAAAGGTCGGGAAAAATAGCTGAGGTCGTGGAGCTCTAGCGGAGCCAGTCTAGGGCCGAGGCCTCCCTCCTGTACGTGGCAAAGAGGTGATCCGTATGCCGCCATGCGCAGCCTCTGGACTGCTGGGGCCCTGGATGCCCGGATTTCGGCCTTGTCTTCGGAGAAGTGACGCACATGCAGTATGCCACCGGAGGCTGTGGCCCAGCAGAGGGCAAAATCTTGAAAATGCGGGCTTCAGTTGACTTTACCTGTGCTCTCCTTTGGCTGAGTGCCATCGTGTGTTTCCTAGCAGGAGAAGGCATTCGTGGAGAGAGGCGGATTCCCTGTGTGCAGGCAAAGTGTGTGCTGAGATGATGAGTTGCTGGAGACCGGGGTGGACTCTTCAGACCCAGGATAGGCCTCTGGCAGGTATGTGTCAATGTTTTCTGCCCTTCGCACTCAGCCAGGTATTTGCATACAATGTTACCAGCGGAAGTAGTAGTCTCCGGAGAGGCTGCCGCATGTCAGCAAGCTTCACCTGGCCAGGGTCCGCCGGTGATGTAGCTACCCCATCAGTCACTACTCTCTAGACCTTCCAGATAAACTACCAGATCTTGTCTGCCCATGGGCAACCAGTAGAGCCAGAGGCCTTCCCCCTTTGCTCTTTGGTCTCTAGGCACTCTATCAGGCACTCCAAGCTGTGAAGTGACTCAGAGGGAGAAGGAAGAGATTTCAGAGAATGAACACATCCAGAGAGAGACAGAGAGAGGCAAGAGATGCTGAGTGGGGATGCCTTGCGTAGTGATATCCTCAGGAAAGTGGGAAAGAGGTACCTGGCCTGCTCTGCCAATGCCCTGAACCAGTCCGCACCAGGGGCTCCCCTGTGCCTGCGTAGGCTTTCCCAGGGTGTGCTCAAATCCTGTGGCCACTAGGTGTCATAGGTCATAATGGAGGGCCCTGTGTCATCTGCCTGGCGGGCCAGATCTCTGCCATTGGCTCAGTCTTGTCACCGGGCCCATCATACGCTCCGCCTACTCTTCCGGTGGTGGGACTGTCTCCATGGTGATGGCAAAGGAGCCTTAGTCCCGCCCACCTGGCCTTGACTTCACCTAGCTGGCCTGCTGACCCTCACTCAGACCTCTGTGTTGATAAAAATTAATGTCGGCCAGTGCCCAGGTGTCAGCATCTGGGATAAAGGATTCCGGACCTTGCCTGGGGCAGAAGGCAGCCTAGGTCAGCTGGTACCTGGAAGTCTAGTGACTCGTGGCACTGCTGCCAGTGACAGACAAATGGTGACTCCCACACTCACATATCCCCTGGTGGCAGAATGATAGTGATGGGTGGAGAAACATGGCTCTGGAGCACTCGCGCAATGGGGCACCGGCCAAAGGCCAGGGCCAGTAGTGGACGTCGCGGAGCTGAATGGCGAGCCAGTGAAGGGCCCAAGGATTCCTCTTGTATGTGGGAAACATGTCATCCGGGTCCCCACGTCCATAAACCACTGGATTGCTGGGGCCCAGGATGCCAGGATTTCGGCCTTGCCTTCGCAGCCCGGCCACATAGGCAGCCTTCCACCGGAGGCGGGGATATGTAGACAGCAAAAATGTGGAAAATGGCAGTGTCTCCTCGATTTCTCTGGCATCGGCCTTTTTGAGCGGCATGCTTTTTTCCTAGTAGGATGAGGCACCGACGGAGAAAGGCAGGATTATGTGTGCAGGAAAGGTATGTGCTGAGAAGGTGACAAGGTTGAGACCAGGTTGGGATCTTTAGTCCCAGGAAGGGCCCCTGGCAGGTGTGGGTCAATGTTCTGTGCCCATCCCACTTGGCGTGGGGAGGTTTACACCATACAAAGCAGCAGCGGAATTATTCTTCCCCCAGAGGTTGCATGTGCCCACAAGCTCCACCTGGCCAGGGTCCGCCCCTACCGTATTGCCCATGTCGATCAACAGAAGCTGAGAGCTTCCAGAGAGACTAACTGCTATTCTCTAGCCACGGGGAAGCGGTACAGCCAGAAGCCTCCCCTGTTTCATCTCCAGGTTCCCTCTCAGGCCCCTCGTAGTTGTGATGTGTCTCAGGGGTAGAAAAAAGAGATTTCTTTAAAAGAACACATACAAAGAGGGGCCATAGATGCTGAGGAAGGGCGCCTTGCCTACTGATATCGTAGCGTAAGTGGAAAAGAGGTACCTGCCTGCTGTCCCAGTATGTCGAACGTGTCCACATCAGGGGTTGCCTACTGTGAAGTTATTCCCTGGGTGCCCTCGATTTTGTGGCCAAGGACAGAAGGGGCCGTTGCGTGTCCGTGGGTAAAATGGAGGGCTCTGCGGAACCGGCCGGTTAGGCTGGACCTCTCCTATTGGCTCAGAGTTTGTGACCCGTCCCCGTCAGAAGTTCCGGCCAGCCTTGCGGTGGCTGTCTCCATGGTGATTGGGAAGGAAGCCTTAGGCCCCGCACTCAGCTTTCACCTGGCCCACCTGGCCTCTTTACCCTCATCTAGACCGCTGTGTAGATGAAAGAAAGGATGTCGGCCAGTGACCACGCGTCCTCATTTCCTTTGAAGGATTAAGCTCCTTGCCTGGGCAGAAGACAGCCAAGGTCAGCCTGAGCCTAGAAACCTAGTGACCTGTGACACTGCAGACAGTGATAGATGTTGATGTCCACGCTCAGGTATCCGCAGGTGGCGGATCGAGAGTGGTCGGAGGTGTAGTGTAACTAGAGGTGACACACTCACAAGGGCACGGGCCAAAGGTCGGGAAAAATAGCTGAGGTCGTGGAGCTCTAGCGGAGCCAGTCTAGGGCCGAGGCCTCCCTCCTGTACGTGGCAAAGAGGTGATCCGTATGCCGCCATGCGCAGCCTCTGGACTGCTGGGGCCCTGGATGCCCGGATTTCGGCCTTGTCTTCGGAGAAGTGACGCACATGCAGTATGCCACCGGAGGCTGTGGCCCAGCAGAGGGCAAAATCTTGAAAATGCGGGCTTCAGTTGACTTTACCTGTGCTCTCCTTTGGCTGAGTGCCATCGTGTGTTTCCTAGCAGGAGAAGGCATTCGTGGAGAGTGGCGGATTCCCTGTGTGCAGGCAAAGTGTGTGCTGAGATGATGAGTTGCTGGAGACCGGGGTGGACTCTTCAGACCCAGGATAGGCCTCTGGCAGGTATGTGTCAATGTTTTCTGCCCTTCGCACTCAGCCAGGTATTTGCATACAATGTTACCAGCGGAAGTAGTAGTCTCCGGAGAGGCTGCCGCATGTCAGCAAGCTTCACCTGGCCAGGGTCCGCCGGTGATGTAGCTACCCCATCAGTCACTACTCTCTAGACCTTCCAGATAAACTACCAGATCTTGTCTGCCCATGGGCAACCAGTAGAGCCAGAGGCCTTCCCCCTTTGCTCTTTGGTCTCTAGGCACTCTATCAGGCACTCCAAGCTGTGAAGTGACTCAGGGGGAGAAGGAAGAGATTTCAGAGAATGAACACATCCAGAGAGAGACAGAGAGAGGCAAGAGATGCTGAGTGGGGATGCCTTGCGTAGTGATATCCTCAGGAAAGTGGGAAAGAGGTACCTGGCCTGCTCTGCCAATGCCCTGCACCAGTCCGCACCAGGGGCTCCCCTGTGCCTGCGTAGGCTTTCCCAGGGTGTGCTCAAATCCTGTGGCCACTAGGTGTCATAGGTCATAATGGAGGGCCCTGTGTCATCTGCCTGGCGGGCCAGATCTCTGCCATTGGCTCAGTCTTGTCACCGGGCCCATCATACGCTCCGCCTACTCTTCCGGTGGTGGGACTGTCTCCATGGTGATGGCAAAGGAGCCTTAGTCCCGCCCACCTGGCCTTGACTTCACCTAGCTGGCCTGCTGACCCTCACTCAGACCTCTGTGTTGATAAAAATTAATGTCGGCCAGTGCCCAGGTGTCAGCATCTCGGATAAAGGATTCCGGACCTTGCCTGGGGCAGAAGGCAGCCTAGGTCAGCTGGTACCTGGAAGTCTAGTGACTCGTGGCACTGCTGCCAGTGACAGACAAATGGTGACTCCCACACTCACATATCCCCTGGTGGCAGAATGATAGTGATGGGTGGAGAAACATGGCTCCGGAGCACTCGCGCAATGGGGCACCGGCCAAAGGCCAGGGCCAGTAGTGGACGTCGCGGAGCTGAATGGCGAGCCAGTGAAGGGCCCAAGGATTCCTCTTGTATGTGGGAAACATGTCATCCGGGTCCCCACGTCCATAAACCACTGGATTGCTGGGGCCCAGGATGCCAGGATTTCGGCCTTGCCTTCGCAGCCCGGCCACATAGGCAGCCTTCCACCGGAGGCGGGGATATGTAGACAGCAAAAATGTGGAAAATGGCAGTGTCTCCTCGATTTCTCTGGCATCGGCCTTTTTGAGCGGCATGCTTTTTTCCTAGTAGGATGAGGCACCGACGGAGAAAGGCAGGATTATGTGTGCAGGAAAGGTATGTGCTGAGAAGGTGACAAGGTTGAGACCAGGTTGGGATCTTTAGTCCCAGGAAGGGCCCCTGGCAGGTGTGGGTCAATGTTCTGTGCCCATCCCACTTGGCGTGGGGAGGTTTACACCATACAAAGCAGCAGCGGAATTATTCTTCCCCCAGAGGTTGCATGTGCCCACAAGCTCCACCTGGCCAGGGTCCGCCCCTACCGTATTGCCCATGTCGATCAACAGAAGCTGAGAGCTTCCAGTGAGACTAACTGCTATTCTCTAGCCACGGGGAAGCGGTACAGCCAGAAGCCTCCCCTGTTTCATCTCCAGGTTCCCTCTCAGGCCCCTCGTAGTTGTGATGTGTCTCAGGGGTAGAAAAAAGAGATTTCTTTAAAAGAACACATACAAAGAGGGGCCATAGATGCTGAGGAAGGGCGCCTTGCCTACTGATATCGTAGCGTAAGTGGAAAAGAGGTACCTGCCTGCTGTCCCAGTATGTCGAACGTGTCCACATCAGGGGTTGCCTACTGTGAAGTTATTCCCTGGGTGCCCTCGATTTTGTGGCCAAGGACAGAAGGGGCCGTTGCGTGTCCGTGGGTAAAATGGAGGGCTCTGCGGAACCGGCCGGTTAGGCTGGACCTCTCCTATTGGCTCAGAGTTTGTGACCCGTCCCCGTCAGAAGTTCCGGCCAGCCTTGCGGTGGCTGTCTCCATGGTGATTGGGAAGGAAGCCTTAGGCCCCGCACTCAGCTTTCACCTGGCCCACCTGGCCTCTTTACCCTCATCTAGACCGCTGTGTAGATGAAAGAAAGGATGTCGGCCAGTGACCACGCGTCCTCATTTCCTTTGAAGGATTAAGCTCCTTGCCTGGGCAGAAGACAGCCAAGGTCAGCCTGAGCCTAGAAACCTAGTGACCTGTGACACTGCAGACAGTGATAGATGTTGATGTCCACGCTCAGGTATCCGCAGGTGGCGGATCGAGAGTGGTCGGAGGTGTAGTGTAACTAGAGGTGACACACTCACAAGGGCACGGGCCAAAGGTCGGGAAAAATAGCTGAGGTCGTGGAGCTCTAGCGGAGCCAGTCTAGGGCCGAGGCCTCCCTCCTGTACGTGGCAAAGAGGTGATCCGTATGCCGCCATGCGCAGCCTCTGGACTGCTGGGGCCCTGGATGCCCGGATTTCGGCCTTGTCTTCGGAGAAGTGACGCACATGCAGTATGCCACCGGAGGCTGTGGCCCAGCAGAGGGCAAAATCTTGAAAATGCGGGCTTCAGTTGACTTTACCTGTGCTCTCCTTTGGCTGAGTGCCATCGTGTGTTTCCTAGCAGGAGAAGGCATTCGTGGAGAGAGGCGGATTCCCTGTGTGCAGGCAAAGTGTGTGCTGAGATGATGAGTTGCTGGAGACCGGGGTGGACTCTTCAGACCCAGGATAGGCCTCTGGCAGGTATGTGTCAATGTTTTCTGCCCTTCGCACTCAGCCAGGTATTTGCATACAATGTTACCAGCGGAAGTAGTAGTCTCCGGAGAGGCTGCCGCATGTCAGCAAGCTTCACCTGGCCAGGGTCCGCCGGTGATGTAGCTACCCCATCAGTCACTACTCTCTAGACCTTCCAGATAAACTACCAGATCTTGTCTGCCCATGGGCAACCAGTAGAGCCAGAGGCCTTCCCCCTTTGCTCTTTGGTCTCTAGGCACTCTATCAGGCACTCCAAGCTGTGAAGTGACTCAGGGGGAGAAGGAAGAGATTTCAGAGAATGAACACATCCAGAGAGAGACAGAGAGAGGCAAGAGATGCTGAGTGGGGATGCCTTGCGTAGTGATATCCTCAGGAAAGTGGGAAAGAGGTACCTGGCCTGCTCTGCCAATGCCCTGAACCAGTCCGCACCAGGGGCTCCCCTGTGCCTGCGTAGGCTTTCCCAGGGTGTGCTCAAATCCTGTGGCCACTAGGTGTCATAGGTCATAATGGAGGGCCCTGTGTCATCTGCCTGGCGGGCCAGATCTCTGCCATTGGCTCAGTCTTGTCACCGGGCCCATCATACGCTCCGCCTACTCTTCCGGTGGTGGGACTGTCTCCATGGTGATGGCAAAGGAGCCTTAGTCCCGCCCACCTGGCCTTGACTTCACCTAGCTGGCCTGCTGACCCTCACTCAGACCTCTGTGTTGATAAAAATTAATGTCGGCCAGTGCCCAGGTGTCAGCATCTGGGATAAAGGATTCCGGACCTTGCCTGGGGCAGAAGGCAGCCTAGGTCAGCTGGTACCTGGAAGTCTAGTGACTCGTGGCACTGCTGCCAGTGACAGACAAATGGTGACTCCCACACTCACATATCCCCTGGTGGCAGAATGATAGTGATGGGTGGAGAAACATGGCTCCGGAGCACTCGCGCAATGGGGCACCGGCCAAAGGCCAGGGCCAGTAGTGGACGTCGCGGAGCTGAATGGCGAGCCAGTGAAGGGCCCAAGGATTCCTCTTGTATGTGGGAAACATGTCATCCGGGTCCCCACGTCCATAAACCACTGGATTGCTGGGGCCCAGGATGCCAGGATTTCGGCCTTGCCTTCGCAGCCCGGCCACATAGGCAGCCTTCCACCGAAGGCGGGGATATGTAGACAGCAAAAATGTGGAAAATGGCAGTGTCTCCTCGATTTCTCTGGCATCGGCCTTTTTGAGCGGCATGCTTTTTTCCTAGTAGGATGAGGCACCGACGGAGAAAGGCAGGATTATGTGTGCAGGAAAGGTATGTGCTGAGAAGGTGACAAGGTTGAGACCAGGTTGGGATCTTTAGTCCCAGGAAGGGCCCCTGGCAGGTGTGGGTCAATGTTCTGTGCCCATCCCACTTGGCGTGGGGAGGTTTACACCATACAAAGCAGCAGCGGAATTATTCTTCCCCCAGAGGTTGCATGTGCCCACAAGCTCCACCTGGCCAGGGTCCGCCCCTACCGTATTGCCCATGTCGATCAACAGAAGCTGAGAGCTTCCAGAGAGACTAACTGCTATTCTCTAGCCACGGGGAAGCGGTACAGCCAGAAGCCTCCCCTGTTTCATCTCCAGGTTCCCTCTCAGGCCCCTCGTAGTTGTGATGTGTCTCAGGGGTAGAAAAAAGAGATTTCTTTAAAAGAACACATACAAAGAGGGGCCATAGATGCTGAGGAAGGGCGCCTTGCCTACTGATATCGTAGCGTAAGTGGAAAAGAGGTACCTGCCTGCTGTCCCAGTATGTCGAACGTGTCCACATCAGGGGTTGCCTACTGTGAAGTTATTCCCTGGGTGCCCTCGATTTTGTGGCCAAGGACAGAAGGGGCCGTTGCGTGTCCGTGGGTAAAATGGAGGGCTCTGCGGAACCGGCCGGTTAGGCTGGACCTCTCCTATTGGCTCAGAGTTTGTGACCCGTCCCCGTCAGAAGTTCCGGCCAGCCTTGCGGTGGCTGTCTCCATGGTGATTGGGAAGGAAGCCTTAGGCCCCGCACTCAGCTTTCACCTGGCCCACCTGGCCTCTTTACCCTCATCTAGACCGCTGTGTAGATGAAAGAAAGGATGTCGGCCAGTGACCACGCGTCCTCATTTCCTTTGAAGGATTAAGCTCCTTGCCTGGGCAGAAGACAGCCAAGGTCAGCCTGAGCCTAGAAACCTAGTGACCTGTGACACTGCAGACAGTGATAGATGTTGATGTCCACGCTCAGGTATCCGCAGGTGGCGGATCGAGAGTGGTCGGAGGTGTAGTGTAACTAGAGGTGACACACTCACAAGGGCACGGGCCAAAGGTCGGGAAAAATAGCTGAGGTCGTGGAGCTCTAGCGGAGCCAGTCTAGGGCCGAGGCCTCCCTCCTGTACGTGGCAAAGAGGTGATCCGTATGCCGCCATGCGCAGCCTCTGGACTGCTGGGGCCCTGGATGCCCGGATTTCGGCCTTGTCTTCGGAGAAGTGACGCACATGCAGTATGCCACCGGAGGCTGTGGCCCAGCAGAGGGCAAAATCTTGAAAATGCGGGCTTCAGTTGACTTTACCTGTGCTCTCCTTTGGCTGAGTGCCATCGTGTGTTTCCTAGCAGGAGAAGGCATTCGTGGAGAGAGGCGGATTCCCTGTGTGCAGGCAAAGTGTGTGCTGAGATGATGAGTTGCTGGAGACCGGGGTGGACTCTTCAGACCCAGGATAGGCCTCTGGCAGGTATGTGTCAATGTTTTCTGCCCTTCGCACTCAGCCAGGTATTTGCATACAATGTTACCAGCGGAAGTAGTAGTCTCCGGAGAGGCTGCCGCATGTCAGCAAGCTTCACCTGGCCAGGGTCCGCCGGTGATGTAGCTACCCCATCAGTCACTACTCTCTAGACCTTCCAGATAAACTACCAGATCTTGTCTGCCCATGGGCAACCAGTAGAGCCAGAGGCCTTCCCCCTTTGCTCTTTGGTCTCTAGGCACTCTATCAGGCACTCCAAGCTGTGAAGTGACTCAGGGGGAGAAGGAAGAGATTTCAGAGAATGAACACATCCAGAGAGAGACAGAGAGAGGCAAGAGATGCTGAGTGGGGATGCCTTGCGTAGTGATATCCTCAGGAAAGTGGGAAAGAGGTACCTGGCCTGCTCTGCCAATGCCCTGAACCAGTCCGCACCAGGGGCTCCCCTGTGCCTGCGTAGGCTTTCCCAGGGTGTGCTCAAATCCTGTGGCCACTAGGTGTCATAGGTCATAATGGAGGGCCCTGTGTCATCTGCCTGGCGGGCCAGATCTCTGCCATTGGCTCAGTCTTGTCACCGGGCCCATCATACGCTCCGCCTACTCTTCCGGTGGTGGGACTGTCTCCATGGTGATGGCAAAGGAGCCTTAGTCCCGCCCACCTGGCCTTGACTTCACCTAGCTGGCCTGCTGACCCTCACTCAGACCTCTGTGTTGATAAAAATTAATGTCGGCCAGTGCCCAGGTGTCAGCATCTGGGATAAAGGATTCCGGACCTTGCCTGGGGCAGAAGGCAGCCTAGGTCAGCTGGTACCTGGAAGTCTAGTGACTCGTGGCACTGCTGCCAGTGACAGACAAATGGTGACTCCCACACTCACATATCCCCTGGTGGCAGAATGATAGTGATGGGTGGAGAAACATGGCTCCGGAGCACTCGCGCAATGGGGCACCGGCCAAAGGCCAGGGCCAGTAGTGGACGTCGCGGAGCTGAATGGCGAGCCAGTGAAGGGCCCAAGGATTCCTCTTGTATGTGGGAAACATGTCATCCGGGTCCCCACGTCCATAAACCACTGGATTGCTGGGGCCCAGGATGCCAGGATTTCGGCCTTGCCTTCGCAGCCCGGCCACATAGGCAGCCTTCCACCGGAGGCGGGGATATGTAGACAGCAAAAATGTGGAAAATGGCAGTGTCTCCTCGATTTCTCTGGCATCGGCCTTTTTGAGCGGCATGCTTTTTTCCTAGTAGGATGAGGCACCGACGGAGAAAGGCAGGATTATGTGTGCAGGAAAGGTATGTGCTGAGAAGGTGACAAGGTTGAGACCAGGTTGGGATCTTTAGTCCCAGGAAGGGCCCCTGGCAGGTGTGGGTCAATGTTCTGTGCCCATCCCACTTGGCGTGGGGAGGTTTACACCATACAAAGCAGCAGCGGAATTATTCTTCCCCCAGAGGTTGCATGTGCCCACAAGCTCCACCTGGCCAGGGTCCGCCCCTACCGTATTGCCCATGTCGATCAACAGAAGCTGAGAGCTTCCAGAGAGACTAACTGCTATTCTCTAGCCACGGGGAAGCGGTACAGCCAGAAGCCTCCCCTGTTTCATCTCCAGGTTCCCTCTCAGGCCCCTCGTAGTTGTGATGTGTCTCAGGGGTAGAAAAAAGAGATTTCTTTAAAAGAACACATACAAAGAGGGGCCATAGATGCTGAGGAAGGGCGCCTTGCCTACTGATATCGTAGCGTAAGTGGAAAAGAGGTACCTGCCTGCTGTCCCAGTATGTCGAACGTGTCCACATCAGGGGTTGCCTACTGTGAAGTTATTCCCTGGGTGCCCTCGATTTTGTGGCCAAGGACAGAAGGGGCCGTTGCGTGTCCGTGGGTAAAATGGAGGGCTCTGCGGAACCGGCCGGTTAGGCTGGACCTCTCCTATTGGCTCAGAGTTTGTGACCCGTCCCCGTCAGAAGTTCCGGCCAGCCTTGCGGTGGCTGTCTCCATGGTGATTGGGAAGGAAGCCTTAGGCCCCGCACTCAGCTTTCACCTGGCCCACCTGGCCTCTTTACCCTCATCTAGACCGCTGTGTAGATGAAAGAAAGGATGTCGGCCAGTGACCACGCGTCCTCATTTCCTTTGAAGGATTAAGCTCCTTGCCTGGGCAGAAGACAGCCAAGGTCAGCCTGAGCCTAGAAACCTAGTGACCTGTGACACTGCAGACAGTGATAGATGTTGATGTCCACGCTCAGGTATCCGCAGGTGGCGGATCGAGAGTGGTCGGAGGTGTAGTGTAACTAGAGGTGACACACTCACAAGGGCACGGGCCAAAGGTCGGGAAAAATAGCTGAGGTCGTGGAGCTCTAGCGGAGCCAGTCTAGGGCCGAGGCCTCCCTCCTGTACGTGGCAAAGAGGTGATCCGTATGCCGCCATGCGCAGCCTCTGGACTGCTGGGGCCCTGGATGCCCGGATTTCGGCCTTGTCTTCGGAGAAGTGACGCACATGCAGTATGCCACCGGAGGCTGTGGCCCAGCAGAGGGCAAAATCTTGAAAATGCGGGCTTCAGTTGACTTTACCTGTGCTCTCCTTTGGCTGAGTGCCATCGTGTGTTTCCTAGCAGGAGAAGGCATTCGTGGAGAGAGGCGGATTCCCTGTGTGCAGGCAAAGTGTGTGCTGAGATGATGAGTTGCTGGAGACCGGGGTGGACTCTTCAGACCCAGGATAGGCCTCTGGCAGGTATGTGTCAATGTTTTCTGCCCTTCGCACTCAGCCAGGTATTTGCATACAATGTTACCAGCGGAAGTAGTAGTCTCCGGAGAGGCTGCCGCATGTCAGCAAGCTTCACCTGGCCAGGGTCCGCCGGTGATGTAGCTACCCCATCAGTCACTACTCTCTAGACCTTCCAGATAAACTACCAGATCTTGTCTGCCCATGGGCAACCAGTAGAGCCAGAGGCCTTCCCCCTTTGCTCTTTGGTCTCTAGGCACTCTATCAGGCACTCCAAGCTGTGAAGTGACTCAGGGGGAGAAGGAAGAGATTTCAGAGAATGAACACATCCAGAGAGAGACAGAGAGAGGCAAGAGATGCTGAGTGGGGATGCCTTGCGTAGTGATATCCTCAGGAAAGTGGGAAAGAGGTACCTGGCCTGCTCTGCCAATGCCCTGAACCAGTCCGCACCAGGGGCTCCCCTGTGCCTGCGTAGGCTTTCCCAGGGTGTGCTCAAATCCTGTGGCCACTAGGTGTCATAGGTCATAATGGAGGGCCCTGTGTCATCTGCCTGGCGGGCCAGATCTCTGCCATTGGCTCAGTCTTGTCACCGGGCCCATCATACGCTCCGCCTACTCTTCCGGTGGTGGGACTGTCTCCATGGTGATGGCAAAGGAGCCTTAGTCCCGCCCACCTGGCCTTGACTTCACCTAGCTGGCCTGCTGACCCTCACTCAGACCTCTGTGTTGATAAAAATTAATGTCGGCCAGTGCCCAGGTGTCAGCATCTGGGATAAAGGATTCCGGACCTTGCCTGGGGCAGAAGGCAGCCTAGGTCAGCTGGTACCTGGAAGTCTAGTGACTCGTGGCACTGCTGCCAGTGACAGACAAATGGTGACTCCCACACTCACATATCCCCTGGTGGCAGAATGATAGTGATGGGTGGAGAAACATGGCTCCGGAGCACTCGCGCAATGGGGCACCGGCCAAAGGCCAGGGCCAGTAGTGGACGTCGCGGAGCTGAATGGCGAGCCAGTGAAGGGCCCAAGGATTCCTCTTGTATGTGGGAAACATGTCATCCGGGTCCCCACGTCCATAAACCACTGGATTGCTGGGGCCCAGGATGCCAGGATTTCGGCCTTGCCTTCGCAGCCCGGCCACATAGGCAGCCTTCCACCGGAGGCGGGGATATGTAGACAGCAAAAATGTGGAAAATGGCAGTGTCTCCTCGATTTCTCTGGCATCGGCCTTTTTGAGCGGCATGCTTTTTTCCTAGTAGGATGAGGCACCGACGGAGAAAGGCAGGATTATGTGTGCAGGAAAGGTATGTGCTGAGAAGGTGACAAGGTTGAGACCAGGTTGGGATCTTTAGTCCCAGGAAGGGCCCCTGGCAGGTGTGGGTCAATGTTCTGTGCCCATCCCACTTGGCGTGGGGAGGTTTACACCATACAAAGCAGCAGCGGAATTATTCTTCCCCCAGAGGTTGCATGTGCCCACAAGCTCCACCTGGCCAGGGTCCGCCCCTACCGTATTGCCCATGTCGATCAACAGAAGCTGAGAGCTTCCAGAGAGACTAACTGCTATTCTCTAGCCACGGGGAAGCGGTACAGCCAGAAGCCTCCCCTGTTTCATCTCCAGGTTCCCTCTCAGGCCCCTCGTAGTTGTGATGTGTCTCAGGGGTAGAAAAAAGAGATTTCTTTAAAAGAACACATACAAAGAGGGGCCATAGATGCTGAGGAAGGGCGCCTTGCCTACTGATATCGTAGCGTAAGTGGAAAAGAGGTACCTGCCTGCTGTCCCAGTATGTCGAACGTGTCCACATCAGGGGTTGCCTACTGTGAAGTTATTCCCTGGGTGCCCTCGATTTTGTGGCCAAGGACAGAAGGGGCCGTTGCGTGTCCGTGGGTAAAATGGAGGGCTCTGCGGAACCGGCCGGTTAGGCTGGACCTCTCCTATTGGCTCAGAGTTTGTGACCCGTCCCCGTCAGAAGTTCCGGCCAGCCTTGCGGTGGCTGTCTCCATGGTGATTGGGAAGGAAGCCTTAGGCCCCGCACTCAGCCTTCACCTGGCCCACCTGGCTGTGTAGATGAAAGAAGGGATGTCGACCAGTGACCACGCGTCCTCATTTCCTTTGAAGGATTAAGCTCCTTGCCTGGGCAGAAGACAGCCAAGGTCAGCCTGAGCCTAGACACCTAGTGACCTGTGACACTGCAGACAGTGATAGATGTTGATGTCCACGCTCAGGTATCCGCAGGTGGCGGATCGAGAGTGGTCGGAGGTGAAGTGTAACTAGAGGTGACACACTGACAAGGGCACGGGCCAAAGGTCGGGAAAAATAGCTGAGGTCGTGGAGCTCTAGCGGAGCCAGTCTAGGGCCGAGGCCTCCCTCCTGTACGTGGCAAAGAGGTGATCCGTATGCCGCCATGCGCAGCCTCTGGACTGCTGGGGCCCTGGATGCCCGGATTTCGGCCTTGTCTTCGGAGAAGTGACGCACATGCAGTATGCCACCGGAGGCTGTGGCCCAGCAGAGGGCAAAATCTTGAAAATGCGGGCTTCAGTTGACTTTACCTGTGCTCTCCTTTGGCTGAGTGCCATCGTGTGTTTCCTAGCAGGAGAAGGCATTCGTGGAGAGAGGCGGATTCCCTGTGTGCAGGCAAAGTGTGTGCTGAGATGATGAGTTGCTGGAGACCGGGGTGGACTCTTCAGACCCAGGATAGGCCTCTGGCAGGTATGTGTCAATGTTTTCTGCCCTTCGCACTCAGCCAGGTATTTGCATACAATGTTACCAGCGGAATTAGTAGTCTCCGGAGAGGCTGCCGCATGTCAGCAAGCTTCACCTGGCCAGGGTCCGCCGGTGATGTAGCTACCCCATCAGTCACTACTCTCTAGACCTTCCAGATAAACTACCAGATCTTGTCTGCCCATGGGCAACCAGTAGAGCCAGAGGCCTTCCCCCTTTGCTCTTTGGTCTCTAGGCACTCTATCAGGCACTCCAAGCTGTGAAGTGACTCAGGGGGAGAAGGAAGAGATTTCAGAGAATGAACACATCCAGAGAGAGACAGAGAGAGGCAAGAGATGCTGAGTGGGGATGCCTTGCGTAGTGATATCCTCAGGAAAGTGGGAAAGAGGTACCTGGCCTGCTCTGCCAATGCCCTGAACCAGTCCGCACCAGGGGCTCCCCTGTGCCTGCGTAGGCTTTCCCAGGGTGTGCTCAAATCCTGTGGCCACTAGGTGTCATAGGTCATAATGGAGGGCCCTGTGTCATCTGCCTGGCGGGCCAGATCTCTGCCATTGGCTCAGTCTTGTCACCGGGCCCATCATACGCTCCGCCTACTCTTCCGGTGGTGGGACTGTCTCCATGGTGATGGCAAAGGAGCCTTAGTCCCGCCCACCTGGCCTTGACTTCACCTAGCTGGCCTGCTGACCCTCACTCAGACCTCTGTGTTGATAAAAATTAATGTCGGCCAGTGCCCAGGTGTCAGCATCTGGGATAAAGGATTCCGGACCTTGCCTGGGGCAGAAGGCAGCCTAGGTCAGCTGGTACCTGGAAGTCTAGTGACTCGTGGCACTGCTGCCAGTGACAGACAAATGGTGACTCCCACACTCACATATCCCCTGGTGGCAGAATGATAGTGATGGGTAGAGAAACATGGCTCCGGAGCACTCGCGCAATGGGGCACCGGCCAAAGGCCAGGGCCAGTAGTGGACGTCGCGGAGCTGAATGGCGAGCCAGTGAAGGGCCCAAGGATTCCTCTTGTATGTGGGAAACATGTCATCCGGGTCCCCACGTCCATAAACCACTGGATTGCTGGGGCCCAGGATGCCAGGATTTCGGCCTTGCCTTCGCAGCCCGGCCACATAGGCAGCCTTCCACCGGAGGCGGGGATATGTAGACAGCAAAAATGTGGAAAATGGCAGTGTCTCCTCGATTTCTCTGGCATCGGCCTTTTTGAGCGGCATGCTTTTTTCCTAGTAGGATGAGGCACCGACGGAGAAAGGCAGGATTATGTGTGCAGGAAAGGTATGTGCTGAGAAGGTGACAAGGTTGAGACCAGGTTGGGATCTTTAGTCCCAGGAAGGGCCCCTGGCAGGTGTGGGTCAATGTTCTGTGCCCATCCCACTTGGCGTGGGGAGGTTTACACCATACAAAGCAGCAGCGGAATTATTCTTCCCCCAGAGGTTGCATGTGCCCACAAGCTCCACCTGGCCAGGGTCCGCCCCTACCGTATTGCCCATGTCGATCAACAGAAGCTGAGAGCTTCCAGAGAGACTAACTGCTATTCTCTAGCCACGGGGAAGCGGTACAGCCAGAAGCCTCCCCTGTTTCATCTCCAGGTTCCCTCTCAGGCCCCTCGTAGTTGTGATGTGTCTCAGGGGTAGAAAAAAGAGATTTCTTTAAAAGAACACATACAAAGAGGGGCCATAGATGCTGAGGAAGGGCGCCTTGCCTACTGATATCGTAGCGTAAGTGGAAAAGAGGTACCTGCCTGCTGTCCCAGTATGTCGAACGTGTCCACATCAGGGGTTGCCTACTGTGAAGTTATTCCCTGGGTGCCCTCGATTTTGTGGCCAAGGACAGAAGGGGCCGTTGCGTGTCCGTGGGTAAAATGGAGGGCTCTGCGGAACCGGCCGGTTAGGCTGGACCTCTCCTATTGGCTCAGAGTTTGTGACCCGTCCCCGTCAGAAGTTCCGGCCAGCCTTGCGGTGGCTGTCTCCATGGTGATTGGGAAGGAAGCCTTAGGCCCCGCACTCAGCCTTCACCTGGCCCACCTGGCTGTGTAGATGAAAGAAGGGATGTCGACCAGTGACCACGCGTCCTCATTTCCTTTGAAGGATTAAGCTCCTTGCCTGGGCAGAAGACAGCCAAGGTCAGCCTGAGCCTAGACACCTAGTGACCTGTGACACTGCAGACAGTGATAGATGTTGATGTCCACGCTCAGGTATCCGCAGGTGGCGGATCGAGAGTGGTCGGAGGTGAAGTGTAACTAGAGGTGACACACTCACAAGGGCACGGGCCAAAGGTCGGGAAAAATAGCTGAGGTCGTGGAGCTCTAGCGGAGCCAGTCTAGGGCCGAGGCCTCCCTCCTGTACGTGGCAAAGAGGTGATCCGTATGCCGCCATGCGCAGCCTCTGGACTGCTGGGGCCCTGGATGCCCGGATTTCGGCCTTGTCTTCGGAGAAGTGACGCACATGCAGTATGCCACCGGAGGCTGTGGCCCAGCAGAGGGCAAAATCTTGAAAATGCGGGCTTCAGTTGACTTTACCTGTGCTCTCCTTTGGCTGAGTGCCATCGTGTGTTTCCTAGCAGGAGAAGGCATTCGTGGAGAGAGGCGGATTCCCTGTGTGCAGGCAAAGTGTGTGCTGAGATGATGAGTTGCTGGAGACCGGGGTGGACTCTTCAGACCCAGGATAGGCCTCTGGCAGGTATGTGTCAATGTTTTCTGCCCTTCGCACTCAGCCAGGTATTTGCATACAATGTTACCAGCGGAATTAGTAGTCTCCGGAGAGGCTGCCGCATGTCAGCAAGCTTCACCTGGCCAGGGTCCGCCGGTGATGTAGCTACCCCATCAGTCACTACTCTCTAGACCTTCCAGATAAACTACCAGATCTTGTCTGCCCATGGGCAACCAGTAGAGCCAGAGGCCTTCCCCCTTTGCTCTTTGGTCTCTAGGCACTCTATCAGGCACTCCAAGCTGTGAAGTGACTCAGGGGGAGAAGGAAGAGATTTCAGAGAATGAACACATCCAGAGAGAGACAGAGAGAGGCAAGAGATGCTGAGTGGGGATGCCTTGCGTAGTGATATCCTCAGGAAAGTGGGAAAGAGGTACCTGGCCTGCTCTGCCAATGCCCTGAACCAGTCCGCACCAGGGGCTCCCCTGTGCCTGCGTAGGCTTTCCCAGGGTGTGCTCAAATCCTGTGGCCACTAGGTGTCATAGGTCATAATGGAGGGCCCTGTGTCATCTGCCTGGCGGGCCAGATCTCTGCCATTGGCTCAGTCTTGTCACCGGGCCCATCATACGCTCCGCCTACTCTTCCGGTGGTGGGACTGTCTCCATGGTGATGGCAAAGGAGCCTTAGTCCCGCCCACCTGGCCTTGACTTCACCTAGCTGGCCTGCTGACCCTCACTCAGACCTCTGTGTTGATAAAAATTAATGTCGGCCAGTGCCCAGGTGTCAGCATCTGGGATAAAGGATTCCGGACCTTGCCTGGGGCAGAAGGCAGCCTAGGTCAGCTGGTACCTGGAAGTCTAGTGACTCGTGGCACTGCTGCCAGTGACAGACAAATGGTGACTCCCACACTCACATATCCCCTGGTGGCAGAATGATAGTGATGGGTGGAGAAACATGGCTCCGGAGCACTCGCGCAATGGGGCACCGGCCAAAGGCCAGGGCCAGTAGTGGACGTCGCGGAGCTGAATGGCGAGCCAGCGAAGGGCCCAAGGATTCCTCTTGTATGTGGGAAACATGTCATCCGGGTCCCCACGTCCATAAACCACTGGATTGCTGGGGCCCAGGATGCCAGGATTTCGGCCTTGCCTTCGCAGCCCGGCCACATAGGCAGCCTTCCACCGGAGGCGGGGATATGTAGACAGCAAAAATGTGGAAAATGGCAGTGTCTCCTCGATTTCTCTGGCATCGGCCTTTTTGAGCGGCATGCTTTTTTCCTAGTAGGATGAGGCACCGACGGAGAAAGGCAGGATTATGTGTGCAGGAAAGGTATGTGCTGAGAAGGTGACAAGGTTGAGACCAGGTTGGGATCTTTAGTCCCAGGAAGGGCCCCTGGCAGGTGTGGGTCAATGTTCTGTGCCCATCCCACTTGGCGTGGGGAGGTTTACACCATACAAAGCAGCAGCGGAATTATTCTTCCCCCAGAGGTTGCATGTGCCCACAAGCTCCACCTGGCCAGGGTCCGCCCCTACCGTATTGCCCATGTCGATCAACAGAAGCTGAGAGCTTCCAGAGAGACTAACTGCTATTCTCTAGCCACGGGGAAGCGGTACAGCCAGAAGCCTCCCCTGTTTCATCTCCAGGTTCCCTCTCAGGCCCCTCGTAGTTGTGATGTGTCTCAGGGGTAGAAAAAAGAGATTTCTTTAAAAGAACACATACAAAGAGGGGCCATAGATGCTGAGGAAGGGCGCCTTGCCTACTGATATCGTAGCGTAAGTGGAAAAGAGGTACCTGCCTGCTGTCCCAGTATGTCGAACGTGTCCACATCAGGGGTTGCCTACTGTGAAGTTATTCCCTGGGTGCCCTCGATTTTGTGGCCAAGGACAGAAGGGGCCGTTGCGTGTCCGTGGGTAAAATGGAGGGCTCTGCGGAACCGGCCGGTTAGGCTGGACCTCTCCTATTGGCTCAGAGTTTGTGACCCGTCCCCGTCAGAAGTTCCGGCCAGCCTTGCGGTGGCTGTCTCCATGGTGATTGGGAAGGAAGCCTTAGGCCCCGCACTCAGCCTTCACCTGGCCCACCTGGCTGTGTAGATGAAAGAAGGGATGTCGACCAGTGACCACGCGTCCTCATTTCCTTTGAAGGATTAAGCTCCTTGCCTGGGCAGAAGACAGCCAAGGTCAGCCTGAGCCTAGACACCTAGTGACCTGTGACACTGCAGACAGTGATAGATGTTGATGTCCACGCTCAGGTATCCGCAGGTGGCGGATCGAGAGTGGTCGGAGGTGAAGTGTAACTAGAGGTGACACACTGACAAGGGCACGGGCCAAAGGTCGGGAAAAATAGCTGAGGTCGTGGAGCTCTAGCGGAGCCAGTCTAGGGCCGAGGCCTCCCTCCTGTACGTGGCAAAGAGGTGATCCGTATGCCGCCATGCGCAGCCTCTGGACTGCTGGGGCCCTGGATGCCCGGATTTCGGCCTTGTCTTCGGAGAAGTGACGCACATGCAGTGTGCCACCGGAGGCTGTGGCCCAGCAGAGGGCAAAATCTTGAAAATGCGGGCTTCAGTTGACTTTGCCTGTGCTCTCCTTTGGCTGAGTGCCATCGTGTGTTTCCTAGCAGGAGAAGGCATTCGTGGAGAGAGGCGGATTCCCTGTGTGCAGGCAAAGTGTGTGCTGAGATGATGAGTTGCTGGAGACCGGGGTGGACTCTTCAGACCCAGGATAGGCCTCTGGCAGGTATGTGTCAATGTTTTCTGCCCTTCGCACTCAGCCAGGTATTTGCATACAATGTTACCAGCGGAATTAGTAGTCTCCGGAGAGGCTGCCGCATGTCAGCAAGCTTCACCTGGCCAGGGTCCGCCGGTGATGTAGCTACCCCATCAGTCACTACTCTCTAGACCTTCCAGATAAACTACCAGATCTTGTCTGCCCATGGGCAACCAGTAGAGCCAGAGGCCTTCCCCCTTTGCTCTTTGGTCTCTAGGCACTCTATCAGGCACTCCAAGCTGTGAAGTGACTCAGGGGGAGAAGGAAGAGATTTCAGAGAATGAACACATCCAGAGAGAGACAGAGAGAGGCAAGAGATGCTGAGTGGGGATGCCTTGCGTAGTGATATCCTCAGGAAAGTGGGAAAGAGGTACCTGGCCTGCTCTGCCAATGCCCTGAACCAGTCCGCACCAGGGGCTCCCCTGTGCCTGCGTAGGCTTTCCCAGGGTGTGCTCAAATCCTGTGGCCACTAGGTGTCATAGGTCATAATGGAGGGCCCTGTGTCATCTGCCTGGCGGGCCAGATCTCTGCCATTGGCTCAGTCTTGTCACCGGGCCCATCATACGCTCCGCCTACTCTTCCGGTGGTGGGACTGTCTCCATGGTGATGGCAAAGGAGCCTTAGTCCCGCCCACCTGGCCTTGACTTCACCTAGCTGGCCTGCTGACCCTCACTCAGACCTCTGTGTTGATAAAAATTAATGTCGGCCAGTGCCCAGGTGTCAGCATCTGGGATAAAGGATTCCGGACCTTGCCTGGGGCAGAAGGCAGCCTAGGTCAGCTGGTACCTGGAAGTCTAGTGACTCGTGGCACTGCTGCCAGTGACAGACAAATGGTGACTCCCACACTCACATATCCCCTGGTGGCAGAATGATAGTGATGGGTGGAGAAACATGGCTCCGGAGCACTCGCGCAATGGGGCACCGGCCAAAGGCCAGGGCCAGTAGTGGACGTCGCGGAGCTGAATGGCGAGCCAGTGAAGGGCCCAAGGATTCCTCTTGTATGTGGGAAACATGTCATCCGGGTCCCCACGTCCATAAACCACTGGATTGCTGGGGCCCAGGATGCCAGGATTTCGGCCTTGCCTTCGCAGCCCGGCCATCTCTCTATGCTTCCACCGGAGGCGGGGATATGTAGACAGCAAAAATGTGGAAAATGGCAGTGTCTCCTCGATTTCTCTGGCATCGGCCTTTTTGAGCGGCATGCTTTTTTCCTAGTAGGATGAGGCACCGACGGAGAAAGGCAGGATTATGTGTGCAGGAAAGGTATGTGCTGAGAAGGTGACAAGGTTGAGACCAGGTTGGGATCTTTAGTCCCAGGAAGGGCCCCTGGCAGGTGTGGGTCAATGTTCTGTGCCCATCCCACTTGGCGTGGGGAGGTTTACACCATACAAAGCAGCAGCGGAATTATTCTTCCCCCAGAGGTTGCATGTGCCCACAAGCTCCACCTGGCCAGGGTCCGCCCCTACCGTATTGCCCATGTCGATCAACAGAAGCTGAGAGCTTCCAGAGAGACTAACTGCTATTCTCTAGCCACGGGGAAGCGGTACAGCCAGAAGCCTCCCCTGTTTCATCTCCAGGTTCCCTCTCAGGCCCCTCGTAGTTGTGATGTGTCTCAGGGGTAGAAAAAAGAGATTTCTTTAAAAGAACACATACAAAGAGGGGCCATAGATGCTGAGGAAGGGCGCCTTGCCTACTGATATCGTAGCGTAAGTGGAAAAGAGGTACCTGCCTGCTGTCCCAGTATGTCGAACGTGTCCACATCAGGGGTTGCCTACTGTGAAGTTATTCCCTGGGTGCCCTCGATTTTGTGGCCAAGGACAGAAGGGGCCGTTGCGTGTCCGTGGGTAAAATGGAGGGCTCTGCGGAACCGGCCGGTTAGGCTGGACCTCTCCTATTGGCTCAGAGTTTGTGACCCGTCCCCGTCAGAAGTTCCGGCCAGCCTTGCGGTGGCTGTCTCCATGGTGATTGGGAAGGAAGCCTTAGGCCCCGCACTCAGCTTTCACCTGGCCCACCTGGCCTCTTTACCCTCATCTAGACCGCTGTGTAGATGAAAGAAAGGATGTCGGCCAGTGACCACGCGTCCTCATTTCCTTTGAAGGATTAAGCTCCTTGCCTGGGCAGAAGACAGCCAAGGTCAGCCTGAGCCTAGAAACCTAGTGACCTGTGACACTGCAGACAGTGATAGATGTTGATGTCCACGCTCAGGTATCCGCAGGTGGCGGATCGAGAGTGGTCGGAGGTGTAGTGTAACTAGAGGTGACACACTCACAAGGGCACGGGCCAAAGGTCGGGAAAAATAGCTGAGGTCGTGGAGCTCTAGCGGAGCCAGTCTAGGGCCGAGGCCTCCCTCCTGTACGTGGCAAAGAGGTGATCCGTATGCCGCCATGCGCAGCCTCTGGACTGCTGGGGCCCTGGATGCCCGGATTTCGGCCTTGTCTTCGGAGAAGTGACGCACATGCAGTATGCCACCGGAGGCTGTGGCCCAGCAGAGGGCAAAATCTTGAAAATGCGGGCTTCAGTTGACTTTACCTGTGCTCTCCTTTGGCTGAGTGCCATCGTGTGTTTCCTAGCAGGAGAAGGCATTCGTGGAGAGAGGCGGATTCCCTGTGTGCAGGCAAAGTGTGTGCTGAGATGATGAGTTGCTGGAGACCGGGGTGGACTCTTCAGACCCAGGATAGGCCTCTGGCAGGTATGTGTCAATGTTTTCTGCCCTTCGCACTCAGCCAGGTATTTGCATACAATGTTACCAGCGGAATTAGTAGTCTCCGGAGAGGCTGCCGCATGTCAGCAAGCTTCACCTGGCCAGGGTCCGCCGGTGATGTAGCTACCCCATCAGTCACTACTCTCTAGACCTTCCAGATAAACTACCAGATCTTGTCTGCCCATGGGCAACCAGTAGAGCCAGAGGCCTTCCCCCTTTGCTCTTTGGTCTCTAGGCACTCTATCAGGCACTCCAAGCTGTGAAGTGACTCAGGGGGAGAAGGAAGAGATTTCAGAGAATGAACACATCCAGAGAGAGACAGAGAGAGGCAAGAGATGCTGAGTGGGGATGCCTTGCGTAGTGATATCCTCAGGAAAGTGGGAAAGAGGTACCTGGCCTGCTCTGCCAATGCCCTGAACCAGTCCGCACCAGGGGCTCCCCTGTGCCTGCGTAGGCTTTCCCAGGGTGTGCTCAAATCCTGTGGCCACTAGGTGTCATAGGTCATAATGGAGGGCCCTGTGTCATCTGCCTGGCGGGCCAGATCTCTGCCATTGGCTCAGTCTTGTCACCGGGCCCATCATACGCTCCGCCTACTCTTCCGGTGGTGGGACTGTCTCCATGGTGATGGCAAAGGAGCCTTAGTCCCGCCCACCTGGCCTTGACTTCACCTAGCTGGCCTGCTGACCCTCACTCAGACCTCTGTGTTGATAAAAATTAATGTCGGCCAGTGCCCAGGTGTCAGCATCTGGGATAAAGGATTCCGGACCTTGCCTGGGGCAGAAGGCAGCCTAGGTCAGCTGGTACCTGGAAGTCTAGTGACTCGTGGCACTGCTGCCAGTGACAGACAAATGGTGACTCCCACACTCACATATCCCCTGGTGGCAGAATGATAGTGATGGGTGGAGAAACATGGCTCCGGAGCACTCGCGCAATGGGGCACCGGCCAAAGGCCAGGGCCAGTAGTGGACGTCGCGGAGCTGAATGGCGAGCCAGTGAAGGGCCCAAGGATTCCTCTTGTATGTGGGAAACATGTCATCCGGGTCCCCACGTCCATAAACCACTGGATTGCTGGGGCCCAGGATGCCAGGATTTCGGCCTTGCCTTCGCAGCCCGGCCACATAGGCAGCCTTCCACCGGAGGCGGGGATATGTAGACAGCAAAAATGTGGAAAATGGCAGTGTCTCCTCGATTTCTCTGGCATCGGCCTTTTTGAGCGGCATGCTTTTTTCCTAGTAGGATGAGACACCGACGGAGAAAGGCAGGATTATGTGTGCAGGAAAGGTATGTGCTGAGAAGGTGACAAGGTTGAGACCAGGTTGGGATCTTTAGTCCCAGGAAGGGCCCCTGGCAGGTGTGGGTCAATGTTCTGTGCCCATCCCACTTGGCGTGGGGAGGTTTACACCATACAAAGCAGCAGCGGAATTATTCTTCCCCCAGAGGTTGCATGTGCCCACAAGCTCCACCTGGCCAGGGTCCGCCCCTACCGTATTGCCCATGTCGATCAACAGAAGCTGAGAGCTTCCAGAGAGACTAACTGCTATTCTCTAGCCACGGGGAAGCGGTACAGCCAGAAGCCTCCCCTGTTTCATCTCCAGGTTCCCTCTCAGGCCCCTCGTAGTTGTGATGTGTCTCAGGGGTAGAAAAAAGAGATTTCTTTAAAAGAACACATACAAAGAGGGGCCATAGATGCTGAGGAAGGGCGCCTTGCCTACTGATATCGTAGCGTAAGTGGAAAAGAGGTACCTGCCTGCTGTCCCAGTATGTCGAACGTGTCCACATCAGGGGTTGCCTACTGTGAAGTTATTCCCTGGGTGCCCTCGATTTTGTGGCCAAGGACAGAAGGGGCCGTTGCGTGTCCGTGGGTAAAATGGAGGGCTCTGCGGAACCGGCCGGTTAGGCTGGACCTCTCCTATTGGCTCAGAGTTTGTGACCCGTCCCCGTCAGAAGTTCCGGCCAGCCTTGCGGTGGCTGTCTCCATGGTGATTGGGAAGGAAGCCTTAGGCCCCGCACTCAGCCTTCACCTGGCCCACCTGGCTGTGTAGATGAAAGAAGGGATGTCGACCAGTGACCACGCGTCCTCATTTCCTTTGAAGGATTAAGCTCCTTGCCTGGGCAGAAGACAGCCAAGGTCAGCCTGAGCCTAGACACCTAGTGACCTGTGACACTGCAGACAGTGATAGATGTTGATGTCCACGCTCAGGTATCCGCAGGTGGCGGATCGAGAGTGGTCGGAGGTGAAGTGTAACTAGAGGTGACACACTGACAAGGGCACGGGCCAAAGGTCGGGAAAAATAGCTGAGGTCGTGGAGCTCTAGCGGAGCCAGTCTAGGGCCGAGGCCTCCCTCCTGTACGTGGCAAAGAGGTGATCCGTATGCCGCCATGCGCAGCCTCTGGACTGCTGGGGCCCTGGATGCCCGGATTTCGGCCTTGTCTTCGGAGAAGTGACGCACATGCAGTGTGCCACCGGAGGCTGTGGCCCAGCAGAGGGCAAAATCTTGAAAATGCGGGCTTCAGTTGACTTTGCCTGTGCTCTCCTTTGGCTGAGTGCCATCGTGTGTTTCCTAGCAGGAGAAGGCATTCGTGGAGAGAGGCGGATTCCCTGTGTGCAGGCAAAGTGTGTGCTGAGATGATGAGTTGCTGGAGACCGGGGTGGACTCTTCAGACCCAGGATAGGCCTCTGGCAGGTATGTGTCAATGTTTTCTGCCCTTCGCACTCAGCCAGGTATTTGCATACAATGTTACCAGCGGAATTAGTAGTCTCCGGAGAGGCTGCCGCATGTCAGCAAGCTTCACCTGGCCAGGGTCCGCCGGTGATGTAGCTACCCCATCAGTCACTACTCTCTAGACCTTCCAGATAAACTACCAGATCTTGTCTGCCCATGGGCAACCAGTAGAGCCAGAGGCCTTCCCCCTTTGCTCTTTGGTCTCTAGGCACTCTATCAGGCACTCCAAGCTGTGAAGTGACTCAGGGGGAGAAGGAAGAGATTTCAGAGAATGAACACATCCAGAGAGAGACAGAGAGAGGCAAGAGATGCTGAGTGGGGATGCCTTGCGTAGTGATATCCTCAGGAAAGTGGGAAAGAGGTACCTGGCCTGCTCTGCCAATGCCCTGAACCAGTCCGCACCAGGGGCTCCCCTGTGCCTGCGTAGGCTTTCCCAGGGTGTGCTCAAATCCTGTGGCCACTAGGTGTCATAGGTCATAATGGAGGGCCCTGTGTCATCTGCCTGGCGGGCCAGATCTCTGCCATTGGCTCAGTCTTGTCACCGGGCCCATCATACGCTCCGCCTACTCTTCCGGTGGTGGGACTGTCTCCATGGTGATGGCAAAGGAGCCTTAGTCCCGCCCACCTGGCCTTGACTTCACCTAGCTGGCCTGCTGACCCTCACTCAGACCTCTGTGTTGATAAAAATTAATGTCGGCCAGTGCCCAGGTGTCAGCATCTGGGATAAAGGATTCCGGACCTTGCCTGGGGCAGAAGGCAGCCTAGGTCAGCTGGTACCTGGAAGTCTAGTGACTCGTGGCACTGCTGCCAGTGACAGACAAATGGTGACTCCCACACTCACATATCCCCTGGTGGCAGAATGATAGTGATGGGTGGAGAAACATGGCTCCGGAGCACTCGCGCAATGGGGCACCGGCCAAAGGCCAGGGCCAGTAGTGGACGTCGCGGAGCTGAATGGCGAGCCAGTGAAGGGCCCAAGGATTCCTCTTGTATGTGGGAAACATGTCATCCGGGTCCCCACGTCCATAAACCACTGGATTGCTGGGGCCCAGGATGCCAGGATTTCGGCCTTGCCTTCGCAGCCCGGCCACATAGGCAGCCTTCCACCGGAGGCGGGGATATGTAGACAGCAAAAATGTGGAAAATGGCAGTGTCTCCTCGATTTCTCTGGCATCGGCCTTTTTGAGCGGCATGCTTTTTTCCTAGTAGGATGAGGCACCGACGGAGAAAGGCAGGATTATGTGTGCAGGAAAGGTATGTGCTGAGAAGGTGACAAGGTTGAGACCAGGTTGGGATCTTTAGTCCCAGGAAGGGCCCCTGGCAGGTGTGGGTCAATGTTCTGTGCCCATCCCACTTGGCGTGGGGAGGTTTACACCATACAAAGCAGCAGCGGAATTATTCTTCCCCCAGAGGTTGCATGTGCCCACAAGCTCCACCTGGCCAGGGTCCGCCCCTACCGTATTGCCCATGTCGATCAACAGAAGCTGAGAGCTTCCAGAGAGACTAACTGCTATTCTCTAGCCACGGGGAAGCGGTACAGCCAGAAGCCTCCCCTGTTTCATCTCCAGGTTCCCTCTCAGGCCCCTCGTAGTTGTGATGTGTCTCAGGGGTAGAAAAAAGAGATTTCTTTAAAAGAACACATACAAAGAGGGGCCATAGATGCTGAGGAAGGGCGCCTTGCCTACTGATATCGTAGCGTAAGTGGAAAAGAGGTACCTGCCTGCTGTCCCAGTATGTCGAACGTGTCCACATCAGGGGTTGCCTACTGTGAAGTTATTCCCTGGGTGCCCTCGATTTTGTGGCCAAGGACAGAAGGGGCCGTTGCGTGTCCGTGGGTAAAATGGAGGGCTCTGCGGAACCGGCCGGTTAGGCTGGACCTCTCCTATTGGCTCAGAGTTTGTGACCCGTCCCCGTCAGAAGTTCCGGCCAGCCTTGCGGTGGCTGTCTCCATGGTGATTGGGAAGGAAGCCTTAGGCCCCGCACTCAGCCTTCACCTGGCCCACCTGGCTGTGTAGATGAAAGAAGGGATGTCGACCAGTGACCACGCGTCCTCATTTCCTTTGAAGGATTAAGCTCCTTGCCTGGGCAGAAGACAGCCAAGGTCAGCCTGAGCCTAGACACCTAGTGACCTGTGACACTGCAGACAGTGATAGATGTTGATGTCCACGCTCAGGTATCCGCAGGTGGCGGATCGAGAGTGGTCGGAGGTGAAGTGTAACTAGAGGTGACACACTGACAAGGGCACGGGCCAAAGGTCGGGAAAAATAGCTGAGGTCGTGGAGCTCTAGCGGAGCCAGTCTAGGGCCGAGGCCTCCCTCCTGTACGTGGCAAAGAGGTGATCCGTATGCCGCCATGCGCAGCCTCTGGACTGCTGGGGCCCTGGATGCCCGGATTTCGGCCTTGTCTTCGGAGAAGTGACGCACATGCAGTGTGCCACCGGAGGCTGTGGCCCAGCAGAGGGCAAAATCTTGAAAATGCGGGCTTCAGTTGACTTTGCCTGTGCTCTCCTTTGGCTGAGTGCCATCGTGTGTTTCCTAGCAGGAGAAGGCATTCGTGGAGAGAGGCGGATTCCCTGTGTGCAGGCAAAGTGTGTGCTGAGATGATGAGTTGCTGGAGACCGGGGTGGACTCTTCAGACCCAGGATAGGCCTCTGGCAGGTATGTGTCAATGTTTTCTGCCCTTCGCACTCAGCCAGGTATTTGCATACAATGTTACCAGCGGAATTAGTAGTCTCCGGAGAGGCTGCCGCATGTCAGCAAGCTTCACCTGGCCAGGGTCCGCCGGTGATGTAGCTACCCCATCAGTCACTACTCTCTAGACCTTCCAGATAAACTACCAGATCTTGTGTGCCCATGGGCAACCAGTAGAGCCAGAGGCCTTCCCCCTTTGCTCTTTGGTCTCTAGGCACTCTATCAGGCACTCCAAGCTGTGAAGTGACTCAGGGGGAGAAGGAAGAGATTTCAGAGAATGAACACATCCAGAGAGAGACAGAGAGAGGCAAGAGATGCTGAGTGGGGATGCCTTGCGTAGTGATATCCTCAGGAAAGTGGGAAAGAGGTACCTGGCCTGCTCTGCCAATGCCCTGAACCAGTCCGCACCAGGGGCTCCCCTGTGCCTGCGTAGGCTTTCCCAGGGTGTGCTCAAATCCTGTGGCCACTAGGTGTCATAGGTCATAATGGAGGGCCCTGTGTCATCTGCCTGGCGGGCCAGATCTCTGCCATTGGCTCAGTCTTGTCACCGGGCCCATCATACGCTCCGCCTACTCTTCCGGTGGTGGGACTGTCTCCATGGTGATGGCAAAGGAGCCTTAGTCCCGCCCACCTGGCCTTGACTTCACCTAGCTGGCCTGCTGACCCTCACTCAGACCTCTGTGTTGATAAAAATTAATGTCGGCCAGTGCCCAGGTGTCAGCATCTGGGATAAAGGATTCCGGACCTTGCCTGGGGCAGAAGGCAGCCTAGGTCAGCTGGTACCTGGAAGTCTAGTGACTCGTGGCACTGCTGCCAGTGACAGACAAATGGTGACTCCCACACTCACATATCCCCTGGTGGCAGAATGATAGTGATGGGTGGAGAAACATGGCTCCGGAGCACTCGCGCAATGGGGCACCGGCCAAAGGCCAGGGCCAGTAGTGGACGTCGCGGAGCTGAATGGCGAGCCAGTGAAGGGCCCAAGGATTCCTCTTGTATGTGGGAAACATGTCATCCGGGTCCCCACGTCCATAAACCACTGGATTGCTGGGGCCCAGGATGCCAGGATTTCGGCCTTGCCTTCGCAGCCCGGCCACATAGGCAGCCTTCCACCGGAGGCGGGGATATGTAGACAGCAAAAATGTGGAAAATGGCAGTGTCTCCTCGATTTCTCTGGCATCGGCCTTTTTGAGCGGCATGCTTTTTTCCTAGTAGGATGAGGCACCGACGGAGAAAGGCAGGATTATGTGTGCAGGAAAGGTATGTGCTGAGAAGGTGACAAGGTTGAGACCAGGTTGGGATCTTTAGTCCCAGGAAGGGCCCCTGGCAGGTGTGGGTCAATGTTCTGTGCCCATCCCACTTGGCGTGGGGAGGTTTACACCATACAAAGCAGCAGCGGAATTATTCTTCCCCCAGAGGTTGCATGTGCCCACAAGCTCCACCTGGCCAGGGTCCGCCCCTACCGTATTGCCCATGTCGATCAACAGAAGCTGAGAGCTTCCAGAGAGACTAACTGCTATTCTCTAGCCACGGGGAAGCGGTACAGCCAGAAGCCTCCCCTGTTTCATCTCCAGGTTCCCTCTCAGGCCCCTCGTAGTTGTGATGTGTCTCAGGGGTAGAAAAAAGAGATTTCTTTAAAAGAACACATACAAAGAGGGGCCATAGATGCTGAGGAAGGGCGCCTTGCCTACTGATATCGTAGCGTAAGTGGAAAAGAGGTACCTGCCTGCTGTCCCAGTATGTCGAACGTGTCCACATCAGGGGTTGCCTACTGTGAAGTTATTCCCTGGGTGCCCTCGATTTTGTGGCCAAGGACAGAAGGGGCCGTTGCGTGTCCGTGGGTAAAATGGAGGGCTCTGCGGAACCGGCCGGTTAGGCTGGACCTCTCCTATTGGCTCAGAGTTTGTGACCCGTCCCCGTCAGAAGTTCCGGCCAGCCTTGCGGTGGCTGTCTCCATGGTGATTGGGAAGGAAGCCTTAGGCCCCGCACTCAGCCTTCACCTGGCCCACCTGGCTGTGTAGATGAAAGAAGGGATGTCGACCAGTGACCACGCGTCCTCATTTCCTTTGAAGGATTAAGCTCCTTGCCTGGGCAGAAGACAGCCAAGGTCAGCCTGAGCCTAGACACCTAGTGACCTGTGACACTGCAGACAGTGATAGATGTTGATGTCCACGCTCAGGTATCCGCAGGTGGCGGATCGAGAGTGGTCGGAGGTGAAGTGTAACTAGAGGTGACACACTCACAAGGGCACGGGCCAAAGGTCGGGAAAAATAGCTGAGGTCGTGGAGCTCTAGCGGAGCCAGTCTAGGGCCGAGGCCTCCCTCCTGTACGTGGCAAAGAGGTGATCCGTATGCCGCCATGCGCAGCCTCTGGACTGCTGGGGCCCTGGATGCCCGGATTTCGGCCTTGTCTTCGGAGAAGTGACGCACATGCAGTGTGCCACCGGAGGCTGTGGCCCAGCAGAGGGCAAAATCTTGAAAATGCGGGCTTCAGTTGACTTTGCCTGTGCTCTCCTTTGGCTGAGTGCCATCGTGTGTTTCCTAGCAGGAGAAGGCATTCGTGGAGAGAGGCGGATTCCCTGTGTGCAGGCAAAGTGTGTGCTGAGATGATGAGTTGCTGGAGACCGGGGTGGACTCTTCAGACCCAGGATAGGCCTCTGGCAGGTATGTGTCAATGTTTTCTGCCCTTCGCACTCAGCCAGGTATTTGCATACAATGTTACCAGCGGAATTAGTAGTCTCCGGAGAGGCTGCCGCATGTCAGCAAGCTTCACCTGGCCAGGGTCCGCCGGTGATGTAGCTACCCCATCAGTCACTACTCTCTAGACCTTCCAGATAAACTACCAGATCTTGTCTGCCCATGGGCAACCAGTAGAGCCAGAGGCCTTCCCCCTTTGCTCTTTGGTCTCTAGGCACTCTATCAGGCACTCCAAGCTGTGAAGTGACTCAGGGGGAGAAGGAAGAGATTTCAGAGAATGAACACATCCAGAGAGAGACAGAGAGAGGCAAGAGATGCTGAGTGGGGATGCCTTGCGTAGTGATATCCTCAGGAAAGTGGGAAAGAGGTACCTGGCCTGCTCTGCCAATGCCCTGAACCAGTCCGCACCAGGGGCTCCCCTGTGCCTGCGTAGGCTTTCCCAGGGTGTGCTCAAATCCTGTGGCCACTAGGTGTCATAGGTCATAATGGAGGGCCCTGTGTCATCTGCCTGGCGGGCCAGATCTCTGCCATTGGCTCAGTCTTGTCACCGGGCCCATCATACGCTCCGCCTACTCTTCCGGTGGTGGGACTGTCTCCATGGTGATGGCAAAGGAGCCTTAGTCCCGCCCACCTGGCCTTGACTTCACCTAGCTGGCCTGCTGACCCTCACTCAGACCTCTGTGTTGATAAAAATTAATGTCGGCCAGTGCCCAGGTGTCAGCATCTGGGATAAAGGATTCCGGACCTTGCCTGGGGCAGAAGGCAGCCTAGGTCAGCTGGTACCTGGAAGTCTAGTGACTCGTGGCACTGCTGCCAGTGACAGACAAATGGTGACTCCCACACTCACATATCCCCTGGTGGCAGAATGATAGTGATGGGTGGAGAAACATGGCTCCGGAGCACTCGCGCAATGGGGCACCGGCCAAAGGCCAGGGCCAGTAGTGGACGTCGCGGAGCTGAATGGCGAGCCAGTGAAGGGCCCAAGGATTCCTCTTGTATGTGGGAAACATGTCATCCGGGTCCCCACGTCCATAAACCACTGGATTGCTGGGGCCCAGGATGCCAGGATTTCGGCCTTGCCTTCGCAGCCCGGCCACATAGGCAGCCTTCCACCGGAGACGGGGATATGTAGACAGCAAAAATGTGGAAAATGGCAGTGTCTCCTCGATTTCTCTGGCATCGGCCTTTTTGAGCGGCATGCTTTTTTCCTAGTAGGATGAGGCACCGACGGAGAAAGGCAGGATTATGTGTGCAGGAAAGGTATGTGCTGAGAAGGTGACAAGGTTGAGACCAGGTTGGGATCTTTAGTCCCAGGAAGGGCCCCTGGCAGGTGTGGGTCAATGTTCTGTGCCCATCCCACTTGGCGTGGGGAGGTTTACACCATACAAAGCAGCAGCGGAATTATTCTTCCCCCAGAGGTTGCATGTGCCCACAAGCTCCACCTGGCCAGGGTCCGCCCCTACCGTATTGCCCATGTCGATCAACAGAAGCTGAGAGCTTCCAGAGAGACTAACTGCTATTCTCTAGCCACGGGGAAGCGGTACAGCCAGAAGCCTCCCCTGTTTCATCTCCAGGTTCCCTCTCAGGCCCCTCGTAGTTGTGATGTGTCTCAGGGGTAGAAAAAAGAGATTTCTTTAAAAGAACACATACAAAGAGGGGCCATAGATGCTGAGGAAGGGCGCCTTGCCTACTGATATCGTAGCGTAAGTGGAAAAGAGGTACCTGCCTGCTGTCCCAGTATGTCGAACGTGTCCACATCAGGGGTTGCCTACTGTGAAGTTATTCCCTGGGTGCCCTCGATTTTGTGGCCAAGGACAGAAGGGGCCGTTGCGTGTCCGTGGGTAAAATGGAGGGCTCTGCGGAACCGGCCGGTTAGGCTGGACCTCTCCTATTGGCTCAGAGTTTGTGACCCGTCCCCGTCAGAAGTTCCGGCCAGCCTTGCGGTGGCTGTCTCCATGGTGATTGGGAAGGAAGCCTTAGGCCCCGCACTCAGCCTTCACCTGGCCCACCTGGCTGTGTAGATGAAAGAAAGGATGTCGGCCAGTGACCACGCGTCCTCATTTCCTTTGAAGGATTAAGCTCCTTGCCTGGGCAGAAGACAGCCAAGTTCAGCCTGAGCCTAGACACCTAGTGACCTGTGACACTGCAGACAGTGATAGATGTTGATGTCCACGCTCAGGTATCCGCAGGTGGCGGATCGAGAGTGGTCGGAGGTGAAGTGTAACTAGAGGTGACACACTGACAAGGACACGGGCCAAAGGTCGGGAAAAATAGCTGAGGTCGTGGAGCTCTAGCGGAGCCAGTCTAGGGCCGAGGCCTCCCTCCTGTACGTGGCAAAGAGGTGATCCGTATGCCGCCATGCGCAGCCTCTGGACTGCTGGGGCCCTGGATGCCCGGATTTCGGCCTTGTCTTCGGAGAAGTGACGCACATGCAGTATGCCACCGGAGGCTGTGGCCCAGCAGAGGGCAAAATCTTGAAAATGCGGGCTTCAGTTGACTTTGCCTGTGCTCTCCTTTGGCTGAGTGCCATCGTGTGTTTCCTAGCAGGAGAAGGCATTCGTGGAGAGAGGCGGATTCCCTGTGTGCAGGCAAAGTGTGTGCTGAGATGATGAGTTGCTGGAGACCGGGGTGGACTCTTCAGACCCAGGATAGGCCTCTGGCAGGTATGTGTCAATGTTTTCTGCCCTTCGCACTCAGCCAGGTATTTGCATACAATGTTACCAGCGGAATTAGTAGTCTCCGGAGAGGCTGCCGCATGTCAGCAAGCTTCACCTGGCCAGGGTCCGCCGGTGATGTAGCTACCCCATCAGTCACTACTCTCTAGACCTTCCAGATAAACTACCAGATCTTGTCTGCCCATGGGCAACCAGTAGAGCCAGAGGCCTTCCCCCTTTGCTCTTTGGTCTCTAGGCACTCTATCAGGCACTCCAAGCTGTGAAGTGACTCAGGGGGAGAAGGAAGAGATTTCAGAGAATGAACACATCCAGAGAGAGACAGAGAGAGGCAAGAGATGCTGAGTGGGGATGCCTTGCGTAGTGATATCCTCAGGAAAGTGGGAAAGAGGTACCTGGCCTGCTCTGCCAATGCCCTGAACCAGTCCGCACCAGGGGCTCCCCTGTGCCTGCGTAGGCTTTCCCAGGGTGTGCTCAAATCCTGTGGCCACTAGGTGTCATAGGTCATAATGGAGGGCCCTGTGTCATCTGCCTGGCGGGCCAGATCTCTGCCATTGGCTCAGTCTTGTCACCGGGCCCATCATACGCTCCGCCTACTCTTCCGGTGGTGGGACTGTCTCCATGGTGATGGCAAAGGAGCCTTAGTCCCGCCCACCTGGCCTTGACTTCACCTAGCTGGCCTGCTGACCCTCACTCAGACCTCTGTGTTGATAAAAATTAATGTCGGCCAGTGCCCAGGTGTCAGCATCTGGGATAAAGGATTCCGGACCTTGCCTGGGGCAGAAGGCAGCCTAGGTCAGCTGGTACCTGGAAGTCTAGTGACTCGTGGCACTGCTGCCAGTGACAGACAAATGGTGACTCCCACACTCACATATCCCCTGGTGGCAGAATGATAGTGATGGGTGGAGAAACATGGCTCCGGAGCACTCGCGCAATGGGGCACCGGCCAAAGGCCAGGGCCAGTAGTGGACGTCGCGGAGCTGAATGGCGAGCCAGTGAAGGGCCCAAGGATTCCTCTTGTATGTGGGAAACATGTCATCCGGGTCCCCACGTCCATAAACCACTGGATTGCTGGGGCCCAGGATGCCAGGATTTCGGCCTTGCCTTCGCAGCCCGGCCACATAGGCAGCCTTCCACCGGAGGCGGGGATATGTAGACAGCAAAAATGTGGAAAATGGCAGTGTCTCCTCGATTTCTCTGGCATCGGCCTTTTTGAGCGGCATGCTTTTTTCCTAGTAGGATGAGGCACCGACGGAGAAAGGCAGGATTATGTGTGCAGGAAAGGTATGTGCTGAGAAGGTGACAAGGTTGAGACCAGGTTGGGATCTTTAGTCCCAGGAAGGGCCCCTGGCAGGTGTGGGTCAATGTTCTGTGCCCATCCCACTTGGCGTGGGGAGGTTTACACCATACAAAGCAGCAGCGGAATTATTCTTCCCCCAGAGGTTGCATGTGCCCACAAGCTCCACCTGGCCAGGGTCCGCCCCTACCGTATTGCCCATGTCGATCAACAGAAGCTGAGAGCTTCCAGAGAGACTAACTGCTATTCTCTAGCCACGGGGAAGCGGTACAGCCAGAAGCCTCCCCTGTTTCATCTCCAGGTTCCCTCTCAGGCCCCTCGTAGTTGTGATGTGTCTCAGGGGTAGAAAAAAGAGATTTCTTTAAAAGAACACATACAAAGAGGGGCCATAGATGCTGAGGAAGGGCGCCTTGCCTACTGATATCGTAGCGTAAGTGGAAAAGAGGTACCTGCCTGCTGTCCCAGTATGTCGAACGTGTCCACATCAGGGGTTGCCTACTGTGAAGTTATTCCCTGGGTGCCCTCGATTTTGTGGCCAAGGACAGAAGGGGCCGTTGCGTGTCCGTGGGTAAAATGGAGGGCTCTGCGGAACCGGCCGGTTAGGCTGGACCTCTCCTATTGGCTCAGAGTTTGTGACCCGTCCCCGTCAGAAGTTCCGGCCAGCCTTGCGGTGGCTGTCTCCATGGTGATTGGGAAGGAAGCCTTAGGCCCCGCACTCAGCTTTCACCTGGCCCACCTGGCCTCTTTACCCTCATCTAGACCGCTGTGTAGATGAAAGAAAGGATGTCGGCCAGTGACCACGCGTCCTCATTTCCTTTGAAGGATTAAGCTCCTTGCCTGGGCAGAAGACAGCCAAGGTCAGCCTGAGCCTAGAAACCTAGTGACCTGTGACACTGCAGACAGTGATAGATGTTGATGTCCACGCTCAGGTATCCGCAGGTGGCGGATCGAGAGTGGTCGGAGGTGTAGTGTAACTAGAGGTGACACACTCACAAGGGCACGGGCCAAAGGTCGGGAAAAATAGCTGAGGTCGTGGAGCTCTAGCGGAGCCAGTCTAGGGCCGAGGCCTCCCTCCTGTACGTGGCAAAGAGGTGATCCGTATGCCGCCATGCGCAGCCTCTGGACTGCTGGGGCCCTGGATGCCCGGATTTCGGCCTTGTCTTCGGAGAAGTGACGCACATGCAGTATGCCACCGGAGGCTGTGGCCCAGCAGAGGGCAAAATCTTGAAAATGCGGGCTTCAGTTGACTTTACCTGTGCTCTCCTTTGGCTGAGTGCCATCGTGTGTTTCCTAGCAGGAGAAGGCATTCGTGGAGAGAGGCGGATTCCCTGTGTGCAGGCAAAGTGTGTGCTGAGATGATGAGTTGCTGGAGACCGGGGTGGACTCTTCAGACCCAGGATAGGCCTCTGGCAGGTATGTGTCAATGTTTTCTGCCCTTCGCACTCAGCCAGGTATTTGCATACAATGTTACCAGCGGAAGTAGTAGTCTCCGGAGAGGCTGCCGCATGTCAGCAAGCTTCACCTGGCCAGGGTCCGCCGGTGATGTAGCTACCCCATCAGTCACTACTCTCTAGACCTTCCAGATAAACTACCAGATCTTGTCTGCCCATGGGCAACCAGTAGAGCCAGAGGCCTTCCCCCTTTGCTCTTTGGTCTCTAGGCACTCTATCAGGCACTCCAAGCTGTGAAGTGACTCAGGGGGAGAAGGAAGAGATTTCAGAGAATGAACACATCCAGAGAGAGACAGAGAGAGGCAAGAGATGCTGAGTGGGGATGCCTTGCGTAGTGATATCCTCAGGAAAGTGGGAAAGAGGTACCTGGCCTGCTCTGCCAATGCCCTGAACCAGTCCGCACCAGGGGCTCCCCTGTGCCTGCGTAGGCTTTCCCAGGGTGTGCTCAAATCCTGTGGCCACTAGGTGTCATAGGTCATAATGGAGGGCCCTGTGTCATCTGCCTGGAGGGCCAGATCTCTGCCATTGGCTCAGTCTTGTCACCGGGCCCATCATACGCTCCGCCTACTCTTCCGGTGGTGGGACTGTCTCCATGGTGATGGCAAAGGAGCCTTAGTCCCGCCCACCTGGCCTTGACTTCACCTAGCTGGCCTGCTGACCCTCACTCAGACCTCTGTGTTGATAAAAATTAATGTCGGCCAGTGCCCAGGTGTCAGCATCTGGGATAAAGGATTCCGGACCTTGCCTGGGGCAGAAGGCAGCCTAGGTCAGCTGGTACCTGGAAGTCTAGTGACTCGTGGCACTGCTGCCAGTGACAGACAAATGGTGACTCCCACACTCACATATCCCCTGGTGGCAGAATGATAGTGATGGGTGGAGAAACATGGCTCCGGAGCACTCGCGCAATGGGGCACCGGCCAAAGGCCAGGGCCAGTAGTGGACGTCGCGGAGCTGAATGGCGAGCCAGTGAAGGGCCCAAGGATTCCTCTTGTATGTGGGAAACATGTCATCCGGGTCCCCACGTCCATAAACCACTGGATTGCTGGGGCCCAGGATGCCAGGATTTCGGCCTTGCCTTCGCAGCCCGGCCACATAGGCAGCCTTCCACCGGAGGCGGGGATATGTAGACAGCAAAAATGTGGAAAATGGCAGTGTCTCCTCGATTTCTCTGGCATCGGCCTTTTTGAGCGGCATGCTTTTTTCCTAGTAGGATGAGGCACCGACGGAGAAAGGCAGGATTATGTGTGCAGGAAAGGTATGTGCTGAGAAGGTGACAAGGTTGAGACCAGGTTGGGATCTTTAGTCCCAGGAAGGGCCCCTGGCAGGTGTGGGTCAATGTTCTGTGCCCATCCCACTTGGCGTGGGGAGGTTTACACCATACAAAGCAGCAGCGGAATTATTCTTCCCCCAGAGGTTGCATGTGCCCACAAGCTCCACCTGGCCAGGGTCCGCCCCTACCGTATTGCCCATGTCGATCAACAGAAGCTGAGAGCTTCCAGAGAGACTAACTGCTATTCTCTAGCCACGGGGAAGCGGTACAGCCAGAAGCCTCCCCTGTTTCATCTCCAGGTTCCCTCTCAGGCCCCTCGTAGTTGTGATGTGTCTCAGGGGTAGAAAAAAGAGATTTCTTTAAAAGAACACATACAAAGAGGGGCCATAGATGCTGAGGAAGGGCGCCTTGCCTACTGATATCGTAGCGTAAGTGGAAAAGAGGTACCTGCCTGCTGTCCCAGTATGTCGAACGTGTCCACATCAGGGGTTGCCTACTGTGAAGTTATTCCCTGGGTGCCCTCGATTTTGTGGCCAAGGACAGAAGGGGCCGTTGCGTGTCCGTGGGTAAAATGGAGGGCTCTGCGGAACCGGCCGGTTAGGCTGGACCTCTCCTATTGGCTCAGAGTTTGTGACCCGTCCCCGTCAGAAGTTCCGGCCAGCCTTGCGGTGGCTGTCTCCATGGTGATTGGGAAGGAAGCCTTAGGCCCCGCACTCAGCCTTCACCTGGCCCACCTGGCTGTGTAGATGAAAGAAGGGATGTCGACCAGTGACCACGCGTCCTCATTTCCTTTGAAGGATTAAGCTCCTTGCCTGGGCAGAAGACAGCCAAGGTCAGCCTGAGCCTAGACACCTAGTGACCTGTGACACTGCAGACAGTGATAGATGTTGATGTCCACGCTCAGGTATCCGCAGGTGGCGGATCGAGAGTGGTCGGAGGTGAAGTGTAACTAGAGGTGACACACTCACAAGGGCACGGGCCAAAGGTCGGGAAAAATAGCTGAGGTCGTGGAGCTCTAGCGGAGCCAGTCTAGGGCCGAGGCCTCCCTCCTGTACGTGGCAAAGAGGTGATCCGTATGCCGCCATGCGCAGCCTCTGGACTGCTGGGGCCCTGGATGCCCGGATTTCGGCCTTGTCTTCGGAGAAGTGACGCACATGCAGTGTGCCACCGGAGGCTGTGGCCCAGCAGAGGGCAAAATCTTGAAAATGCGGGCTTCAGTTGACTTTGCCTGTGCTCTCCTTTGGCTGAGTGCCATCGTGTGTTTCCTAGCAGGAGAAGGCATTCGTGGAGAGAGGCGGATTCCCTGTGTGCAGGCAAAGTGTGTGCTGAGATGATGAGTTGCTGGAGACCGGGGTGGACTCTTCAGACCCAGGATAGGCCTCTGGCAGGTATGTGTCAATGTTTTCTGCCCTTCGCACTCAGCCAGGTATTTGCATACAATGTTACCAGCGGAATTAGTAGTCTCCGGAGAGGCTGCCGCATGTCAGCAAGCTTCACCTGGCCAGGGTCCGCCGGTGATGTAGCTACCCCATCAGTCACTACTCTCTAGACCTTCCAGATAAACTACCAGATCTTGTCTGCCCATGGGCAACCAGTAGAGCCAGAGGCCTTCCCCCTTTGCTCTTTGGTCTCTAGGCACTCTATCAGGCACTCCAAGCTGTGAAGTGACTCAGGGGGAGAAGGAAGAGATTTCAGAGAATGAACACATCCAGAGAGAGACAGAGAGAGGCAAGAGATGCTGAGTGGGGATGCCTTGCGTAGTGATATCCTCAGGAAAGTGGGAAAGAGGTACCTGGCCTGCTCTGCCAATGCCCTGAACCAGTCCGCACCAGGGGCTCCCCTGTGCCTGCGTAGGCTTTCCCAGGGTGTGCTCAAATCCTGTGGCCACTAGGTGTCATAGGTCATAATGGAGGGCCCTGTGTCATCTGCCTGGCGGGCCAGATCTCTGCCATTGGCTCAGTCTTGTCACCGGGCCCATCATACGCTCCGCCTACTCTTCCGGTGGTGGGACTGTCTCCATGGTGATGGCAAAGGAGCCTTAGTCCCGCCCACCTGGCCTTGACTTCACCTAGCTGGCCTGCTGACCCTCACTCAGACCTCTGTGTTGATAAAAATTAATGTCGGCCAGTGCCCAGGTGTCAGCATCTGGGATAAAGGATTCCGGACCTTGCCTGGGGCAGAAGGCAGCCTAGGTCAGCTGGTACCTGGAAGTCTAGTGACTCGTGGCACTGCTGCCAGTGACAGACAAATGGTGACTCCCACACTCACATATCCCCTGGTGGCAGAATGATAGTGATGGGTGGAGAAACATGGCTCCGGAGCACTCGCGCAATGGGGCACCGGCCAAAGGCCAGGGCCAGTAGTGGACGTCGCGGAGCTGAATGGCGAGCCAGTGAAGGGCCCAAGGATTCCTCTTGTATGTGGGAAACATGTCATCCGGGTCCCCACGTCCATAAACCACTGGATTGCTGGGGCCCAGGATGCCAGGATTTCGGCCTTGCCTTCGCAGCCCGGCCACATAGGCAGCCTTCCACCGGAGGCGGGGATATGTAGACAGCAAAAATGTGGAAAATGGCAGTGTCTCCTCGATTTCTCTGGCATCGGCCTTTTTGAGCGGCATGCTTTTTTCCTAGTAGGATGAGGCACCGACGGAGAAAGGCAGGATTATGTGTGCAGGAAAGGTATGTGCTGAGAAGGTGACAAGGTTGAGACCAGGTTGGGATCTTTAGTCCCAGGAAGGGCCCCTGGCAGGTGTGGGTCAATGTTCTGTGCCCATCCCACTTGGCGTGGGGAGGTTTACACCATACAAAGCAGCAGCGGAATTATTCTTCCCCCAGAGGTTGCATGTGCCCACAAGCTCCACCTGGCCAGGGTCCGCCCCTACCGTATTGCCCATGTCGATCAACAGAAGCTAAGAGCTTCCAGAGAGACTAACTGCTATTCTCTAGCCACGGGGAAGCGGTACAGCCAGAAGCCTCCCCTGTTTCATCTCCAGGTTCCCTCTCAGGCCCCTCGTAGTTGTGATGTGTCTCAGGGGTAGAAAAAAGAGATTTCTTTAAAAGAACACATACAAAGAGGGGCCATAGATGCTGAGGAAGGGCGCCTTGCCTACTGATATCGTAGCGTAAGTGGAAAAGAGGTACCTGCCTGCTGTCCCAGTATGTCGAACGTGTCCACATCAGGGGTTGCCTACTGTGAAGTTATTCCCTGGGTGCCCTCGATTTTGTGGCCAAGGACAGAAGGGGCCGTTGCGTGTCCGTGGGTAAAATGGAGGGCTCTGCGGAACCGGCCGGTTAGGCTGGACCTCTCCTATTGGCTCAGAGTTTGTGACCCGTCCCCGTCAGAAGTTCCGGCCAGCCTTGCGGTGGCTGTCTCCATGGTGATTGGGAAGGAAGCCTTAGGCCCCGCACTCAGCCTTCACCTGGCCCACCTGGCTGTGTAGATGAAAGAAGGGATGTCGACCAGTGACCACGCGTCCTCATTTCCTTTGAAGGATTAAGCTCCTTGCCTGGGCAGAAGACAGCCAAGGTCAGCCTGAGCCTAGACACCTAGTGACCTGTGACACTGCAGACAGTGATAGATGTTGATGTCCACGCTCAGGTATCCGCAGGTGGCGGATCGAGAGTGGTCGGAGGTGAAGTGTAACTAGAGGTGACACACTGACAAGGGCACGGGCCAAAGGTCGGGAAAAATAGCTGAGGTCGTGGAGCTCTAGCGGAGCCAGTCTAGGGCCGAGGCCTCCCTCCTGTACGTGGCAAAGAGGTGATCCGTATGCCGCCATGCGCAGCCTCTGGACTGCTGGGGCCCTGGATGCCCGGATTTCGGCCTTGTCTTCGGAGAAGTGACGCACATGCAGTATGCCACCGGAGGCTGTGGCCCAGCAGAGGGCAAAATCTTGAAAATGCGGGCTTCAGTTGACTTTGCCTGTGCTCTCCTTTGGCTGAGTGCCATCGTGTGTTTCCTAGCAGGAGAAGGCATTCGTGGAGAGAGGCGGATTCCCTGTGTGCAGGCAAAGTGTGTGCTGAGATGATGAGTTGCTGGAGACCGGGGTGGACTCTTCAGACCCAGGATAGGCCTCTGGCAGGTATGTGTCAATGTTTTCTGCCCTTCGCACTCAGCCAGGTATTTGCATACAATGTTACCAGCGGAATTAGTAGTCTCCGGAGAGGCTGCCGCATGTCAGCAAGCTTCACCTGGCCAGGGTCCGCCGGTGATGTAGCTACCCCATCAGTCACTACTCTCTAGACCTTCCAGATAAACTACCAGATCTTGTCTGCCCATGGGCAACCAGTAGAGCCAGAGGCCTTCCCCCTTTGCTCTTTGGTCTCTAGGCACTCTATCAGGCACTCCAAGCTGTGAAGTGACTCAGGGGGAGAAGGAAGAGATTTCAGAGAATGAACACATCCAGAGAGAGACAGAGAGAGGCAAGAGATGCTGAGTGGGGATGCCTTGCGTAGTGATATCCTCAGGAAAGTGGGAAAGAGGTACCTGGCCTGCTCTGCCAATGCCCTGAACCAGTCCGCACCAGGGGCTCCCCTGTGCCTGCGTAGGCTTTCCCAGGGTGTGCTCAAATCCTGTGGCCACTAGGTGTCATAGGTCATAATGGAGGGCCCTGTGTCATCTGCCTGGCGGGCCAGATCTCTGCCATTGGCTCAGTCTTGTCACCGGGCCCATCATACGCTCCGCCTACTCTTCCGGTGGTGGGACTGTCTCCATGGTGATGGCAAAGGAGCCTTAGTCCCGCCCACCTGGCCTTGACTTCACCTAGCTGGCCTGCTGACCCTCACTCAGACCTCTGTGTTGATAAAAATTAATGTCGGCCAGTGCCCAGGTGTCAGCATCTGGGATAAAGGATTCCGGACCTTGCCTGGGGCAGAAGGCAGCCTAGGTCAGCTGGTACCTGGAAGTCTAGTGACTCGTGGCACTGCTGCCAGTGACAGACAAATGGTGACTCCCACACTCACATATCCCCTGGTGGCAGAATGATAGTGATGGGTGGAGAAACATGGCTCCGGAGCACTCGCGCAATGGGGCACCGGCCAAAGGCCAGGGCCAGTAGTGGACGTCGCGGAGCTGAATGGCGAGCCAGTGAAGGGCCCAAGGATTCCTCTTGTATGTGGGAAACATGTCATCCGGGTCCCCACGTCCATAAACCACTGGATTGCTGGGGCCCAGGATGCCAGGATTTCGGCCTTGCCTTCGCAGCCCGGCCACATAGGCAGCCTTCCACCGGAGGCGGGGATATGTAGACAGCAAAAATGTGGAAAATGGCAGTGTCTCCTCGATTTCTCTGGCATCGGCCTTTTTGAGCGGCATGCTTTTTTCCTAGTAGGATGAGGCACCGACGGAGAAAGGCAGGATTATGTGTGCAGGAAAGGTATGTGCTGAGAAGGTGACAAGGTTGAGACCAGGTTGGGATCTTTAGTCCCAGGAAGGGCCCCTGGCAGGTGTGGGTCAATGTTCTGTGCCCATCCCACTTGGCGTGGGGAGGTTTACACCATACAAAGCAGCAGCGGAATTATTCTTCCCCCAGAGGTTGCATGTGCCCACAAGCTCCACCTGGCCAGGGTCCGCCCCTACCGTATTGCCCATGTCGATCAACAGAAGCTGAGAGCTTCCAGTGAGACTAACTGCTATTCTCTAGCCACGGGGAAGCGGTACAGCCAGAAGCCTCCCCTGTTTCATCTCCAGGTTCCCTCTCAGGCCCCTCGTAGTTGTGATGTGTCTCAGGGGTAGAAAAAAGAGATTTCTTTAAAAGAACACATACAAAGAGGGGCCATAGATGCTGAGGAAGGGCGCCTTGCCTACTGATATCGTAGCGTAAGTGGAAAAGAGGTACCTGCCTGCTGTCCCAGTATGTCGAACGTGTCCACATCAGGGGTTGCCTACTGTGAAGTTATTCCCTGGGTGCCCTCGATTTTGTGGCCAAGGACAGAAGGGGCCGTTGCGTGTCCGTGGGTAAAATGGAGGGCTCTGCGGAACCGGCCGGTTAGGCTGGACCTCTCCTATTGGCTCAGAGTTTGTGACCCGTCCCCGTCAGAAGTTCCGGCCAGCCTTGCGGTGGCTGTCTCCATGGTGATTGGGAAGGAAGCCTTAGGCCCCGCACTCAGCTTTCACCTGGCCCACCTGGCCTCTTTACCCTCATCTAGACCGCTGTGTAGATGAAAGAAAGGATGTCGGCCAGTGACCACGCGTCCTCATTTCCTTTGAAGGATTAAGCTCCTTGCCTGGGCAGAAGACAGCCAAGGTCAGCCTGAGCCTAGAAACCTAGTGACCTGTGACACTGCAGACAGTGATAGATGTTGATGTCCACGCTCAGGTATCCGCAGGTGGCGGATCGAGAGTGGTCGGAGGTGTAGTGTAACTAGAGGTGACACACTCACAAGGGCACGGGCCAAAGGTCGGGAAAAATAGCTGAGGTCGTGGAGCTCTAGCGGAGCCAGTCTAGGGCCGAGGCCTCCCTCCTGTACGTGGCAAAGAGGTGATCCGTATGCCGCCATGCGCAGCCTCTGGACTGCTGGGGCCCTGGATGCCCGGATTTCGGCCTTGTCTTCGGAGAAGTGACGCACATGCAGTATGCCACCGGAGGCTGTGGCCCAGCAGAGGGCAAAATCTTGAAAATGCGGGCTTCAGTTGACTTTACCTGTGCTCTCCTTTGGCTGAGTGCCATCGTGTGTTTCCTAGCAGGAGAAGGCATTCGTGGAGAGAGGCGGATTCCCTGTGTGCAGGCAAAGTGTGTGCTGAGATGATGAGTTGCTGGAGACCGGGGTGGACTCTTCAGACCCAGGATAGGCCTCTGGCAGGTATGTGTCAATGTTTTCTGCCCTTCGCACTCAGCCAGGTATTTGCATACAATGTTACCAGCGGAAGTAGTAGTCTCCGGAGAGGCTGCCGCATGTCAGCAAGCTTCACCTGGCCAGGGTCCGCCGGTGATGTAGCTACCCCATCAGTCACTACTCTCTAGACCTTCCAGATAAACTACCAGATCTTGTCTGCCCATGGGCAACCAGTAGAGCCAGAGGCCTTCCCCCTTTGCTCTTTGGTCTCTAGGCACTCTATCAGGCACTCCAAGCTGTGAAGTGACTCAGGGGGAGAAGGAAGAGATTTCAGAGAATGAACACATCCAGAGAGAGACAGAGAGAGGCAAGAGATGCTGAGTGGGGATGCCTTGCGTAGTGATATCCTCAGGAAAGTGGGAAAGAGGTACCTGGCCTGCTCTGCCAATGCCCTGAACCAGTCCGCACCAGGGGCTCCCCTGTGCCTGCGTAGGCTTTCCCAGGGTGTGCTCAAATCCTGTGGCCACTAGGTGTCATAGGTCATAATGGAGGGCCCTGTGTCATCTGCCTGGCGGGCCAGATCTCTGCCATTGGCTCAGTCTTGTCACCGGGCCCATCATACGCTCCGCCTACTCTTCCGGTGGTGGGACTGTCTCCATGGTGATGGCAAAGGAGCCTTAGTCCCGCCCACCTGGCCTTGACTTCACCTAGCTGGCCTGCTGACCCTCACTCAGACCTCTGTGTTGATAAAAATTAATGTCGGCCAGTGCCCAGGTGTCAGCATCTGGGATAAAGGATTCCGGACCTTGCCTGGGGCAGAAGGCAGCCTAGGTCAGCTGGTACCTGGAAGTCTAGTGACTCGTGGCACTGCTGCCAGTGACAGACAAATGGTGACTCCCACACTCACATATCCCCTGGTGGCAGAATGATAGTGATGGGTGGAGAAACATGGCTCCGGAGCACTCGCGCAATGGGGCACCGGCCAAAGGCCAGGGCCAGTAGTGGACGTCGCGGAGCTGAATGGCGAGCCAGTGAAGGGCCCAAGGATTCCTCTTGTATGTGGGAAACATGTCATCCGGGTCCCCACGTCCATAAACCACTGGATTGCTGGGGCCCAGGATGCCAGGATTTCGGCCTTGCCTTCGCAGCCCGGCCACATAGGCAGCCTTCCACCGGAGGCGGGGATATGTAGACAGCAAAAATGTGGAAAATGGCAGTGTCTCCTCGATTTCTCTGGCATCGGCCTTTTTGAGCGGCATGCTTTTTTCCTAGTAGGATGAGGCACCGACGGAGAAAGGCAGGATTATGTGTGCAGGAAAGGTATGTGCTGAGAAGGTGACAAGGTTGAGACCAGGTTGGGATCTTTAGTCCCAGGAAGGGCCCCTGGCAGGTGTGGGTCAATGTTCTGTGCCCATCCCACTTGGCGTGGGGAGGTTTACACCATACAAAGCAGCAGCGGAATTATTCTTCCCCCAGAGGTTGCATGTGCCCACAAGCTCCACCTGGCCAGGGTCCGCCCCTACCGTATTGCCCATGTCGATCAACAGAAGCTGAGAGCTTCCAGAGAGACTAACTGCTATTCTCTAGCCACGGGGAAGCGGTACAGCCAGAAGCCTCCCCTGTTTCATCTCCAGGTTCCCTCTCAGGCCCCTCGTAGTTGTGATGTGTCTCAGGGGTAGAAAAAAGAGATTTCTTTAAAAGAACACATACAAAGAGGGGCCATAGATGCTGAGGAAGGGCGCCTTGCCTACTGATATCATAGCGTAAGTGGAAAAGAGGTACCTGCCTGCTGTCCCAGTATGTCGAACGTGTCCACATCAGGGGTTGCCTACTGTGAAGTTATTCCCTGGGTGCCCTCGATTTTGTGGCCAAGGACAGAAGGGGCCGTTGCGTGTCCGTGGGTAAAATGGAGGGCTCTGCGGAACCGGCCGGTTAGGCTGGACCTCTCCTATTGGCTCAGAGTTTGTGACCCGTCCCCGTCAGAAGTTCCGGCCAGCCTTGCGGTGGCTGTCTCCATGGTGATTGGGAAGGAAGCCTTAGGCCCCGCACTCAGCCTTCACCTGGCCCACCTGGCTGTGTAGATGAAAGAAAGGATGTCGGCCAGTGACCACGCGTCCTCATTTCCTTTGAAGGATTAAGCTCCTTGCCTGGGCAGAAGACAGCCAAGTTCAGCCTGAGCCTAGACACCTAGTGACCTGTGACACTGCAGACAGTGATAGATGTTGATGTCCACGCTCAGGTATCCGCAGGTGGCGGATCGAGAGTGGTCGGAGGTGAAGTGTAACTAGAGGTGACACACTGACAAGGACACGGGCCAAAGGTCGGGAAAAATAGCTGAGGTCGTGGAGCTCTAGCGGAGCCAGTCTAGGGCCGAGGCCTCCCTCCTGTACGTGGCAAAGAGGTGATCCGTATGCCGCCATGCGCAGCCTCTGGACTGCTGGGGCCCTGGATGCCCGGATTTCGGCCTTGTCTTCGGAGAAGTGACGCACATGCAGTATGCCACCGGAGGCTGTGGCCCAGCAGAGGGCAAAATCTTGAAAATGCGGGCTTCAGTTGACTTTGCCTGTGCTCTCCTTTGGCTGAGTGCCATCGTGTGTTTCCTAGCAGGAGAAGGCATTCGTGGAGAGAGGCGGATTCCCTGTGTGCAGGCAAAGTGTGTGCTGAGATGATGAGTTGCTGGAGACCGGGGTGGACTCTTCAGACCCAGGATAGGCCTCTGGCAGGTATGTGTCAATGTTTTCTGCCCTTCGCACTCAGCCAGGTATTTGCATACAATGTTACCAGCGGAATTAGTAGTCTCCGGAGAGGCTGCCGCATGTCAGCAAGCTTCACCTGGCCAGGGTCCGCCGGTGATGTAGCTACCCCATCAGTCACTACTCTCTAGACCTTCCAGATAAACTACCAGATCTTGTCTGCCCATGGGCAACCAGTAGAGCCAGAGGCCTTCCCCCTTTGCTCTTTGGTCTCTAGGCACTCTATCAGGCACTCCAAGCTGTGAAGTGACTCAGGGGGAGAAGGAAGAGATTTCAGAGAATGAACACATCCAGAGAGAGACAGAGAGAGGCAAGAGATGCTGAGTGGGGATGCCTTGCGTAGTGATATCCTCAGGAAAGTGGGAAAGAGGTACCTGGCCTGCTCTGCCAATGCCCTGAACCAGTCCGCACCAGGGGCTCCCCTGTGCCTGCGTAGGCTTTCCCAGGGTGTGCTCAAATCCTGTGGCCACTAGGTGTCATAGGTCATAATGGAGGGCCCTGTGTCATCTGCCTGGCGGGCCAGATCTCTGCCATTGGCTCAGTCTTGTCACCGGGCCCATCATACGCTCCGCCTACTCTTCCGGTGGTGGGACTGTCTCCATGGTGATGGCAAAGGAGCCTTAGTCCCGCCCACCTGGCCTTGACTTCACCTAGCTGGCCTGCTGACCCTCACTCAGACCTCTGTGTTGATAAAAATTAATGTCGGCCAGTGCCCAGGTGTCAGCATCTGGGATAAAGGATTCCGGACCTTGCCTGGGGCAGAAGGCAGCCTAGGTCAGCTGGTACCTGGAAGTCTAGTGACTCGTGGCACTGCTGCCAGTGACAGACAAATGGTGACTCCCACACTCACATATCCCCTGGTGGCAGAATGATAGTGATGGGTGGAGAAACATGGCTCCGGAGCACTCGCGCAATGGGGCACCGGCCAAAGGCCAGGGCCAGTAGTGGACGTCGCGGAGCTGAATGGCGAGCCAGTGAAGGGCCCAAGGATTCCTCTTGTATGTGGGAAACATGTCATCCGGGTCCCCACGTCCATAAACCACTGGATTGCTGGGGCCCAGGATGCCAGGATTTCGGCCTTGCCTTCGCAGCCCGGCCACATAGGCAGCCTTCCACCGGAGGCGGGGATATGTAGACAGCAAAAATGTGGAAAATGGCAGTGTCTCCTCGATTTCTCTGGCATCGGCCTTTTTGAGCGGCATGCTTTTTTCCTAGTAGGATGAGGCACCGACGGAGAAAGGCAGGATTATGTGTGCAGGAAAGGTATGTGCTGAGAAGGTGACAAGGTTGAGACCAGGTTGGGATCTTTAGTCCCAGGAAGGGCCCCTGGCAGGTGTGGGTCAATGTTCTGTGCCCATCCCACTTGGCGTGGGGAGGTTTACACCATACAAAGCAGCAGCGGAATTATTCTTCCCCCAGAGGTTGCATGTGCCCACAAGCTCCACCTGGCCAGGGTCCGCCCCTACCGTATTGCCCATGTCGATCAACAGAAGCTGAGAGCTTCCAGTGAGACTAACTGCTATTCTCTAGCCACGGGGAAGCGGTACAGCCAGAAGCCTCCCCTGTTTCATCTCCAGGTTCCCTCTCAGGCCCCTCGTAGTTGTGATGTGTCTCAGGGGTAGAAAAAAGAGATTTCTTTAAAAGAACACATACAAAGAGGGGCCATAGATGCTGAGGAAGGGCGCCTTGCCTACTGATATCGTAGCGTAAGTGGAAAAGAGGTACCTGCCTGCTGTCCCAGTATGTCGAACGTGTCCACATCAGGGGTTGCCTACTGTGAAGTTATTCCCTGGGTGCCCTCGATTTTGTGGCCAAGGACAGAAGGGGCCGTTGCGTGTCCGTGGGTAAAATGGAGGGCTCTGCGGAACCGGCCGGTTAGGCTGGACCTCTCCTATTGGCTCAGAGTTTGTGACCCGTCCCCGTCAGAAGTTCCGGCCAGCCTTGCGGTGGCTGTCTCCATGGTGATTGGGAAGGAAGCCTTAGGCCCCGCACTCAGCTTTCACCTGGCCCACCTGGCCTCTTTACCCTCATCTAGACCGCTGTGTAGATGAAAGAAAGGATGTCGGCCAGTGACCACGCGTCCTCATTTCCTTTGAAGGATTAAGCTCCTTGCCTGGGCAGAAGACAGCCAAGGTCAGCCTGAGCCTAGAAACCTAGTGACCTGTGACACTGCAGACAGTGATAGATGTTGATGTCCACGCTCAGGTATCCGCAGGTGGCGGATCGAGAGTGGTCGGAGGTGTAGTGTAACTAGAGGTGACACACTCACAAGGGCACGGGCCAAAGGTCGGGAAAAATAGCTGAGGTCGTGGAGCTCTAGCGGAGCCAGTCTAGGGCCGAGGCCTCCCTCCTGTACGTGGCAAAGAGGTGATCCGTATGCCGCCATGCGCAGCCTCTGGACTGCTGGGGCCCTGGATGCCCGGATTTCGGCCTTGTCTTCGGAGAAGTGACGCACATGCAGTATGCCACCGGAGGCTGTGGCCCAGCAGAGGGCAAAATCTTGAAAATGCGGGCTTCAGTTGACTTTACCTGTGCTCTCCTTTGGCTAAGTGCCATCGTGTGTTTCCTAGCAGGAGAAGGCATTCGTGGAGAGAGGCGGATTCCCTGTGTGCAGGCAAAGTGTGTGCTGAGATGATGAGTTGCTGGAGACCGGGGTGGACTCTTCAGACCCAGGATAGGCCTCTGGCAGGTATGTGTCAATGTTTTCTGCCCTTCGCACTCAGCCAGGTATTTGCATACAATGTTACCAGCGGAAGTAGTAGTCTCCGGAGAGGCTGCCGCATGTCAGCAAGCTTCACCTGGCCAGGGTCCGCCGGTGATGTAGCTACCCCATCAGTCACTACTCTCTAGACCTTCCAGATAAACTACCAGATCTTGTGTGCCCATGGGCAACCAGTAGAGCCAGAGGCCTTCCCCCTTTGCTCTTTGGTCTCTAGGCACTCTATCAGGCACTCCAAGCTGTGAAGTGACTCAGGGGGAGAAGGAAGAGATTTCAGAGAATGAACACATCCAGAGAGAGACAGAGAGAGGCAAGAGATGCTGAGTGGGGATGCCTTGCGTAGTGATATCCTCAGGAAAGTGGGAAAGAGGTACCTGGCCTGCTCTGCCAATGCCCTGAACCAGTCCGCACCAGGGGCTCCCCTGTGCCTGCGTAGGCTTTCCCAGGGTGTGCTCAAATCCTGTGGCCACTAGGTGTCATAGGTCATAATGGAGGGCCCTGTGTCATCTGCCTGGCGGGCCAGATCTCTGCCATTGGCTCAGTCTTGTCACTGGGCCCATCATAAGCTCCGCCTACTCTTCCGGTGGTGGGACTGTCTCCATGGTGATGGAAAGGAGCCTTAGTCCCGCCCACCTGGCCTTGACTTCACCTAGCTGGCCTGCTGACCCTCACTCAGACCTCTGTGTTGATAAAAATTAATGTCGGCCAGTGCCCAGGTGTCAGCATCTGGGATAAAGGATTCCGGACCTTGCCTGGGGCAGAAGGCAGCCTAGGTCAGCTGGTACCTGGAAGTCTAGTGACTCGTGGCACTGCTGCCAGTGACAGACAAATGGTGACTCCCACACTCACATATCCCCTGGTGGCAGAATGATAGTGATGGGTGGAGAAACATGGCTCCGGAGCACTCGCGCAATGGGGCACCGGCCAAAGGCCAGGGCCAGTAGTGGACGTCGCGGAGCTGAATGGCGAGCCAGTGAAGGGCCCAAGGATTCCTCTTGTATGTGGGAAACATGTCATCCGGGTCCCCACGTCCATAAACCACTGGATTGCTGGGGCCCAGGATGCCAGGATTTCGGCCTTGCCTTCGCAGCCCGGCCACATAGGCAGCCTTCCACCGGAGGCGGGGATATGTAGACAGCAAAAATGTGGAAAATGGCAGTGTCTCCTCGATTTCTCTGGCATCGGCCTTTTTGAGCGGCATGCTTTTTTCCTAGTAGGATGAGGCACCGACGGAGAAAGGCAGGATTATGTGTGCAGGAAAGGTATGTGCTGAGAAGGTGACAAGGTTGAGACCAGGTTGGGATCTTTAGTCCCAGGAAGGGCCCCTGGCAGGTGTGGGTCAATGTTCTGTGCCCATCCCACTTGGCGTGGGGAGGTTTACACCATACAAAGCAGCAGCGGAATTATTCTTCCCCCAGAGGTTGCATGTGCCCACAAGCGCCACCTGGCCAGGGTCCGCCCCTACCGTATTGCCCATGTCGATCAACAGAAGCTAAGAGCTTCCAGAGAGACTAACTGCTATTCTCTAGCCACGGGGAAGCGGTACAGCCAGAAGCCTCCCCTGTTTCATCTCCAGGTTCCGTCTCAGGCCCCTCATAGTTGTGGTGTGTCTCAGGGGTAGAAAAAAGAGATTTCTTTAAAAGAACACATACAAAGAGGGGCCATAGATGCTGAGGAAGGGCGCCTTGCCTACTGATATCGTAGCGTAAGTGGAAAAGAGGTACCTGCCTGCTGTCCCAGTATGTCGAACGTGTGCACATCAGGGGTTGCCTACTGTGAAGTTATTCCATGAGTGTCCTCGATTTTGTGGCCAAGGACAGAAGGGGCCGTTGTGTGTCCACGGGTAAAATGGAGGGCTCTGCGGAACCGGCCGGTTAGGCTGGACCTCTCCTATTGGCTCAGAGTTTGTGACCCGTCCCCGTCAGAAGTTCCGGCCAGCCTTGCGGTGGCTGTCTCCATGGTGATTAGGAAGGAAGCCTTAGGCCCCGCACTCAGCCTTCACCTGGACCACCTGGCCTCTTTACCCTCATCTAGACCGCTGTGTAGATGAAAGAAAGGATGTCGGCCAGTGACCACGTGTCCTCATTTCCTTTGAAGGATTAAGCTCCTTGCCTGGGCAGAAGACAGCCAAGGTCAGCCTGAGCCTAGACACCTAGTGACCTGTGACACTGCAGACAGTGATAGATGTTGATGTCCACGCTCAGGTAGCCGCAGGTGGCGGATCGAGAGTGGTCGGAGGTGAAGTGTTAACTAGAGGTGACACACTGACAAGGGCACGGGCCAAAGGTCGGGAAAAATAGCTGAGGTCGTGGAGCTCTAGCGGAGCCAGTCTAGGGCCGAGGCCTCCCTCCTGTACGTGGCAAAGAGGTGATCCGTAGGCCGCCATGCGCAGCCTCTGGACTGCTGGGGCCCTGGATGCCCGGATTTCGGCCTTGTCTTCGGAGAAGTGACGCACATGCAGCGTGCCACCGGAGGCTGTGGCCCAGCAGAGGGAAAAATCTTGAAAATGCGGGCTTCAGTTGACTTTGCCTGTGCTCTCCTTTGGCTGAGTGCCATCGTGTGTTTCCTAGCAGGAGAAGGCATTCGTGGAGAGAGGCGGATTCCCTGTGTGCAGGCAAAGTGTGTGCTGAGATGATGAGTCGCTGGAGACCGGGGTGTACTCTTCAGACCCAGGATCGACCTCTGGCAGGTATGTGTCAATGTTTTCTGCCCTTCGCACTCAGCCAGGTATTTGCATACAATGTTACCAGCGGAATTAGTAGTCTCCGGAGAGGCTGCCACTTGTCAGCAAGCTTCACCTGGCCAGGGTCCGCCGGTGATGTAGCTACCCCATGAGTCACTACTCTCTAGACCTTCCAGATAAACTACCAGATCTTGTCTGCCCATGGGCAACCAGTAGAGCCAGAGGCCTTCCCCCTTTGCTCTTTGGTCTCTAGGCACTCTATCAGGCATTCCAAGCTGTGAAGTGACTCAGGGGGAGAAGGAAGAGATTTCAGAGAATGAACACATCCAGAGAGAGACAGAGAGAGGCAAGAGATGCTGAGTGGGGATGCCTTGCATAGTGATATCCTCAGGAAAGTGGGAAAGAGGTACCTGGCCTGCTCTGCCAATGCCCTGAACCAGTCCGCACCAGGGGCTCCCCTGTGCCTGCGTAGGCTTTCCCAGGGTGTGCTCAAATCCTGTGGCCACTAGGTGTCATAGGTCATAATGGAGGGCCCTGTGTCATCTGCCTGGCGGGCCAGATCTCTGCCATTGGCTCAGTCTTGTCACCGGGCCCATCATAAGCTCCGCCTACTCTTCCGGTGGTGGGACTGTCTCCATGGTGATGGCAAAGGAGCCTTAGTCCCGCCCACCTGGCCTTGACTTCACCTAGCTGGCCTGCTGACCCTCACTCAGACCTCTGTGTTGATAAAAATTAATGTCGGCCAGTGCCCAGGTGTCAGCATCTGGGATAAAGGATTCCGGACCTTGCCTGGGGCAGAAGGCAGCCTAGGTCAGCTGGTACCTGGAAGTCTAGTGACTCGTGGCACTGCTGCCAGTGACAGACAAATGGTGACTCCCACACTCACATATCCCCTGGTGGCAGAATGATAGTGATGGGTGGAGAAACATGGCTCCGGAGCACTCGCGCAATGGGGCACCGGCCAAAGGCCAGGGCCAGTAGTGGACGTCGCGGAGCTGAATGGCGAGCCAGTGAAGGGCCCAAGGATTCCTCTTGTATGTGGGAAACATGTCATCCGGGTCCCCACGTCCATAAACCACTGGATTGCTGGGGCCCAGGATGCCAGGATTTCGGCCTTGCCTTCGCAGCCCGGCCACATAGGCAGCCTTCCACCGGAGGCGGGGATATGTAGACAGCAAAAATGTGGAAAATGGCAGTGTCTCCTCGATTTCTCTGGCATCGGCCTTTTTGAGCGGCATGCTTTTTTCCTAGTAGGATGAGGCACCGACGGAGAAAGGCAGGATTATGTGTGCAGGAAAGGTATGTGCTGAGAAGGTGACAAGGTTGAGACCAGGTTGGGATCTTTAGTCCCAGGAAGGGCCCCTGGCAGGTGTGGGTCAATGTTCTGTGCCCATCCCACTTGGCGTGGGGAGGTTTACACCATACAAAGCAGCAGCGGAATTATTCTTCCCCCAGAGGTTGCATGTGCCCACAAGCGCCACCTGGCCAGGGTCCGCCCCTACCGTATTGCCCATGTCGATGAACAGAAGCTAAGAGCTTCCAGAGAGACTAACTGCTATTCTCTAGCCACGGGGAAGCGGTACAGCCAGAAGCCTCCCCTGTTTCATCTCCAGGTTCCGTCTCAGGCCCCTCATAGTTGTGGTGTGTCTCAGGGGTAGAAAAAAGAGATTTCTTTAAAAGAACACATACAAAGAGGGGCCATAGATGCTGAGGAAGGGCGCCTTGCCTACTGATATCGTAGCGTAAGTGGAAAAGAGGTACCTGCCTGCTGTCCCAGTATGTCGAACGTGTGCACATCAGGGGTTGCCTACTGTGAAGTTATTCCATGAGTGTCCTCGATTTTGTGGCCAAGGACAGAAGGGGCCGTTGTGTGTCCACGGGTAAAATGGAGGGCTCTGCGGAACCGGCCGGTTAGGCTGGACCTCTCCTATTGGCTCAGAGTTTGTGACCCGTCCCCGTCAGAAGTTCCGGCCAGCCTTGCGGTGGCTGTCTCCATGGTGATTGGGAAGGAAGCCTTAGGCCCCGCACTCAGCCTTCACCTGGCCCACCTGGCCTCTTTACCCTCATCTAGACCGCTGTGTAGATGAAAGAAAGGATGTCGGCCAGTGACCACGTGTCCTCATTTCCTTTGAAGGATTAAGCTCCTTGCCTGGGCAGAAGACAGCCAAGGTCAGCCTGAGCCTAGACACCTAGTGACCTGTGACACTGCAGACAGTGATAGATGTTGATGTCCACGCTCAGGTAGCCGCAGGTGGCGGATCGAGAGTGGTCGGAGGTGAAGTGTTAACTAGAGGTGACACACTGACAAGGGCACGGGCCAAAGGTCGGGAAAAATAGCTGAGGTCGTGGAGCTCTAGCGGAGCCAGTCTAGGGCCGAGGCCTCCCTCCTGTACGTGGCAAAGAGGTGATCCGTAGGCCGCCATGCGCAGCCTCTGGACTGCTGGGGCCCTGGATGCCCGGATTTCGGCCTTGTCTTCGGAGAAGTGACGCACATGCAGCGTGCCACCGGAGGCTGTGGCCCAGCAGAGGGCACAATCTTGAAAATGGGGGCTTCAGTTGACTTTGCCTGTGGTCTCCTTTGGCTGAGTGACATCCTGTGTTTCCTAGCAGGAGAAGGCATTCGTGGAGAGAGGCGGATTCCCTGTGTGCAGGCAAAGTGTGTGCTGAGATGATGAGTCGCTGGAGACCGGGGTGGACTCTTCAGACCCAGGATAGGCCTCTGGCAGGTATGTGTCAATGTTTTCTGCCCTTCGCACTCAGCCAGGTATTTGCATACAATGTTCCCAGCGGAATTAGTAGTCTCCGGAGAGGCTGCCACTTGTCAGCAAGCTTCACCTGGCCAGGGTCCGCCGGTGATGTAGCTACCCCATGAGTCACTACTCTCTAGACCTTCCAGATAAACTACCAGATCTTGTCTGCCCATGGGCAACCAGTAGAGCCAGAGGCCTTCCCCCTTTGCTCTTTGGTCTCTAGGCACTCTATCAGGCATTCCAAGCTGTGAAGTGACTCAGGGGGAGAAGGAAGAGATTTCAGAGAATGAACACATCCAGAGAGAGACAGAGAGAGGCAAGAGATGCTGAGTGGGGATGCCTTGCATAGTGATATCCTCAGGAAAGTGGGAAAGAGGTACCTGGCCTGCTCTGCCAATGCCCTGAACCAGTCCGCACCAGGGGCTCCCCTGTGCCTGCGTAGGCTTTCCCAGGGTGTGCTCAAATCCTGTGGCCACTAGGTGTCATAGGTCATAATGGAGGGCCCTGTGTCATCTGCCTGGCGGGCCAGATCTCTGCCATTGGCTCAGTCTTGTCACCGGGCCCATCATAAGCTCCGCCTACTCTTCCGGTGGTGGGACTGTCTCCATGGTGATGGCAAAGGAGCCTTAGTCCCGCCCACCTGGCCTTGACTTCACCTAGCTGGCCTGCTGACCCTCACTCAGACCTCTGTGTTGATAAAAATTAATGTCGGCCAGTGCCCAGGTGTCAGCATCTGGGATAAAGGATTCCGGACCTTGCCTGGGGCAGAAGGCAGCCTAGGTCAGCTGGTACCTGGAAGTCTAGTGACTCGTGGCACTGCTGCCAGTGACAGACAAATGGTGACTCCCACACTCACATATCCCCTGGTGGCAGAATGATAGTGATGGGTGGAGAAACATGGCTCCGGAGCACTCGCGCAATGGGGCACCGGCCAAAGGCCAGGGCCAGTAGTGGACGTCGCGGAGCTGAATGGCGAGCCAGTGAAGGGCCCAAGGATTCCTCTTGTATGTGGGAAACATGTCATCCGGGTCCCCACGTCCATAAACCACTGGATTGCTGGGGCCCAGGATGCCAGGATTTCGGCCTTGCCTTCGCAGCCCGGCCACATAGGCAGCCTTCCACCGGAGGCGGGGATATGTAGACAGCAAAAATGTGGAAAATGGCAGTGTCTCCTCGATTTCTCTGGCATCGGCCTTTTTGAGCGGCATGCTTTTTTCCTAGTAGGATGAGGCACCGACGGAGAAAGGCAGGATTATGTGTGCAGGAAAGGTATGTGCTGAGAAGGTGACAAGGTTGAGACCAGGTTGGGATCTTTAGTCCCAGGAAGGGCCCCTGGCAGGTGTGGGTCAATGTTCTGTGCCCATCCCACTTGGCGTGGGGAGGTTTACACCATACAAAGCAGCAGCGGAATTATTCTTCCCCCAGAGGTTGCATGTGCCCACAAGCGCCACCTGGCCAGGGTCCGCCCCTACCGTATTGCCCATGTCGATGAACAGAAGCTAAGAGCTTCCAGAGAGACTAACTGCTATTCTCTAGCCACGGGGAAGCGGTACAGCCAGAAGCCTCCCCTGTTTCATCTCCAGGTTCCGTCTCAGGCCCCTCATAGTTGTGGTGTGTCTCAGGGGTAGAAAAAAGAGATTTCTTTAAAAGAACACATACAAAGAGGGGCCATAGATGCTGAGGAAGGGCGCCTTGCCTACTGATATCGTAGCGTAAGTGGAAAAGAGGTACCTGCCTGCTGTCCCAGTATGTCGAACGTGTGCACATCAGGGGTTGCCTACTGTGAAGTTATTCCATGAGTGTCCTCGATTTTGTGGCCAAGGACAGAAGGGGCCGTTGTGTGTCCACGGGTAAAATGGAGGGCTCTGCGGAACCGGCCGGTTAGGCTGGACCTCTCCTATTGGCTCAGAGTTTGTGACCCGTCCCCGTCAGAAGTTCCGGCCAGCCTTGCGGTGGCTGTCTCCATGGTGATTGGGAAGGAAGCCTTAGGCCCCGCACTCAGCCTTCACCTGGCCCACCTGGCCTCTTTACCCTCATCTAGACCGCTGTGTAGATGAAAGAAAGGATGTCGGCCAGTGACCACGTGTCCTCATTTCCTTTGAAGGATTAAGCTCCTTGCCTGGGCAGAAGACAGCCAAGGTCAGCCTGAGCCTAGACACCTAGTGACCTGTGACACTGCAGACAGTGATAGATGTTGATGTCCACGCTCAGGTAGCCGCAGGTGGCGGATCGAGAGTGGTCGGAGGTGAAGTGTTAACTAGAGGTGACACACTGACAAGGGCACGGGCCAAAGGTCGGGAAAAATAGCTGAGGTCGTGGAGCTCTAGCGGAGCCAGTCTAGGGCCGAGGCCTCCCTCCTGTACGTGGCAAAGAGGTGATCCGTAGGCCGCCATGCGCAGCCTCTGGACTGCTGGGGCCCTGGATGCCCGGATTTCGGCCTTGTCTTCGGAGAAGTGACGCACATGCAGCGTGCCACCGGAGGCTGTGGCCCAGCAGAGGGCACAATCTTGAAAATGGGGGCTTCAGTTGACTTTGCCTGTGGTCTCCTTTGGCTGAGTGACATCCTGTGTTTCCTAGCAGGAGAAGGCATTCGTGGAGAGAGGCGGATTCCCTGTGTGCAGGCAAAGTGTGTGCTGAGATGATGAGTCGCTGGAGACCGGGGTGGACTCTTCAGACCCAGGATAGGCCTCTGGCAGGTATGTGTCAATGTTTTCTGCCCTTCGCACTCAGCCAGGTATTTGCATACAATGTTCCCAGCGGAATTAGTAGTCTCCGGAGAGGCTGCCACATGTCAGCAAGCTTCACCTGGCCAGGGTCCGCCGGTGATGTAGCTATCCCATCAGTCACTGCTCTCTAGACCTTCCAGATAAACTACCAGATCTTGTCTGCCCATGGGCAGCCAGTAGAGCCAGAGGCCTTCCCCCTTTGCTCTTTGGTCTCTAGGCACTCTATCAGGCATTCCAAGCTGTGAAGTGACTCAGGGGGAGAAGGAAGAGATTTCAGAGAATGAACACATCCAGAGAGAGACAGAGAGAGGCAAGAGATGCTGAGTGGGGATGCCTTGCGTAGTGATATCCTGAGGAAAGTGGGAAAGAGGTACCTGGTCTGCTCTGCCAATGCCCTGAACCAGTCCGCACCAGGGGCTCCCCTGTGCCTGCGTAGCCTTTCCCAGGGTGTGCTCAAATCCTGTGGCCACTAGGTGTCACAGGTCATAATGGAGGGCCCTGTGTCATCTGCCTGGCGGGCCAGATCTCTGCCATTGGCTCAGTCTTGTCACTGGGCCCATCATAAGCTCCGCCTACTCTTCCGGTGGTGGGACTGTCTCCATGGTGATGGAAAGGAGCCTTAGTCCCGCCCACCTGGCCTTGACTTCACCTAGCTGGCCTGCTGACCCTCACTCAGACCTCTGTGTTGATAAAAATTAATGTCGGCCAGTGCCCAGGTGTCAGCATCTGGGATAAAGGATTCCGGACCTTGCCTGGGGCAGAAGGCAGCCTAGGTCAGCTGGTACCTGGAAGTCTAGTGACTCGTGGCACTGCTGCCAGTGACAGACAAATGGTGACTCCCACACTCACATATCCCCTGGTGGCAGAATGATAGTGATGGGTGGAGAAACATGGCTCCGGAGCACTCGCGCAATGGGGCACCGGCCAAAGGCCAGGGCCAGTAGTGGACGTCGCGGAGCTGAATGGCGAGCCAGTGAAGGGCCCAAGGATTCCTCTTGTATGTGGGAAACATGTCATCCGGGTCCCCACGTCCATAAACCACTGGATTGCTGGGGCCCAGGATGCCAGGATTTCGGCCTTGCCTTCGCAGCCCGGCCACATCGGCAGCCTTCCACCGGAGGCGGGGATATGTAGACAGCAAAAATGTGGAAAATGGCAGTGTCTCCTCGATTTCTCTGGCATCGGCCTTTTTGAGCAGCATGCTTTTTTCCTAGTAGGATGAGGCACCGACGGAGAAAGGCAGGATTATATGTGTAGGAAAGCAATGTGCCGAGAAGGTGACAAGGTTGAGACCAGGTTGGGATCTTTAGTCCCAGGAAGGGCCCCTGGCAGGTGTGGGTCAATGTTCTGTGCCCATCCCACTTGGCGTGGGGAGGTTTACACCATATAAAGCAGCAGCGGAATTATTCTTCCCCCAGAGGTTGCATGTGCCCACAAGCTCCACCTGGCCAGGGTCCGCCCCTACCGTATTGCCCATGTCGATCAACAGAAGCTAAGAGCTTCCAGAGAGACTAACTGCTATTCTCTAGCCACGGGGAAGCGGTACAGCCAGAAGCCTCCCCTGTTTCATCTCCAGGTTCCCTCTCAGGCCCCTCATAGTTGTGGTGTGTCTCAGGGGTAGAAAAAAGAGATTTCTTTAAAAGAACACATACAAAGAGGGGCCATAGATGCTGAGGAAGGGCGCCTTGCCTACTGATATCGTAGCGTAAGTGGAAAAGAGGTACCTGCCTGCTGTCCCAGTATGTCGAACGTGTCCACATCAGGGGTTGCCTACTGTGAAGTTATTCCCTGGGTGCCCTCGATTTTGTGGCCAAGGACAGAAGGGGCCGTTGTGTGTCCACGGGTAAAATGGAGGGCTCTGCGGAACCGGCCGGTTAGGCTGGACCTCTCCTATTGGCTCAGAGTTTGTGACCCGTCCCCGTCAGAAGTTCCGGCCAGCCTTGCGGTGGCTGTCTCCATGGTGATTGGGAAGGAAGCCTTAGGCCCCGCACTCAGCCTTCATCTGGCCCAACTGGCCTCTTTACCCTCATCTAGACCGCTGTGTAGATAAAGGATGTCGGCCAGTGACCACGTGTCCTCATTTCCTTTGAAGGATTAAGCTCCTTGCCTGGGCAGAAGACAGCCAAGGTCAGCCTGAGCCTAGACACCTAGTGACCTGTGACACTGCAGACAGTGATAGATGTTGATGTCCACGCTCAGGTAGCCGCAGGTGGCGGATCGAGAGTGGTCGGAGGTGAAGTGTTAACTAGAGGTGACACACTGACAAGGGCACGGGCCAAAGGTCGGGAAAAATAGCTGAGGTCGTGGAGCTCTAGCGGAGCCAGTCTAGGGCCGAGGCCTCCCTCCTGTACGTGGCAAAGAGGTGATCCGTAGGCCGCCATGCGCAGCCTCTGGACTGCTGGGGCCCTGGATGCCCGGATTTCGGCCTTGTCTTCGGAGAAGTGACGCACATGCAGCGTGCCACCGGAGGCTGTGGCCCAGCAGAGGGCACAATCTTGAAAATGCGGGCTTCAGTTGACTTTGCCTGTGGTCTCCTTTGGCTGAGTGACATCCTGTGTTTCCTAGCAGGAGAAGGCATTCGTGGAGAGAGGCGGATTCCCTGTGTGCAGGCAAAGTGTGTGCTGAGATGATGAGTCGCTGGAGACCGGGGTGGACTCTTCAGACCCAGGATAGGCCTCTGGCAGGTATGTGTCAATGTTTTCTGCCCTTCGCACTCAGCCAGGTATTTGCATACAATGTTCCCAGCGGAATTAGTAGTCTCCGGAGAGGCTGCCACATGTCAGCAAGCTTCACCTGGCCAGGGTCCGCCGGTGATGTAGCTACCCCATCAGTCACTGCTCTCTAGACCTTCCAGATAAACTACCAGATCTTGTCTGCCCATGGGCAACCAGTAGAGCCAGAGGCCTTCCCCCTTTCCTCTTTGGTCTCTAGGCACTCTATCAGGCATTCCAAGCTGTGAAGTGACTCAGGGGGAGAAGGAAGAGATTTCAGAGAATGAACACATCCAGAGAGAGACAGAGAGAGGCAAGAGATGCTGAGTGGGGATGCCTTGCGTAGTGATATCCTGAGGAAAGTGGGAAAGAGGTACCTGGTCTGCTCTGCCAATGCCCTGAACCAGTCCGCACCAGGGGCTCCCCTGTGCCTGCGTAGGCTTTCCCAGGGTGTGCTCAAATCCTGTGGCCACTAGGTGTCATAGGTCATAATGGAGGGCCCTGTGTCATCTGCCTGGTGGGCCAGATCTCTGCCATTGGCTCCGTCTTGTCACCGGGCCCATCATAAGCTCCGCCTACTCTTCCGGTGGTGGGACTGTCTCCATGGTGATGGCAAAGGAGCCTTAGTCCCGCCCACCTGGCCTTGACTTCACCTAGCTGGCCTGCTGACCCTCACTCAGACCTCTGTGTTGATAAAAATTAATGTCGGCCAGTGCCCAGGTGTCAGCATCTGGGATAAAGGATTCCGGACCTTGCCTGGGGCAGAAGGCAGCCTAGGTCAGCTGGTACCTGGAAGTCTAGTGACTCGTGACACTGCTGCCAGTGACAGACAAATGGTGACTCCCACACTCACATATCCCCTGGTGGCAGAATGATAGTGATGGGTGGAGAAACATGGCTCCGGAGCACTCGCGCAATGGGGCACCGGCCAAAGGCCAGGGCCAGTAGTGGACGTCGCGGAGCTGAATGGCGAGCCAGTGAAGGGCCCAAGGATTCCTCTTGTATGTGGGAAACATGTCATCCGGGTCCCCACGTCCATAAACCACTGGATTGCTGGGGCCCAGGATGCCAGGATTTCGGCCTTGCCTTCGCAGCCCGGCCACATCGGCAGCCTTCCACCGGAGGCGGGGATATGTAGACAGCAAAAATGTGGAAAATGGCAGTGTCTCCTCGATTTCTCTGGCATCGGCCTTTTTGAGCGGCATGCTTTTTTCCTAGTAGGATGAGGCACCGACGGAGAAAGGCAGGATTATGTGTGCAGGAAAGGTATGTGCTGAGAAGGTGACAAGGTTGAGACCAGGTTGGGATCTTTAGTCCCAGGAAGGGCCCCTGGCAGGTGTGGGTCAATGTTCTGTGCCCATCCCACTTGGCGTGGGGAGGTTTACACCATACAAAGCAGCAGCGGAAGTATTCTTCCCCCAGAGGTTGCATGTGCCCACCTGCGCCACCTGGCCAGGGTCCGCCCCTACTGTATTGCCCATGTCGATGAACAGAAGCTAAGAGCTTCCAGAGAGACTAACTGCTATTCTCTAGCCACGGGGAAGCGGTACAGCCAGAAGCCTCCCCTGTTTCATCTCCAGGTTCCCTCTCAGGCCCCTCATAGTTGTGGTGTGTCTCAGGGGTAGAAAAAAGAGATTTCTTTAAAAGAACACATACAAAGAGGGGCCATAGATGCTGAGGAAGGGCGCCTTGCCTACTGATATCGTAGCGTAAGTGGAAAAGAGGTACCTGCCTGCTGTCCCAGTATGTCGAACGTGTCCACATCAGGGGTTGCCTACTGTGAAGTTATTCCCTGGGTGCCCTCGATTTTGTGGCCAAGGACAGAAGGGGCCGTTGTGTGTCCACGGGTAAAATGGAGGGCTCTGCGGAACCGGCCGGTTAGGCTGGACCTCTCCTATTGGCTCAGAGTTTGTGACCCGTCCCCGTCAGAAGTTCCGGCCAGCCTTGCGGTGGCTGTCTCCATGGTGATTGGGAAGGAAGCCTTAGGCCCAGCACTCAGCCTTCACCTGGCCCACCTGGCCTCTTTACCCTCATCTAGACCGCTGTGTAGATGAAAGAAAGGATGTCGGCCAGTGACCACGTGTCCTCATTTCCTTTGAAGGATTAAGCTCCTTGCCTGGGCAGAAGACAGCCAAGGTCAGCCTGAGCCTAGACACCTAGTGACCTGTGACACTGCAGACAGTGATAGATGTTGATGTCCACGCTCAGGTAGCCGCAGGTGGCGGATCGAGAGTGGTCGGAGGTGAAGTGTTAACTAGAGGTGACACACTGACAAGGGCACGGGCCAAAGGTCGGGAAAAATAGCTGAGGTCGTGGAGCTCTAGCGGAGCCAGTCTAGGGCCGAGGCCTCCCTCCTGTACGTGGCAAAGAGGTGATCCGTAGGCCGCCATGCGCAGCCTCTGGACTGCTGGGGCCCTGGATGCCCGGATTTCGGCCTTGTCTTCGGAGAAGTGACGCACATGCAGCGTGCCACCGGAGGCTGTGGCCCAGCAGAGGGCACAATCTTGAAAATGCGGGCTTCAGTTGACTTTGCCTGTGGTCTCCTTTGGCTGAGTGACATCCTGTGTTTCCTAGCAGGAGAAGGCATTCGTGGAGAGAGGCGGATTCCCTGTGTGCAGGCAAAGTGTGTGCTGAGATGATGAGTCGCTGGAGACCGGGGTGGACTCTTCAGACCCAGGATAGGCCTCTGGCAGGTATGTGTCAATGTTTTCTGCCCTTCGCACTCAGCCAGGTATTTGCATACAATGTTCCCAGCGGAATTAGTAGTCTCCGGAGAGGCTGCCACATGTCAGCAAGCTTCACCTGGCCAGGGTCCGCCGGTGATGTAGCTACCCCATCAGTCACTGCTCTCTAGACCTTCCAGATAAACTACCAGATCTTGTCTGCCCATGGGCAACCAGTAGAGCCAGAGGCCTTCCCCCTTTGCTCTTTGGTCTCTAGGCACTCTATCAGGCACTCCAAGCTGTGAAGTGACTCAGGGGGAGAAGGAAGAGATTTCAGAGAATGAACACATCCAGAGAGAGACAGAGAGAGGCAAGAGATGCTGAGTGGGGATGCCTTGCATAGTGATATCCTCAGGAAAGTGGGAAAGAGGTACCTGGCCTGCTCTGCCAATGCCCTGAACCAGGCCGCACCAGGGGCTCCCCTGTGCCTGCGTAGGCTTTCCCAGGGTGTGCTCAAATCCTGTGGCCACTAGGTGTCATAGGTCATAATGGAGGGCCCTGTGTCATCTGCCTGGCGGGCCAGATCTCTGCCATTGGCTCAGTCTTGTCACCGGGCCCATCATAAGCTCCGCCTACTCTTCCGGTGGTGGGACTGTCTCCATGGTGATGGCAAAGGAGCCTTAGTCCCGCCCACCTGGCCTTGACTTCACCTAGCTGGCCTGCTGACCCTCACTCAGACCTCTGTGTTGATAAAAATTAGTGTCGGCCAGGGCCCAGGTGTCAGCATCTGGGATAAAGGATTCCGGACCTTGCCTGGGGCAGAAGGCAGCCTAGGTCAGCTGGTACCTGGAAGTCTAGTGACTCGTGACACTGCTGCCAGTGACAGACAAATGGTGACTCCCACACTCACATATCCCCTGGTGGCAGAATGATAGTGATGGGTGGAGAAACATGGCTCCGGAGCACTCGCGCAATGGGGCACCGGCCAAAGGCCAGGGCCAGTAGTGGACGTCGCGGAGCTGAATGGCGAGCCAGTGAAGGGCCCAAGGATTCCTCTTGTATGTGGGAAACATGTCATCCGGGTCCCCACGTCCATAAACCACTGGATTGCTGGGGCCCAGGATGCCAGGATTTCGGCCTTGCCTTCGCAGCCCGGCCACATCGGCAGCCTTCCACCGGAGGCGGGGATATGTAGACAGCAAAAATGTGGAAAATGGCAGTGTCTCCTCGATTTCTCTGGCATCGGCCTTTTTGAGCGGCATGCTTTTTTCCTAGTAGGATGAGGCACCGACGGAGAAAGGCAGGATTATGTGTGCAGGAAAGGTATGTGCTGAGAAGGTGACAAGGTTGAGACCAGGTTGGGATCTTTAGTCCCAGGAAGGGCCCCTGGCAGGTGTGGGTCAATGTTCTGTGCCCATCCCACTTGGCGTGGGGAGGTTTACACCATACAAAGCAGCAGCGGAAGTATTCTTCCCCCAGAGGTTGCATGTGCCCACCTGCGCCACCTGGCCAGGGTCCGCCCCTACCGTATTGCCCATGTCGATGAACAGAAGCTAAGAGCTTCCAGAGAGACTAACTGCTATTCTCTAGCCACGGGGAAGCGGTACAGCCAGAAGCCTCCCCTGTTTCATCTCCAGGTTCCCTCTCAGGCCCCTCATAGTTGTGGTGTGTCTCAGGGGTAGAAAAAAGAGATTTCTTTAAAAGAACACATACAAAGAGGGGCCATAGATGCTGAGGAAGGGCGCCTTGCCTACTGATATCGTAGCGTAAGTGGAAAAGAGGTACCTGCCTGCTGTCCCAGTATGTCGAACGTGTCCACATCAGGGGTTGCCTACTGTGAAGTTATTCCCTGGGTGCCCTCGATTTTGTGGCCAAGGACAGAAGGGGCCGTTGTGTGTCCACGGGTAAAATGGAGGGCTCTGCGGAACCGGCCGGTTAGGCTGGACCTCTCCTATTGGCTCAGAGTTTGTGACCCGTCCCCGTCAGAAGTTCCGGCCAGCCTTGCGGTGGCTGTCTCCATGGTGATTGGGAAGGAAGCCTTAGGCCCAGCACTCAGCCTTCACCTGGCCCACCTGGCCTCTTTACCCTCATCTAGACCGCTGTGTAGATGAAAGAAAGGATGTCGGCCAGTGACCACGTGTCCTCATTTCCTTTGAAGGATTAAGCTCCTTGCCTGGGCAGAAGACAGCCAAGGTCAGCCTGAGCCTAGACACCTAGTGACCTGTGACACTGCAGACAGTGATAGATGTTGATGTCCACGCTCAGGTAGCCGCAGGTGGCGGATCGAGAGTGGTCGGAGGTGAAGTGTTAACTAGAGGTGACACACTGACAAGGGCACGGGCCAAAGGTCGGGAAAAATAGCTGAGGTCGTGGAGCTCTAGCGGAGCCAGTCTAGGGCCGAGGCCTCCCTCCTGTACGTGGCAAAGAGGTGATCCGTAGGCCGCCATGCGCAGCCTCTGGACTGCTGGGGCCCTGGATGCCCGGATTTCGGCCTTGTCTTCGGAGAAGTGACGCACATGCAGCGTGCCACCGGAGGCTGTGGCCCAGCAGAGGGCACAATCTTGAAAATGCGGGCTTCAGTTGACTTTGCCTGTGGTCTCCTTTGGCTGAGTGACATCCTGTGTTTCCTAGCAGGAGAAGGCATTCGTGGAGAGAGGCGGATTCCCTGTGTGCAGGCAAAGTGTGTGCTGAGATGATGAGTCGCTGGAGACCGGGGTGGACTCTTCAGACCCAGGATAGGCCTCTGGCAGGTATGTGTCAATGTTTTCTGCCCTTCGCACTCAGCCAGGTATTTGCATACAATGTTCCCAGCGGAATTAGTAGTCTCCGGAGAGGCTGCCACATGTCAGCAAGCTTCACCTGGCCAGGGTCCGCCGGTGATGTAGCTACCCCATCAGTCACTGCTCTCTAGACCTTCCAGATAAACTACCAGATCTTGTCTGCCCATGGGCAACCAGTAGAGCCAGAGGCCTTCCCCCTTTGCTCTTTGGTCTCTAGGCACTCTATCAGGCACTCCAAGCTGTGAAGTGACTCAGGGGGAGAAGGAAGAGATTTCAGAGAATGAACACATCCAGAGAGAGACAGAGAGAGGCAAGAGATGCTGAGTGGGGATGCCTTGCATAGTGATATCCTCAGGAAAGTGGGAAAGAGGTACCTGGCCTGCTCTGCCAATGCCCTGAACCAGGCCGCACCAGGGGCTCCCCTGTGCCTGCGTAGGCTTTCCCAGGGTGTGCTCAAATCCTGTGGCCACTAGGTGTCATAGGTCATAATGGAGGGCCCTGTGTCATCTGCCTGGCGGGCCAGATCTCTGCCATTGGCTCAGTCTTGTCACCGGGCCCATCATAAGCTCCGCCTACTCTTCCGGTGGTGGGACTGTCTCCATGGTGATGGAAAGGAGCCTTAGTCCCGCCCACCTGGCCTTGACTTCACCTAGCTGGCCTGCTGACCCTCACTCAGACCTCTGTGTTGATAAAAATTAGTGTCGGCCAGGGCCCAGGTGTCAGCATCTGGGATAAAGGATTCCGGACCTTGCCTGGGGCAGAAGGCAGCCTAGGTCAGCTGGTACCTGGAAGTCTAGTGACTCGTGGCACTGCTGCCAGTGACAGACAAATGGTGACTCCCACACTCACATATCCCCTGGTGGCAGAATGATAGTGATGGGTGGAGAAACATGGCTCCGGAGCACTCGCGCAATGGGGCACCGGCCAAAGGCCAGGGCCAGTAGTGGACGTCGCGGAGCTGAATGGCGAGCCAGTGAAGGGCCCAAGGATTCCTCTTGTATGTGGGAAACATGTCATCCGGGTCCCCACGTCCATAAACCACTGGATTGCTGGGGCCCAGGATGCCAGGATTTCGGCCTTGCCTTCGCAGCCCGGCCACATAGGCAGCCTTCCACCGGAGGCGGGGATATGTAGACAGCAAAAATGTGGAAAATGGCAGTGTCTCCTCGATTTCTCTGGCATCGGCCTTTTTGAGCGGCATGCTTTTTTCCTAGTAGGATGAGGCACCGACGGAGAAAGGCAGGATTATGTGTGCAGGAAAGGTATGTGCTGAGAAGGTGACAAGGTTGAGACCAGGTTGGGATCTTTAGTCCCAGGAAGGGCCCCTGGCAGGTGTGGGTCAATGTTCTGTGCCCATCCCACTTGGCGTGGGGAGGTTTACACCATACAAAGCAGCAACGGAAGTATTCTTCCCCCAGAGGTTGCATGTGCCCACCTGCGCCACCTGGCCAGGGTCCGCCCCTACCGTATTGCCCATGTCGATGAACAGAAGCTAAGAGCTTCCAGAGAGACTAACTGCTATTCTCTAGCCACGGGGAAGCGGTACAGCCAGAAGCCTCCCCTGTTTCATCTCCAGGTTCCCTCTCAGGCCCCTCATAGTTGTGGTGTGTCTCAGGGGTAGAAAAAAGAGATTTCTTTAAAAGAACACATACAAAGAGGGGCCATAGATGCTGAGGAAAGGCGCCTTGCCTACTGATATCGTAGCGTAAGTGGAAAAGAGGTACCTGCCTGCTGTCCCAGTATGTCGAACGTGTCCACATCAGGGGTTGCCTACTGTGAAGTTATTCCCTGGGTGCCCTCGATTTTGTGGCCAAGGACAGAAGGGGCCGTTGTGTGTCCACGGGTAAAATGGAGGGCTCTGCGGAACCGGCCGGTTAGGCTGGACCTCTCCTATTGGCTCAGAGTTTGTGACCCGTCCCCGTCAGAAGTTCCGGCCAGCCTTGCGGTGGCTGTCTCCATGGTGATTGGGAAGGAAGCCTTAGGCCCCGCACTCAGCCTTCACCTGGCCCACCTGGCCTCTTTACCCTCATCTAGACCGCTGTGTAGATGAAAGAAAGGATGTCGGCCAGTGACCACGTGTCCTCATTTCCTTTGAAGGATTAAGCTCCTTGCCTGGGCAGAAGACAGCCAAGGTCAGCCTGAGCCTAGACACCTAGTGACCTGTGACACTGCAGACAGTGATAGATGTTGATGTCCACGCTCAGGTAGCCGCAGGTGGCGGATCGAGAGTGGTCGGAGGTGAAGTGTTAACTAGAGGTGACACACTGACAAGGGCATGGGCCAAAGTTTGGGAAGAATAGCTGAGGTCGTGGAGCTCTAGCGGAGCCAGTCTAGGGCCGAGGCCTCCCTCCTGTACGTGGCAAAGAGGTGATCCGTAGACCGCCATGCGCAGCCTCTGGATTGCTGGGGCCCTGGATGCCCGGATTTCGGCCTTGTCTTCGGAGAAGTGACGCATATGCAGCGTGCCACCGGAGGCTGTGGCCCAGCAGAGGGCACAATCTTGAAAATGCGGGCTTCAGTTGACTTTGCCTGTGGTCTCCTTTGGCTGAGTGACATCCTGTGTCTCCTAGCAGGAGAAGGCATTCATGGAGAGAGGCGGATTCCCTGTGTGCAGGCAAAGTGTGTGCTGAGACGATGAGTCGCTGGAGACCGGAGTGGACTCTTCAGACCCAGGATAGGCCTCTGGTAGGTATGTGTCAATGTTTTCTGCCCTTCGCACTCAGCCAGGTATTTGCATACAATGTTACCAGCGGAATTAGTAGTCTCCGGAGAGGCTGCCACTTGTCAGCAAGCTTCACCTGGCCAGGGTCCGCCGGTGATGTAGCTACCCCATGAGTCACTACTCTCTAGACCTTCCAGATAAACTACCAGATCTTGTCTGCCCATGGGCAACCAGTAGAGCCAGAGGCCTTCCCCCTTTGCTCTTTCATCTCTAGGCACTCTATCAGGCACTCCAAGCTGTGAAGTGACTCAGGGGGAGAAGGAAGAGATTTCAGAGAATGAACACATCCAGAGAGAGACAGAGAGAGGCAAGAGATGCTGAGTGGGGATGCCTTGCGTAGTGATATCCTCAGGAAAGTGGGAAAGAGGTACCTGGCCTGCTCTGCCAATGCCCTGAACCAGGCCGCACCAGGGGCTCCCCTGTGCCTGCGTAGGCTTTCCCAGGGTGTGCTCAAATCCTGTGGCCACTAGGTGTCATAGGTCATAATGGAGGGCCCTGTGTCATCTGCCTGGCGGGCCAGATCTCTGCCATTGGCTCCGTCTTGTCACCGGGCCCATCATAAGCTCCGCCTACTCTTCCGGTGGTGGGACTGTCTCCATGGTGATGGAAAGGAGCCTTAGTCCCGCCCACCTGGCCTTGACTTCACCTAGCTGGCCTGCTGACCCTCACTCAGACCTCTGTGTTGATAAAAATTAATGTCGGCCAGTGCCCAGGTGTCAGCATCTGGGATAAAGGATTCCGGACCTTGCCTGGGGCAGAAGGCAGCCTAGGTCAGCTGGTACCTGGAAGTCTAGTGACTCGTGACACTGCTGCCAGTGACAGACAAATGGTGACTCCCACACTCACATATCCCCTGGTGGCAGAATGATAGTGATGGGTGGAGAAACATGGCTCCGGAGCACTCGCGCAATGGGGCACCGGCCAAAGGCCAGGGCCAGTAGTGGACGTCGCGGAGCTGAATGGCGAGCCAGTGAAGGGCCCAAGGATTCCTCTTGTATGTGGGAAACATGTCATCCGGGTCCCCACGTCCATAAACCACTGGATTGCTGGGGCCCAGGATGCCAGGATTTCGGCCTTGCCTTCGCAGCCCGGCCACATAGGCAGCCTTCCACCGGAGGCGGGGATATGTAGACAGCAAAAATGTGGAAAATGGCAGTGTCTCCTCGATTTCTCTGGCATCGGCCTTTTTGAGCGGCATGCTTTTTTCCTAGTAGGATGAGGCACCGACGGAGAAAGGCAGGATTATGTGTGCAGGAAAGGTATGTGCTGAGAAGGTGACAAGGTTGAGACCAGGTTGGGATCTTTAGTCCCAGGAAGGGCCCCTGGCAGGTGTGGGTCAATGTTCTGTGCCCATCCCACTTGGCGTGGGGAGGTTTACACCATACAAAGCAGCAGCGGAATTATTCTTCCCCCAGAGGTTGCATGTGCCCACAAGCGCCACCTGGCCAGGGTCCGCCCCTACCGTATTGCCCATGTCGATGAACAGAAGCTAAGAGCTTCCAGAGAGACTAACTGCTATTCTCTAGCCACGGGGAAGCGGTACAGCCAGAAGCCTCCCCTGTTTCATCTCCAGGTTCCCTCTCAGGCCCCTCATAGTTGTGGTGTGTCTCAGGGGTAGAAAAAAGAGATTTCTTTAAAAGAACACATACAAAGAGGGGCCATAGATGCTGAGGAAGGGCGCCTTGCCTACTGATATCGTAGCGTAAGTGGAAAAGAGGTACCTGCCTGCTGTCCCAGTATGTCGAACGTGTCCACATCAGGGGTTGCCTACTGTGAAGTTATTCCCTGGGTGCCCTCGATTTTGTGGCCAAGGACAGAAGGGGCCGTTGTGTGTCCACGGGTAAAATGGAGGGCTCTGCGGAACCGGCCGGTTAGGCTGGACCTCTCCTATTGGCTCAGAGTTTGTGACCCGTCCCCGTCAGAAGTTCCGGCCAGCCTTGCGGTGGCTGTCTCCATGGTGATTGGGAAGGAAGCCTTAGGCCCCGCACTCAGCCTTCATCTGGCCCAACTGGCCTCTTTACCCTCATCTAGACCGCTGTGTAGATAAAGGATGTCGGCCAGTGACCACGTGTCCTCATTTCCTTTGAAGGATTAAGCTCCTTGCCTGGGCAGAAGACAGCCAAGGTCAGCCTGAGCCTAGACACCTAGTGACCTGTGACACTGCAGACAGTGATAGATGTTGATGTCCACGCTCAGGTAGCCGCAGGTGGCGGATCGAGAGTGGTCGGAGGTGAAGTGTTAACTAGAGGTGACACACTGACAAGGGCACGGGCCAAAGTTTGGGAAGAATAGCTGAGGTCGTGGAGCTCTAGCGGAGCCAGTCTAGGGCCGAGGCCTCCCTCCTGTACGTGGCAAAGAGGTGATCCGTAGGCCGCCATGCGCAGCCTCTGGACTGCTGGGGCCCTGGATGCCCGGATTTCGGCCTTGTCTTCGGAGAAGTGACGCACATGCAGCGTGCCACCGGAGGCTGTGGCCCAGCAGAGGGCACAATCTTGAAAATGCGGGCTTCAGTTGACTTTGCCTGTGGTCTCCTTTGGCTGAGTGACATCCTGTGTTTCCTAGCAGGAGAAGGCATTCGTGGAGAGAGGCGGATTCCCTGTGTGCAGGCAAAGTGTGTGCTGAGATGATGAGTCGCTGGAGACCGGGGTGGACTCTTCAGACCCAGGATAGGCCTCTGGCAGGTATGTGTCAATGTTTTCTGCCCTTCGCACTCAGCCAGGTATTTCCATACAATGTTCCCAGCGGAATTAGTAGTCTCCGGAGAGGCTGCCACATGTCAGCAAGCTTCACCTGGCCAGGGTCCGCCGGTGATGTAGCTACCCCATCAGTCACTGCTCTCTAGACCTTCCAGATAAACTACCAGATCTTGTCTGCCCATGGGCAACCAGTAGAGCCAGAGGCCTTCCCCCTTTGCTCTTTGGTCTCTAGGCACTCTATCAGGCACTCCAAACTGTGAAGTGACTCAGGGGGAGAAGGAAGAGATTTCAGAGAATGAACACATCCAGAGAGAGACAGAGAGAGGCAAGAGATGCTGAGTGGGGATGCCTTGCGTAGTGATATCCTCAGGAAAGTGGGAAAGAGGTACCTGGCCTGCTGTGCCAATGCCCTGAAGCAGTCCGCACCAGGGGCTCCCTTGTGCCTGCGTAGCCTTTCCCAGGGTGTGCTCAAATCCTGTGGCCACTAGGTGTCATAGGTGACACTGGAGGGCCCTGTGTCATCTGCCTGGCGGGCCGGATCTCTGCCATTGGCTCAAGTCTTGTCAGCAGGCCCATCACAAGCTCCGCCCACTCTTGGGGGGGGACTGTCTCTATGGTGATGGCAAAGGAGTCTTAGCCCCGCCCACCTGGCCTTGACTTCACCTACCTGGCCCGCTGACCCTCACTCAGACCTCTGTGTTGCTCCAAATGAATGTCCGCCAGTGCCCGGGTGTCAGCATCTGGGATAAAGGATTCGGGACCTTGCCTGGGGCAGAAGGCAGCCTAGGTCAGCAGGTACCTGGAAGTCTACTGCCTTGTGACACTGCTGCCAGTGACAAATGGTGACTCCCACACTCACATATCGCCTGGTGGCAGAATGATAGTGATGGGCGGAGAAACATGGCTCCGGAGCACACGTTCCGTGGGGCACCAGCCAAAGCAAAGGCCAGGGCCGGTAGTGGACGTCGTGGAGCTGAATGGCGAGCCAGTGAAGGGCCCAAGGGTCCCTCTTGTATGTGGCGAACAGGTCATCCGTGTCCCCACGTCCATAAACCATGGGACTGCTGGGGCCCAGGCTGCCAGGATTTCGGCCTTGCCTTCGGAGCCCGGCCACATACGCGGCCTTGCAGCGGAGGCGGGGACATGTAGACAGCCAAAATTTGGAAAATGGCAGTGTTTCCTCGAGTTCCCTGGCATCGGCCTTTTAGAGCGGCTTGCTTTTTTTCCTGGTAGGATAGGGCCCTGACGGAGAAAGGCAGGATTACGTGTGCAGGAAAGGTGTGTGCTGAGAGGGTGACGACGTTGAGACCATGTTGGGATCTTTAGTCCCAGGAGAGGCCCCTGGCGGGTGTGGGTCAGTGTTCTCTACCCATCCCACTTGGCGGGGGGAGGTTTTCACCATACAAAGCAGCAGCGGAATTATTCGTCGCCGGAGGGGTTGCATCTGCCCACAAGCTCCACCTGGCCAGGGTCCGCCCCTACTGCATTGTCCATGTCAGTCAACAGAAGCTAAGACCTTCCAGAGAGACTACCTGCTCTTCTCTACCCACGAGGAAGCAGTACAGCCAGAAGCCTCCCCCGTTCCATCTCTAGGCTCTCTCTCAGGCCCCTCGTACTTGTGATGTGTCTCAGGGGTAGAAGGAAGAGATTTCTCCGAATGAACACATACACAGAGGGGCCATAGATGCTGAGGAAGGGCGCCTTGCCTACTGATATCCTAGCGTAAGTGGAAAAGTGGTACCTGCCTGCTGGCCCCGTGTGTCGAACGTGTCCACATCAGGGGCTGCCTACTGTGAGGTGATTCCCTGGGTGCCCTGGATTTTGTGGCCCAAAAGAGAAGGGGCCGTCGTGTGTCCATGGGTAAGATGGAGGGCTGTGCGGAACTGGCCGCTTAGGCCGGACCTCTCCTATTGGCTCAGTGTTTGTGACCCGTCCCCGTCAGAAGTTCCGGCCAGCCTTCCGGTGGCTGTCTCCATGGTGATTGGGAAAGGAGCCTTAGGCCCCGCACTCAGCCGTCACCTGGCCTACTTGGCCTCTTTAGCCTCATCTAGACCGCTGTGTGGATGAAAGAAAGAATGTCGGCCAATGACCTCTTGTCCTCATTGCCTTTGAAGGATTAGGCTCCTTGCCTGGGCAGAAGACAGCCAAGGTCAGCCTGAGCCTAGACACCTAGTGACCTGTGACACTGCAGGCAGTGACAGATGTTGATTTTCATGCTCATGTATCCGCAGGTGGCGGATTCAGAGTGGTCGGAGAAGAAGTGTAAGTAGGGATGACACACACACGAGGGCACGGGCCAAAGGTCGGGGAAAATAGCTGAGATCGTGGAGCTCTAGCGGAGGCAGCGTAGGGCCCAGACCTCCCTCCTGTATGTGGCAAAGAGGTGATCCATATGCCGCCATGCGCAGACTCAGGACTGCTGGGGCTCTGGATGCCCGGATTGCGGCCTTGTCTTCGGAGAAGTGACACACATGCACTGTGGCAGCGGAGGCTGTGGCCCAGCAGAGGGCAAAATCTTGAAAATGGGGGCTTCAGTTGACTTTGCCTGTGCTCTCCTTTGGCTGAGTGACATCGTGTGTTTCCTAGCAGGAGAAGGCATTCGTGGAGAGAGGCGGATTCCATGCGTGCAGGCAAAGTGTTTGCTGAGATGATGAGTGGCTGGAGACCAGGGTGGACTCTTCAGAGCCAGGATAGACCTCTGGCAGGTATGTGTGAATGTTTTCTGTCCATGGCACTGGGCCGGGTATTTTCATAGAACGTTATCCGCGGAATTAGTAGTCTCTGGAGAGGCTGCTGCATGTCAGCAAGCTTCACCTGGCCAGGTCCGCCCGTGATGTAGCTCCCCAATCAATGGCTACTCTCTAGACCTTCCAGATAGACTAGCAGATCTTCTCTGCCCATGGGCAACCAGTAGAGCCAGAGGCCTTCCCCCTTTGCTCTTTCATCTCTAGGCCCTCTGTCAGGCCCTCCAAGGTGTGAAGTGACAAGGGGGAGAAGGAGGAGATTTCAGAGAAGGAACACATCCAGAGAGAGACAGAGAGAGGCAAGAGATGCTGAGTGGGGATTCCTTGCGTACTGATGTCCTCAGGAAAGTGGGAAAGAGGTACCTGGCCTGCTGTGCCAATGCCCTGAAGCAGTCCGCACCAGGGGCTCCCTTGTGCCTGCGTAGCCTTTCCCAGGGTATGCTCAAATCCTGTGGGCACTAGGCGTCATAGGTCACACTGGAGGGCCCTGTGTCATCTGCCTGGCGGGCCGGATCTCTGCCATTGGCTCAGTCTTGTCAGCAGGCCCATCACAAGCTCCGCCCACTCTTGCGGTGGGGGGACTGTCTCTATGGTGATGGCAAAGAAGCCTCAGCCCCGCCCACCTGGCCTTGACTTCACCTAGCTGGCCCGCTGACCCTCACTCAGACCTCTGTGTTGCTCAAAATGAATGCCCGCCAGTGCCCTGGTGTCAGCACCTGGGATAAAGGATTCGGGACCTTGCCTGGGGCAGAAGGCAGCCTAGGTCAGCGGGTACCTGGAAGTCTACTGCCTTGTGACACTGCTGCCTGTGACAAATGGTGACTGCCACAGTCACGGATCGCCTGGTGACAGAATGATAGTGACGGGTGGAGAAACATCACTCCAGAGCACACGTTCAGTGGGGCACCAGCCAAAGCAAAGGCCAGGGCCGGTAGTGGACGTGGTGGAGCTGAATGGCGAGCCAGTCAAGGGCCCAAGGATTCTTTCTGTATGTGGTAAAGTGGCGACCTCTGTCCCCACGTCCATAAACCATTGGACCTCTGGGGCCCAGGCTGCCAGGATTTCGGCCTTGCCTTCGGAGCCCGGCCACGTACGCGGCCTTCCAGCGGAGGCGGGGACATGTATACAGCAAAAACTTGGAAAACGGCAGTGTCTCCTCGATTTTCCTGGCATCGGCCTTTTTGAGCGGCATGCTTTTTTTCCTAGTAGGATAGGGCCCTGACGGAGAAAGGCAGGATTGGGATTATGTGTGCAGGAAGGTTGTGTGCTGAGAGGGTGACGACGTTGAGACCATGTTGGGATCTTTAGTCCCAGGAAAGGCCCCTGGCAGGTGTGGGTCAATGCTGTCTTCCCATCCCAGTTGGCGGGGGGAGGTTTTCACCATACAAAGCAGGAACGGAAGTATTCGTCGCCGCGGAGGTTGCATCTGCCGAGAAGCTCCACCTGGCCGTGGTCCGCCCCTACTGTATTGCCATGTGAATCAGCAGAAGCTAAGACCTTCCAGAGAGACTAGCTGCTATTCTCTAGCCATGGGGAAGTGGTACAGCCAGAAGCCTACCCCATTTCATCTCCAGGCTCTCTCTCAGGCCCCTCATACTTGTGATGTGTCTCGGGGTAGAATGAAGAGATTTGTCTGAATGAACACACAGAGAGAGGGGCCATAGATGCTGAGGAAGGGCGCCTTGCCTACTGATATCCTAGCGTAAGTGGAAGAGTGGTATCTGCCTGGTGGCCCAGTGTGTCGAACGTGTCCACATGAGTGGTTGCCTACTGTGAAGTTATTCCCTGGGTGCCCTGGATTTTGTGGCCAAAGACACAAGGGGCCGTTGCGTGTCCTTGGGTAAAATGGAGGGCTCTGCGGAACTGGCCGGTTAGGCTGGACCTCTCCTATTGGCTCAGTGTTTGTGACCCGTCCCTGTCAGAATTTCCGGCCAGGCTTCCAGTGGCTGTCTACACGGTGATTGGGAAAGAAGCCTTAGGCCCCGCACTCAGTCTTCACCTGGCCTACCTGGCCTCTTGACCCTCATCTAGACCGCTGTGTAGATGAAAGAAAGGATGTCGGCCAGTGAGCACGTGTCCTGATTTCTTTGGAAGGTTTAGGCTCCTTGCCTGGGCAGAAGACAGCCAAGGTCAGCCTGAGCCTAGACACCTAGTGACCTGTGACACTGCAGCCAGTGATAAATGTTGATTTCCACACTCAGGTGTCGACAGATGGCAGATTCAGAGTTGTGGAAGGGAAGTGTAACTAGAGATCAGACACTCACGAGGGCACAGGCCAAAGGTCAGGGAAAATAGGTGAGGTCGTTGAGCTCTCGCGGAAGCAGTCTATGGCCCAGACCTCCCTCATGTACGTGGGAAATAGGTGATCTATATGCCGCCATCCGCAGACTCTGGACTGCTTGGGCCCTAGATGCCCGGATTTCGGCCTAGCCTTCAGAGAAGTGAGGCACATGCAGTATGCCACCAGAAGCTGTGGACCAGCAGAGGGTAAAATCTTGAAAATGGGGCCTTCAGTTAACTTTGCCTGTGCTCTCCTTTCGCTGAGTGACAGCCTGTTTTTCCTAGCCAGAGAAGGCTTTCGTGGAGAGAGGCGGATTCCATGTGTGCAGACAAAGTGTGTGCTGAGATAATGAGTCACTGGAGATCAGGGTGGAGTCTTTCAGACCCAGGATAGGCCTCTGCGAGGTGTGTGTCAATGTTTTCTACCCTTCGAACTCACCTGGGTATTTGCATACAATGTTGTCAGCGGTATTAGTAGTCTCCGGAGAGGCTGCCACATGTCAGCAAGCTTCACCTGGCCAGGGTCCGCCCGTGATGTACCTGACCAATCAATCACTACTCTGTAGACCTTCCAGATAGACTAGCAGATCTTCTCTGCCCATGGGCAACCAGTAGAGCCAGAGGCCTTCCCCCTTTGCTCTTTCGTCTCTAGGCCCTCTGTCAGGCCCTCCAAGGTGTGAAGTGACAAGGGGGAGAAGGAAGAGATTTCAGAGAATGAACACATACAGAGAGAGGCAAGAGATCCTGAGTGGGGTTGCCTTGTGTACTGATATCCTCAGGAAAGTGGGAAAGTGGTAACTGGCCTGCTCTGCCAATACCCTGGACCAGTCCGCACCAGGGGCTCCCTTGTGCCTGCATAGGCTTTCCCAGGGTTTGCTCAAATCCTGTGGCCACTAGGTGTTATAGGTCATAATGAAGGTCCGTGTGTCAGCTGCCTGGCAGGCCGGATCTCTGCCATTGTCTCAACCTTGTCACCATGCCCATCATAAGCTGCGCCCACTCTTCCGGTTCGGGGACTGTCTCCATGGTGATGGCAAAGAAGCCTTAGTCCCTCCCACCTGGGCTTCACTTCACCTACCTGGCCTGCCAACCCTCACTCAGACCTCTGTTTTGATAAAAATTAATGTTTGCCAGTGCCCAGGCGTCAGTATCTGGGATAAAGGATTCGGGACTTGCCTGGGGCAGAAGACTGCCGAGGTCAGTGGTACCTAAAAGTCTAGTGACTTGTGACAGTGCTGCCAGTGACAAATGTGACTCTCACACTCACATATCCCCTGGTGGCAGAATGATAGTGACGGGTGGAGAAACATCGATGCGGAGCACACGTTCAATGCGGCACCAGCCAAAAGCCAGGGCCAGGAGTGGACGTCGTGGAGCTGAATTGCGAGCCAGTGAAGTGCCCAAGGATTCCTCCTGTATGTGGCAAAGAGGTCATACGTGTCCCCACGTCCATAAACCATTGGACAGCCGGGGCCCAAGCTGCCAGGGTTTTGACCTTGCCTTCACAGCCCGCCAACATACGCAGCTTTCTACCGGAGGCGGGGGTATATAGACAGCAAAAATTTGGAAAATGGCAGTGTCTCCTCGATTTCCCTGGCATCGGCCTCTTTGAGCGGCATGCTTTTTTTCCTAGGAGGATAAGGCACTGACGGAGAAAGGGAGGATTATGTGTACAGGAAAGGTGTGTGCTGAGAGGGTGACGACGTTGAGACCAGGTTGGGATGTTTAGTCCCAGGAAAGGCCCCTGGCAGGTGTGGGTCAATGTTCTATGCCCATCCCACTTGGCAGGGCTAGATTTAGACTATACAAGGCAGCAGCGGAATTATTTGTCGCCGGAGAGGTTGCATCTGCCCACAAGCTCCACCTGGTCAGGTTCCAAACCTACTGTATTGCACATGTCAGTCAACAGAAGTTAAGACCTTCCAGAGAGACTACCTGCTATTCCCTACCCACGGGGAAGCGGTACAGCCACAAGCCTCCACTGTTTCATCTCCAGGTTCTCTCTCAGGCCCCTCATACTTGTGATGTGTCTCAGGGGTAGAATGAAGAGATTTCTCTGAATGAACACATACAGAGAGAGGCCATAGATGCTGAGGAAGGGCGCCTTGCCTACTGATGTCCTAGCATAAGTGGAACAGAGGAACCTGCCTGCTCTCCAGGTGTGTCAAACCTATCCACAGCAGGGGTTTCCACCTATTAAGATGTTACTGGAATAATGTTCTTGCCTCTCACTGGTCAGGAATGAGTAGGTAAGGCATGTATCTTTCTGGAAGATGCTTGTAATTGCAGATTAGGAGGGCCTAGAGCAATGTTTACCCTCATCTCACAGAATAAAAGAAGGGCCTGAGTTTTTAAAGTTCTTTGGCAGGATAAGGTTTGTGTTTACTTATTGGCATAGGTGGGGATATGTTAACTAAGGTTCTTGGCGAGTAGCTTTCCAAGATGGCTTCTGTCCTGGACGCTGCTGGGATTCGTAGCAGGATGTATCATGGGATGTCACGCCTGGGCAGTTTCCTGCTCTCTGGATTCTATTCCCTGTCTGGGTCTGTAGCCCCTCATTGCCGCTGGCGGAAGGTCTCACAGCGTTCACAGGTGGATGTTTTGTGCATGTCCTTGTGCCTGGTTTTCTGCAGCTTTTTCTGAAAAGCAACTTTAAAGAAGTTTGTGAGCTGTTTTTAGATACCCTGCCTACCCCATTGCTCTGGCGAATGGCTTTGTTTTTGCGCCCTGGCCTATTTCTTGTTACTTGGCAGATTTGTGGGCCCCTCTGTTCTTTGTCTTACGAAGTCTCTGGGTTCCACACTCATCCCCCATTACCTCTCTTATAATATAGTGCATTTCTCTTTTACTTGCTTCTCCTCTAAGCACACCAGTCTCTTCACTATTTCTCAAACAGGCACCCTCTAATCTCAGGCCTTTGCTCACTTGTCTTACTCCCCCGAGAGATTCAACCCCATAAATCTTTATGGGAATGTGGATGAAGGTCTCTGCTTCTGTAACTTCTACATGCTGGACTGGGCATTGTTTTTCCTAACGGAGCAGAAGTCTTTCACTACCTGATCTAAGTTACTATCAGTACCCCATCTTAGGGAATCAGTTGGTAGCCTTGCATGACCAGGATCTTGGCCTGACTAAAAGCTTAAACAGGCAGGGAATAATAATATTATTCCCCCCGTTAAGGCTGTAGACACTACGGTGGCTTCTGTCATGGAAAGACCTTGGTGGTCTAAATCGGGGAACTATTTGTTTTAATAGCCCTTTTCTTTTTATACATTAGACAATAGTCTTAGGAGGGCATCCCTGCCATAGTGTGTGGCATCATGGAACGCTTTTACTATTTTCCATAATAAGTACTCAGGAACATATACTCCCTCACCATTCTTCATCCATCCTGTCTCATCCTAAGAAAAAAACCCTTCTTTTCTCTTAGGGCACGCACCAGGGCAGTTAGCTTTTTGGGCCGATATTTCTGGTGGTAAAGCTCTTGTCTCAATAATACCAGTCTGGCTGACGATTGTATAAAAAGGTGGCAGGGTTCAAAGTTTGGCACACTTTTAAGTTTAATTCTGGGGTATCTAGGAGGTGGGCCCCAAAAGAGTAGAAACCAAGTAATAGAGGGGAATGTTTTTACACTGCCCACCAAGTATCTTGACCTCCCCCTGTTGTTTTTTACATTCTTTGGCCCACCCCAGGAAAGGGAAAAGTAAAGTTATTTACCTTAGGCTTCCTGTCAACACCAATGACTATACAGTCATGACTGGATTTTGGGTTAAAACAGAGAAGGTAGCTTTCGTGTCTAGCAAAAATTCACTCTCCTTACCTCCCATGTCAAGAGTAACCCAAGGCTCTGTTGTGGAAATAGTGATGGTCTTGTGGCCGGGAGCTGAGTGGACTTCTGGGCCTTGTCAATAGGGCTACTCTTCCTCCTCTTCCAAGAGGGACATCAGGCACTGTGGGCCTGCCTGTACTGGCTTCTGGTGGAAGTCAACTGGGCACCCTGTTATAGAACACTCAGGGCAATCCACCTTAATGGCCTCTCCTTTTTTCAATACCCACATTGGTCTGGCTTGATACTCACCAGCCGATGAAGAAATTCTTGTGGAGGCCGTCATCTTTAAGATCCTGTTGGGTTACCTCGAGGTGGGTCCTGACGTGCTATTGCCAACATTCGGGGCTTTTTCCTCATTTTATCTTCTGCTTCCAGTTCCCTGCTCTTAAAGACCTTACAGGCTTCCTCAACCAGTCATGAGAGTGGCATCTGGGGTCCTGCCTCTATCTTCCGCTGTTTCTTTTTAATCATAGTTAGCAAAGTCTTTTCTTTTGGACACTCAGGGTCAGACTATTTCTTCAAAGCCTCAATCAGCCTGCTGAGTTCTCTTCTGTCTGGGTAATTTCTTTTACCCTATTATAATTAACAGGCTTGGCTATACACTTCTAAATCTTGCCTATTACACATGGAACTAAATAATTGGCTTTTTTTTTTTACCATCTCTATTGTAATCCCAATTTGGCTCCGCACTGGGGACTGTTTCTCCTCCCAGTCTGAAAATAACATGTGTTGGTTGTGGACAGTTACCACCGTCTGTCTGTTCTCTAGCCTTAGTCAGGATCTTAGTCTCTTCATCCATACTACAACAGTGAGTTAAAATGACCATCACATCTCTCTAGGTCAGATTAAAATTCAAGCTGCATTTCATGAACTCATCCTTAAATCTCTCAGGGTCTTCTACACACTCTCTAATCTTTTTTTTTTTTTCCATAAATTTCTTAAAGATGTCTCCTATTTAAATATACCATAAATAGGAATTAAAGTTACCAACCATACCCTGAGTGTTGGACCAATGGGCTTTCTTCTGACTCTTGTTTTACAAAGGATGATAAACTTAAAATTACCTTTAACACACAAAGTTTGTCCAGAGAAAACAGAAAATACAGAAAAACTTACATGTGACAACTAAGTTTTCATCATTGGCTTTTCTTGTTGGAGGCCTTCAGTTAATCCATCTAAAATATACTAAGCATTCTCACTGAGGGCAAGCTGTCCCTCTTTGGTTTACCTATTAACAGTCAGGGGTCACTTATTCAGAAGCAGAACTGGAATCTAAGACAAGATGAAGTCTGAGCCATGAGGTTGATCTCTGAGAATCTGGTTTAAGATACATAATTTTGTGTATATTTACCCGAAACATAACTCAGTCTAATCTTTGGAGTCAGTTTTTCAAAACAGACTGAATTCTTCAAAAAAAAGCACATTGCCCAGAGCAAAATCGTCTTGCTAGTTTATCTGGGCAATTGTTTATAAAAGGATACCCAAAGGCTATGGCCTGTGTGGGTTGCCCCAACTTCTATGAAAGTCAGAAATCTGGATTCTAAGAGAATTACGTACAAGTCTTTCATGGCATGATCTTGTTATAGAATCTTCGATTAAAAATATTCAATACTATCTGTTTTTAAGATCTCAGGCACCTTACAGCAAATCAGGGGGTAGAACAGAAACACTAACATTAGGCTAATTGTCTGAATTCACCACTGAAGCTGTTACCGCAAGTTCACGAGTTAGAGCCGCCTGCCGCAGATAGCCAATTCTTGAGACGGGGTGAGGTGGGTAGCAAGAGCTTTATTAGATGTACCGGTATATGGAGACGGGGGGAATGATCTCCTCCTAAAGTCGTCTGTCTCACCAGACTACCGATGGGTTCGGGTTTTTAAGGGAAAAGGGGCCATAAGTTTTAGGGACTTGTGGAATGTGCGCTCTTTTTCTTGTTTGCTTTTGGTGGTCCTTTCTCAAACGTGTTGATCTTTTCCTGCCATTATCCCATCAGCTCAGGGAGTACCTGGTGCCATCCTTCATCTTATTTGACAGGCTTAGATCAATATCACTTTTTTCCCACAGTCTTAGAGGAAACATTGGTTAACACTTAACCATTTGGGGAGCTAACATCAGGATCTTACTTGGAGGCAAGGATGGGCTGGGGGAGGGAAAGAAGAGAAGGAAGAAAGAAGAGAAAAAATGGCTCAGGTACGGTTCAAAATATGGCTGAGCAGCTTGTTTCAAAACCTTGACTCTAAGGCTTTTGAACCAAGGAAACAAATTTCCTGAGGTGTTTGTTCACACATGAGCAGCATCAGTAACTGTTTTTCATGTGCCTCAGCATTCTGCCAAGCCTAAGATTGCTATTCTAATTTGTAAAATCATGGCGCAAATTTCAGACACCTTTCTGGTCATGATATCCACAACTTTGTTAAGTTTGTCAACAAGAACTTTTAATTCAAGAGTTACAATATTTAAACCCACTAGTTAGATAATTTAGGAAAAAAGAAGAATATGGTTTCTTATCTCCAGAAAGTCGGACCTTAAAGCATCGGGGTATTCTCACATAAAACCCATAGTGCCCTTTAGATATTTTGGTCAAGTGTTTTCAGGAAATCAGTAAAGTAAAAACTTATCTGTAGCTGACAAAAACTTAATATAGGCATGATTAATTGGTAATACATAATCCTTGATGATGAAAGACCTGACAGAAATCAGTTACAAACCATTAACCATATTTTTAAAGAACTTCAGATGTAACGCATAATATTGAGACACAACACCATGCAGTCAGGATATATCAAGAATATACCAAGACCGTTAAGGCTCTAAATACCTGAACGGCAACAAAAATCACTTCATAGGTAAATGATGTGAATTCTCCATTCAAACCTTTTAATGGTGTTAGACTCCAAAGATAAATCAACGAAGTTAGCAACAACCCAAAAAGAAAAAATCAGGCACTTCTTACAACTTTAAAAACATGTTCCATGTAATTTATATCATATTAAATAAACCTTTTTAGCACTTTTTCTTTATGAAAAGTTTTGTGGCTTTCAAACTTGTCAGGAGTTTATCGTAAGTTACCAAGAAACAATAGTTATTTAACCCAAAGATCTTAAAAAACCTTAGTTTTTTCTTAAAGCCATATGGCTTGGTTTCTGACTCAGGAATCTTATTCTAATGACAGACTGAACCTATGTCTTAGAAGCAGATTCAATTTAACATCAATAAGTTACCTAAAAGATAAAACATAACTAATTGAAATAAAGTTTCTTTAAATATTCCAAATTTTCATTCGACTTTTACTATTTCTCATATTTTCCAATTTAATTTTATCAAGTGGCTTTGGAAACCACAAGGTTCCTGCATAACTGACCAATTAACATTTCTCCAGGCCATTTCAGACATGTTCCACTGTGGCCTTGGCAGCTGAGGGCTGGGGGCTAACGAGGACTGATATTGCCCCACCCTACATACCTTTTAACTCAAGGTAGAAGACAAGATGAGCCCATTCGGATTCATTTACATACAGAGGCATTTTGAAAGGCTACCTACCCAGTAAATACCAAAGCCCTTTAGCAATTTTGTAAACGAATCCAATTGGTAGCTAGGGAGACTGGAAGCTGGAGGGAGTAATCCCAATTCCAGACATTTTGAAAGGCAAAAGACAACAATTTCTTTCTCTTCTGCTGTTCTGAAACTACTTTTCCTTTAAGACGAAATTACCTTTTTTCTTCAAACCACCTACAGCAAAAGATGACCAATTGCTCAGTAAACAGCCCAGTCAGTAAATTCTCAGGAGTCTCTACAAGCATGCTCCAATTCAACCTGAATTTTTCTTCACCAATTAGTTTCTACACAACACACACATTACACATAAGACACAGAGGCGAGTGAGACAACCTCACAGCCTCAATCTCCCATAGAGCCCCGGTCACATATAAGACAAACAGAGAAAGCTCGGACTAGACAAGTCAGAAATGGCTTAGTGAGGCCTAACACATTACTAGGCATATCTGCATCTCCACTTTGATTTTCCAGATACCTCTTAACCCCAATACGGAAGAGAGGGGCTTCAATCTCTCCATCTAAACAGAGACCTCTACATCCATTCCCCCAGAAACACGGTGTACCATCTAGAGGCAGACAATATCCAGACGCACAAAAAGACGGCTGGAACAAGTGGCTGGACAAAAGGCCAGCTTGAGAGGAGAGCAAAGAGAGGAAAAGGGGCAGGCTGCAGTTCCTGCCAAGAGTGCACTACCAACAGGTCAGAAATTCTCTACTCCCTGGGGTCAAACAGAAGGCGTCCCTTGGTCCCTAGGGCTTGAAACCCCGTCACTCTGGGGCTGCTCTGTGGACTGTGTCCCTTGGTCTCTAGGGTCAAATGACCCATCTCACTGGGGACAATCCTGAGACCTTTCTGTAGTAATTTCTGATGGGACCTTTCTGTAGTAATTTCTGATGGGAAGATCCCTGGTCCCTAAGGTTTAAGGTATCTCTTGGTCCCTAGGGTCAAATGACCTGTCGCACTGGAGACCCTTTAGAAGGTGTCCCTTGGTCCCTAGGGTCAGTTTAGGCCCATCGCTCTGGGGCTGCTTCACCCTTCACTAGTGCCTCCAGCCCCCACAGTATGAGACACCCGTCCACGGAGGACTCCCAGGTGGCCTTACCCGCGTGAGCGACTCATCTGCCACTTGGATTTCTTTTGACTCCTCATCATTGCACTTCACATTTCCAAGGAAAAACAGACGCAACAACAGGAAGTTTGCTCGGGAGGAAAATGAAACTAAGGTCGGGCCGTGAGGAGTAAAGGGGAGAAGTCCTTACCTGGCGGAGAAACGCAAGAATAAATCAGTCTCAGCAGCTGCATCGTTCACCGCCAGGGTCAGGCAATTCTCCTGTCCACTGCCTTGGGTCCAGGAACGGGATGCAAAGGATCCCTTTGTGCCTCCTGGCTCACCAAAATTGTTGCTGGAATAAGGTTCTTGCCCCTGACTGGTCAAGAATGAGCAGGTAAGGCACGTAGTTTTCCACAAGAGCAAAGCATTTTTGAAGAGTCTCGCAAGCGGAGACAAGGAGAGCCTAGAGCAAGGCTTACCCTCATCTCACAGAACAAAAGACAGGCCCGAGTTTTTCAAAGTTCTTGGGCAGGAAAAGATCCATGTTTATTCATAGGCTCAGGACAGGGGTATGTTAACTAAAGTGCAGCCGCAGCAGCTTTCCAAGATGGCTCCTGTCCTGGAGGCCTCTGGGATGCGTAGCAGGACTTATTATGGGGTGTCACACCTGTGCAGTCTCTCGCTCTCTGGGTTCGATTCCCTGGCTGGGGCTGTAGCCCCTCACTGCCCCTGGTGGAAGGTCACACGTGTATGTTCTGCACATGTCCCTGGGTCTGGTTTTCTCCAGCTGCTTCTGAAAGTCAGAAGGGGGCCCTTCTGCTCCTTCTCTTACGAAGTCTCTAGGTTCCACACTCATCCCCCTATTTTCTCTCTTATAATACAGTCTATTTCTCTTTTACTTGCTTCTCCTCTAACTACACTAGTCTCTTTGTTATTTCTCAAACAGGTACCCTCTATTCTCAGGCCTTTGACCCTGTCTTATAACCACAGTAGCCTCTTTGCTATTTCTCAAAGAGTCACCCTCCGATCTCAGGGCCTTTGCTACCTGTCTTAAAGATATTCCCTGGGTGTGCTTAATTCCTGTGGCCAAAGCCAGAAAAAGGCGGTTGAGTGTCCATGGACAAAATGGAGGACTCTGCAGAACTGGCCAGTTAGACCGGAATTCTCCTATTGGCTCAGTGTTTGTGACCTGTCCCATCAGAAGTTCCACCCAGTCTTCCGGTAGCTGCCACCACGGTGATTGGGAAACAAACCTTAGCTCCTGCAGTGGACCTTCGCCTGGCCTACCTGGCCTCTTGACCCTCACCCAGAATGCTGTGTGGATGAAAGAAAGGATGTCGACCAGTGACCACGTGTCCTCATTTCCTTGGAAGGATCAGAGCCCTTGCCTGGGGCAGAAGACAGCCAAAGTCAGCCTGAGCCTAGACACCTTGTGACCTGTGACACTGCCACCAGTGATAGATGTTGATTTCCATGCTCACCTATCTGCAGGTGGCAGATTCAGAGTGGTCGGAGGAGAAGTGTAGCTAGAGATCACACACTCACGGGGGCACGGGCAAAAGTTCAGGAAAAATATCTGACGTTGTGGAGCTCAAGCAGAGCCGGTCTAGGGCCCAGACCTCCCTCCTGTACGTGGCAAGCAGGTGATCCATATGCCCACATCCACAGACTCTGGACTGCTGAGGCCCTGGATGCCTGGATTTCGGCCTTGTCTTTGGAGAAGTGACGCACATGCAGTGTGCCACCAGTGGCTTTGGACCAGCAGAGGGTAAAATCTTGAAAATGGGGGCTTCAGTTGACTTTGCCTGTGCTCTCCTTTGGTTGAGTGACGTGCTGTTTTTCCTAGCAGGAGAAGGCATTCATGGAGAAAGGCAGATCTGATGTGTGCAGGCAAGGTATGTGCTGAGACGATGACAGCGTAGAGACTAGGATGGGATTTTCATACCCAGGCTAGGCTTCTGGCAGGTATGTTTCAGTGTTTTCTGTCCATTCCTCCAGGCCTGGTTTTCCCATACCATGTCTCAGCCAAATTAGTATTCTCCGCAAAGGCTTCCATCTGCCTGCAAGCTTCACCAGGCCAGGGTCTGCCTGTGGTGTAGCTCCCCTCAACAATCACTACTATCAAGACCTTCTACACAGACTACCTGCTCTTCTCTGCCCGTGGGCAAGCAGTACAGCCAGAGGCCTCCATCCTTTCATCTCTAGTCTCTCAGGCACTCCAAGTTGTGATGTGTCTCAGGGGTAGAATGAAGAGCTTTTGTACAATGAACTCAGAGAGAGAGAGAGAGAGGCAAGAGATGGTGAGTGGGGATGCCTTCCTACTGATATGCTCAGGAAAGTGAAAAACGGGTACCTGGCGTGCTCCCCCAGTTCCCTGAACCTCTCTGCACCAGGGGCTCCCATCTGCCTGCTTAGCTTTTCCCAGGTTGTACTAAAATCATGTGGCCACAGCCAGAGGTGGCCACTAAGTGTCATAGGTCACAATGGAGGGCCCTATGTCATAGGTCAGGTGGGCCAGATCTCTCCCATTGGCTTGGTACTTCTGACCTGGCGCCTCAGAAGCTGTACCCACTCTTCCGGGGGCTGGAAACATGGTGATGGTGAACAAGCTTTATTCCCGCACACCCATCCTTCACCTGGCATGCTGACCTGGTCCAGACCTCAGTGTTGATAAAAATTAATGTCCACCACGGCCCAGGTGTCACCATCTGGGATAAAGGATTCACGCCCTTGCCTGGGGCAGAAGACAGCCAAGGTCAGTTTGTGCCTAGAACTCTAGTGACTTGTGACACTGCTACCAGTGATAAATGGTGATTTCCACGATCACATATCCCCTGGTGGCAGAATGATAGTGACGGGACGGGAAATATGGCTAGAGAGCACACATTCACGGAGGCACCAGACAGAGTCCAGGGCCAGTAGTGGACGTCGTGGAGCTGAATGGCGAGCCAGTCTAGTGCCCAAGGCTCCCTCCTGTATGTGGCAAACAGGTCATCCATTTCCCCATATCCAGAAACCACTGGACTGTTGGCTCCCTGGCTGCCAGGATTTCAGCCTTGTCTTCAGAGGGCAGACACATAAGCAGTGTTCCACCGGAGGCAGTGGTCCTGTCGGGAACAAAAATCAGAAAATGGCAGTGTCACTTCATTTGGGCGGTACTGCCTTTAACTGAGTGGCATGTTATTTTTCCTAGCAGGATAAGGCATTCATGGAGAAAGGCAGAATTATATGTGCAGGCAAGGTGTGTGCTTGTAAGGCGATGAGGATGAGACCAGGTTGGCATCTTTAGTCCCAGGAGATATTCCTGGCAGGTATAGGTCAATGTTATCTGCCCATTCCACTTGGCAGGTTTTTTTTTGCCATACAAAGGATCAGCGGAATTACTAATCGCCGAAGAGGCTTGCATCTGCCCACAAGCTCCACCTGGCCAGGGTTCGCCCGTGGTGAATTTCCTATGTAAGTCAATAGTATCTAAGACCATACAGATAGACTACCTGCTATTCTCTGCCCACGGGGAACCAGTACAGCCAGAAGCCTTCCCCCTATCGTCTCCAGGCTCTCTGTGAAGCACTGGTACTTGTGATGTTTCTCAGGGGTGGAATGAAGAGAACTCTCTGAAGGAATGCATACAGAGAGGGACCATAGATGCTGAATAAGGACACCTTGCCCACTGATATCCTCAAGTAAGTGGAAAAAAGGCACTTGGCCTACCTTCCCAGTGTCTTGAACCTGTCCACATCAGGGTTTGTCACATGTAAGGATATTCCCTGGGTGTGCTCAATTTCCGAGGTGAATGCCAGAAGAGACAGTTGAGTGTCAGTGGACAAAATGGAGGACTCTGCGGAATTGGCCAGTTAGGGTGGACATCTATTGGCTCAGTGTTTGTGACCCATCTCATCAGAAGTTCCACCCTGTCTTCCAGTGGCTGTCTCCATGGGGATAGGGAAAGAAGCCTTAGCCCCGCCCACTTGTCCTTGACCTGGAATACCTGGCTTGTTGACCCTCACAAAGACCCCTGTGTTAATGAAAAAAATAATGTCCGCTAGTGCCCAAGTGTCATCATTTCCTTTGAAGGCTTAGGGCCCTTTCCTGGGGCAGAAGACAGCCAAGGTCACCCTGAGTCTAGATACCTAGTGACCTGTGACACTGCCGCCACTGATAGGTGTTGATTTCCATGTTCACATATCCCCTGGTGGCAGATTCAGAGTGGTTGGAGGAGAAATGGAGCTAGAGAGCACATAGTCACGGGGGCAAGGGCCAAAGGTCATGAAAAATAGCAGACATCATGGAGCTCAAGTGGGAGCCCGTCTAGGGCCCAGGGCACCCTCCTGTACATGGCAACCAGGTCATCCATATCCCCACATCCACACACACTGGAATACCGGTGCCCTGGCTGCCAGGATTTCGGCCTTGTCTTAGGAGACCTGACACATGTGCAGTGTGTTACTGGAGGCTGTAGACCAGCAGATGGCAAAATGTGGAAAATGGTAGTTTCAGTTGTCTTTTCCTGTACTCTCCTTGGTGGAGTTTGCCATGCTGTGTTTCCTAGCAGGAGAAGGCATTCATGGAGAAAGGAGGATTTGATGTGTACAGACAAGGTGGAGACCAGAGTGGGATCTACAGACCCAAGCTAGGCCTCTGGCAGGTATGTGTCAATGTTTTCTGCCCATTCCCCTTGGCCGAGTTTTTCCATACCATGTGTCAGCCAAATTTAGTACTCTCCACAAAAGCTTCCATCTGCCTGCAAGCTTCACCAGGCCAGGATCTGCCTGTGGTGTAGCTCCTCTCAGTAATCAAGACCTTCTACACAGACTACCTGCTCTTCTCTGCCCATAGGCAAGCAATATAGCCAGAGGCCTCCACCCTTTCATCTCTAGTCTCTCAGACACTCCAAGTTGTGATGTGTCTCTGAGGTAGAATGAAGAGATTTTGGAGGATGAACACATACAGAGACAGAGAGAGGCAAGAGATGCTGAGTGGGGATACCTTGCCTACTGATATCCTCAGGAAAGTGGAAAACAGATACCTGGCCTACTCTCCCAATGCCCTGAATATCTCTGCACAAGAGGCTCCCATCTGCCTGCATAACCTTTACCAGGTTGTGCTGAAATCGTGTGGCCACAGCCAGAGGTAGCCACTAAGTGTCATAGCTCACAAAGGAGGGCCGTATGTCATTGGCCAGGTGGGCCAGATCTCTCCCATTGGCTCAGTACATGTTACCGAGTCCCTCAGAAGCTGCGCCCGCTCTTCCAGTTGCTGTCTGCATGGTGATGGTGAACAAGCCTTAGCCACGCCAACCCGGCCTTCACTTGGCCTGCCGACCATCACCCAGCCCTCTGTTTTGATAAAGATTAGTGTCCGCCATGGCCCAGGTGTCACCATCTGGGATAAAGGATTCGGGCCCTTGCTTGGGGCAGAAGACAGCTAAGGTCAGCTTGTGCCTAGATCTATAGTGACTTGTGACACTGCTGCCAGTGATAGATGGTGACTTCCACAATTACATATCCCCTGGTGGCAGAATGACAGTGACGGGTAGAGAAATATCGCTAGGGAGCACATGTTCAATGACGCATCGGCCAAAGGCCAGGGCCACTAGTGGACATCGTGGAGATGAATGACGACCCAGTCAAGGGCCAAGGATCCCTCCTTTATGTGGCAAACCGCTGGACTGCTAGGGCCCTGGCTACCAGGATTTCGGCCTTGTCCTTGGAGGAAGGCCACATACACAGTGTTCCACCAGAGGCAGTGGACCTGTCGGGAGCAAAAACTGGAAAATGGCAGTTTCACTTCGTTTGGGCTGTACTGCCTTTGACTGAGTGGCATGCTGTTTTTCCTAGTAGGATAAGGCACTGATGGAGAAAGGCAGAATTATGTGTGCATGCAAGGTGTGTGCTGAGAGGGTGACAAGGTTGAGACCAGGTTGGGACCTTTAGTTCCAGGAGAGGCTCCTGGCAGGTGTGGGTCAATGTTCTCTGCCCATCCCACTTGGCAGGGGGTTTTTCACCATACAAAGGATCAGCGGAATTATTAGTCGCCAGAGAGGTTGCATCTGCCCACAAGCTCCACCTGGCCAGGTCCACCAGTGGTGACTTTCCCATGTAGGTCAACAGTATATGAAACCATCCAGATAGGCTAACTGCTATTCTCTGCCCATGGGGAACCAGTACAGCCAGAAGCCTTCCCCCTATCATCTCCAGGCTCTCAGGCCCCTCATACTTGTGATGTGTCTCAAGGGTAGAATGAAGAGAACTCTCCAAGGGACCACGTACAGAGAGGGACCATAGATGCTAAATAAGGCCACCTTGCCTACTGATATCCTGAAAAAAAAAAACAAAACCCAGTGCCGTCGAGTCAATTCTGACTCATAGCGACCCTATATCCTCAAAAAAAAAAATATCCTCAACTAAGTGTAAAAGAGGTACTTTGCCTGCTCTCTCAGTGTCTTGAAAATGTCCACATCAGGGGTTGCCAGAAGTAAAGATATTCCCTGGGTGTACTCAATTCCTGTGGCCAAAGCCAGAAGAGGCCATGGAGTATCGATGGACAAAATGGAGGACTCTAAGGAACTGGCCAGTTAAGGCGGACCTCTCTTATTGGCTCGGTGTTTGTGACCAGTCCCAACAGAAGTTCCGCCCAGTCTGCCGTGGCTGTCTCCATGGTGATTGGGAAAGAAGCTTTAGCCCCACCTAAAATATTATTTTATTTTTACTTGACCTTCACCTGGCCTGCTGACCCTCACGGTGACCCCTGTGTTGATTGAAAAAAGTAATGTCCGCCAGTGCCCAAGTGTCATCATTTCCTTTGAAATGTCCCTTCCTGGGACAGAAGACAGCCAAGGTCAGCCTGAGCCTAAATACCTGGTTCCCTGTGACACTGTCGCCAGTGATAGATGTTGATTTCAACACTCACGTATCTCTGATGGTTTCCCATGTCAATAAAAAGTTTCTAAGACCATCCAGATAGTCTATCTGATATTCTCTGCTTATGGGGAACTGGTACAGCCAGAAGTCTTCACCCTTTCATCTCCAGATTCTCCCTCAGGCACTTGTGATGTTTCTCAGGGTTAGAATAAAGAGATATCTATGAATGAACACATCCAGAGAGGGACCATAAATGCTGAGTGAGGTCACCTTGCCTACTGATATCCTCAAGTAGGTGGAACACAGGGACCTAGTCTGCTCTCCCAGTATGTTCAACCTGTTCACATCCAGGGGTGGCACCTGTGAAGATATTCCCTGGGTATGTTCAATTCCTGTGGCCAAAGCCAGGAGAGGCCGTTGAGCGTCCATGGACAAAACATAGGACTCTTCTGAACTGGCCAGTTAGGCCGCACCTCTATTACTGGCTCAGTGTTCGTGTGGCGTCCTATCAGAAGTTCCACCCAGACTTTCTGTGGCTGTCTCCATGGTGATTGGAAACAAACTTTAGCCCCACCCACTCGGCCTTCACCTGGTCACCTGGCCTGTTGACCCTCACCCAGCCCCTGTGTTGATGAAAAAAATGATGACGGCCAGTGCCCATGTGTCTTCATTTAGTTTGAACGATTAGGGATCTTTCCTGGGGCAGAAGACAGCCAAGGTCAGCCTGAGCCTAGATACCTAGTGGCCTGTGACACTGCTGCTAGTGATACTGATTTCCACACTCACATATCCACTGGCAGCAGATTCAGAGTGGTTGAAGAAGAAATGTACCTAGAGAGCACACATTCGAGGCGACACAGGCCAAAGGCAGATGGTACACATTGTGGAGCTCAAGTTTCAACCTCACTAGGGCCCAGGGCTCCCTGTTGTAGGTTGCAAACATGCCATCCACATCCCCACATCCATAGACTCTGGACTACTGGGACCCTGGCTGCCAGGATTTCGGCATTGTCCTGGCAAACCTGATGCACATGCAGTGTGCCACCGGAGGCTGTGGACGAGCAGATGGCACAATTTTGAAAATGCTCGTTTTGCATGATTTTGCCTGTAATCTCCTTTGACTGAGTGGCTGAAGTGTTTCCTAGCAGGTGAAGGTGTTCATGGCGAAAGGCGGATTTGATGTGTGCATGGAGGTGTGTGCTGAGAAGATGACAAGATGGAGGTCAGGGTGGGATCTTCTGACCCAGGATAGGTGTCTGGAAGGTATGTATTAATGTTTTCTGCCCCTTCCACTTGCCTGGGTGTTTCCATACAAGCTGTCATTGGAATAAGTAGTCTCCGGAGAGGCTTCCACCTGTGAGCAAGCTTCACCTGGCCAGGGTCCGCCCGTGGTGTAGCTCCCTCATCAATCACTACTATTTAGACTTTCCAGATAGACTATCTGCCTTTCTCTGCCCATGAGCAACCAGTACAGCCAGAGGCCTTCCCCCTTTGGTCTTTTGTCTCTAGGCATTCTTTCAGGCACTCCAAGCTGTGATGTTTCTCAGGGGTAGAATAAAGAGAGTTCCCAGAATTAACACATCCAGAGAGAGACAGAGAGAGGTAAGAGAAGCTGAGTGGGGATGCCTTGCCTACTGATACTCTCAGAAAAGTGGAAAACAGGTACCTGGTATGCTCTGCCAATGCCCTGAACCTGTCCACATCAGGGGCTCCCATCTGCCTGAATTGCCTTTCCCAGGGTGTGGTGAAATCCTTTGGCCACAGCCAGAGGTGGCCACTGTGTCACAGGTGACAATGGAGGGCCCTGTATCATCCACCAGGTGGGCCAGATCTCTACCGTTGGCTCAGTAGTTGTCAGCTAGCCCATCAGAAGCTCCTCCCACTCTTCTGAGGCCTGTCTCCTTGGTGATAGCAAACAAGCCTTAGCTTCGCCCACCCGATGTTCACTCAGCCTGCATGGCCTGCTGACCCTCACCCCGTGCTCTGTGTTGTCAGAATTAATGTCCACCAGGGCAGAGGTGTCACCGTCTGGAATAAAGGGTTCGGGCCCTTTCCTGGGACAGAGACAGCTAAGGTCAGCTTGTGCCTCGATCTCTAGTGACTTGTGACACTGCTGCCAGTGATAGACGGTGACTTTGACATTCACATATCCCCTGGTGGCAGAATGATCATGACAGGAGGAGAAATATCGCTAGAGAGCACACATTCAATGAGGCACCAGCCAAGGGCCAGTGACCTTACTGGGCTACGTAGAATTGAATGGTGAGCCAGTCTAGGGCCCAAGACTCCCTCCTGTATGTGGCAAACAGGTCATCCACATCCCCACGTCCAGAAGCCTCTGGACTGCTGGGGCCCTGGCTGCCAGGGTTTTGGCCTTGTCTTCGGAGGCCAGCTACACCCTGTTCCACCAGAGGCAGGGGACACGTACAGAGCAAACATTTGAAAATGGCAGTTTCACTTCATTTTCTCGGAACTACCTTTGGCTGAGTGGCATGCTTTTTTTCCTAGCAGCATAAAACATTCAGAGATAAAGGCAGAATTATATGTGCAGACATAGTGTGTGCTGAGGTGATGAGGTTGAGACCAGGTTGGGATCTTTAGTCTCAGGAGAGGCCCCTGGCTGGTATAGGTCAATCTTATCTACCCTTTCCACTTGGCGGGGTTTTCCACCGTACAACGTATCAGCAGAATTAGTAGTCGCCAGAGGGGCTTGCATCTGCCCACAAGCTCCACCTGGCCAGGGTCTACCCGTGGTGTATTTCCCATGTCAATCATCAGTATCTAAGACCATCCCGATAGACTACCTCATATTCTCTGGCCATGGGGAACCGGTACAGCCAAAAGACTTCCCCCTTTCATCTCCATTCTCTCTCTCAGGCACTCATGATGTTTCTCAGGGGTAGAATGAAGAGATTTCTCCAAATGAACACATCCAGAGAGAGACCATAGATGCTAATCGAGGTCACCATGCCTACTGATATCAAGTAAGTAGAGTGCAGGTACCTGGCCTGCTCTCCCAGTGTCTTGAACCTGTCCACATCAGGGGTTTCCACCTGTGAAGATATTCCCTGATGTGCTCAATTCCTGTGGCCAAACCAGAAGAGGCCATTGAGTGTCCATGGACAAAATGGAGGACTCTGCTGAACTGGCCAGTTAGACCGGACCTCTCCTCTTGGCTCAGTGTTTGTGACATGTCCCATCAGAAGTTCCACCCAGCCTTCCTGTGGCTGTCTCCATGGTGATTGGGAAAGAAACCTTAGCCCCACCCACTCGGCCTTTACCTAGCCACCTGGCCTATTGACCCTCAGCCAGACCCCTGTGTTGATTCAAAATATAATGTCTGCCAGTGCCCACATGTCATCTTTTCCTTTGAAGGATGAAGGCCCTTGCCTGGGGCAGAAGACAGTCAAGGTTAGCCTGAGCCTACATAGTGACCTGTGACACTGCCGCCAGAGATAGAATTTGATTTCCTCACTCACATATCCGCTGGTAGCAGATTCAGAGTGGTTGGAGGAAAAATGTACCTAGAGAGCACACATTCAAGGTGGCACAGACCAAAGTTCTACTCTGTCCTGTAGGGTCAGTTATGAGTTGGAATTGACTCAACAGCACACAACAACAAATGTATGATGGAAATTGAGGAGTACAAAGCTCCAAGAAATGGTCCTCCCTTCTGGGTCAAAGGATGGAGGACAGAGAAAACAGAGATCCAAAACCTTGGAAAAAAAGAAGTCTGGGAGGAAGATTGTTGGTGGAATAAGGACTGTGAAGGGCTACCATACATACTGAGGAATCTGAAGTGTAATGTGCATGCCTAAGGATGGAGACATGCTCATAAAAAAAAAAAAATACTGACAAGGCCTTAGGCTTGCACCTCTGGCTGATCTTTGGGCTCCATGCAAACAGGAAGCGAATGCCAAGGCAGAGTTTTAGGCAGTCTGTGTTAGCATTGAAAGGATGTCCCAGTTCGGAGCCAATCTGCAAAGACTGGGAGAGTATTATTTTTTCTTTTTGGGTACAAGCATTTAAAGAAATCACTGTGAGATCATGAACTCACTCAATGAGATAACAGAACAGAAACTTCCGTGGCCAGACATGACAAGGAATACAAGCTTTGCAGAAATAATTTGGAAATGTCACTAAGTAAATGGATGATTGGCCCTCAACAATTAAAAAAAAAAAACAAAAAACCCTAATTACAGGAGAGAACCTGCTTTTTCATAACCATAGTATATTATTTAAAATACCCAGAGTTTTCCTCCTTTTCTCAACTTTTAAGTCTTATTTGATAGGCCTGTCCAATCTTTGCCTGAAGGGTGAACCTCAGGAGTGACTTCATTACTGAGCTGAAATGGTGTCCAGGGGTCATACTTTCAGGGTTTCTCCCATCTCTGTCTGGCTATCAAGTCCTGTCTTGTTTTTTGTTGTTCGTTTGTCTTTGTAGTCCTTTATTTATTTTTTAAAGTTAACATTCAAGTTCTTAATCCATCTGCAATTAATTTTTGTGTATGGTAGCAGTTAAAGCCCTGCTTTTATATCCTCCATAAGGTTAACCACATAAACCAAATTTCTTGTGACACTTGTTATTTTTATTTTAAATAATACTTTTTTTTTTAGGATTCCTTAACTGGATTGTGTTTGTACCTTCATTGACTTTTATTTTTCAACTCCCTCCACCCCCCTAAAAAACAGCAAGTACACAAAACGTAATTTTCTGTACATAAAAAGCCTGAGATTTTTCACTACTAATTAACAATTAAGTTCTTAGGGAGGCAAGAGTAATGGTTAGATATAAGCTCTTTAAAGTCAAATAAATTGGGTTTGAATCTTATGTCTATACATTTCTTAAATTTTTATCTCTTTAAAGGAAATTATTTAACTCATATTTCAGCATTTTTGTAGTAATGAAATAAAATAATTATCTTAAATCCCTTACCATGAGAACTGACATAAAATCTCAGTAATTTGCATATCTTTTGACCCACACAAGGAAGAACAAAAGATTTAAGTAATATGCTGTAAAATGTCTTGGATTTGAATCTGTAACTTTTTCCCTGATGTGTCTTTGAAATAAAGCCCAAACCCATTGCCGTCAAGTCAATTCCAACTCATAGTGACCCTATAGGACAGAGTAGAACTGCCCCATAGAGTTTCCAAGGAGAGCCTGGTGGATTCAAATTGCTGATCTTTTGGTTAACAGTCATAGCACTTAACCACTATACCACCAGGGTTTCCATCATTGAAGTAGAACCGCATATTTTCATGAAAGAGGAGTAAGAATGCCTATCTCATTCTACAGAACTAAATGTATTTTTAAGCCCTTTTCTCATATATGATATTTTTAATTCCAGTTTTTCCAAACTAAGCATGTTCTTCTAAGAAAATGTTTTATTACAAAGAACAGTAATAATTAAAATATATTTAATGTATAACTATAAAAAGACGTCCTAGAAGAGGTCCAATCCTTGTAAATAATACTCAGGGTGTTTCGTATATTGAGATCGCTCTAAAACTGCTAAGTGACCAACCAATGCATATGTTGAAAGTATCAGGAGTACTCCTAAAAGACCGTAACCATTCTTATCAAACTAGTGTACTTAGTTTTGATCTGCAGCTTCTCAGAAAGCTTTCAGTATGTCTCTTTTCAGAGATGATTTGTAATAACCTAATAAAAGGAAAATAAGACAATGGTGCACTGCAGAGAATATACAAATTGGAAAAAAGATGATATAATGTATGTTGTTCCCAAAATATAGGGCATTGAAGCCTACAGTTTGAGAAAAAAGATTGGAGTTGGCATGTTGGATAGTAGTTTCAGCATCATATTTTGTCAACCAAGTTAGCACTTCATACACTGTGGAAAGGGAGGTTTAAGTTCCCTGCACTCAACCTTTTTTTTTCCCCCTTCAGGTTATCCCCTCATCTCATTTCTAAGTTTGTATATTCTTTTTTAAAAAAATAATTTTTATTGAGCTTTAAGTGAACATTTACAAATCAAGTCAGTCTGTCACATATAAGCTTATATACATCTTACTCCATACTCCCACTTACTCTCCCACTAATGAGTCAGCCCTTCCAGTCTCTCCTTTCTGATAATTTTGCCAGTTTCTAACCCTCTCTACCCTCCTATCTCCCCTCCAGACAGGAGATGCCATCACAGTCTCAAGTGTCCACCTGATACAAGTAGCTCACTCTTCATCAGCATCTCTCTCTAACCCATTGTCCAGTCCCTTCCATGGCTGATGAGCTGTCTTCGGGAATGGTTCCTGTCCTGGGCCAACAGAAGGTTTGGGGACCATGACCGCCAGGATTCCTCTAGTCTCAGTCAGACCATTAAGTCTGGTCTTTTATGAGAATTTGGGGTCTGCATCCCACTGATCTCCTGCTCCCTCAGGGGTTCTCTGTTGTGCTCCCTGTCAGGGCAGTCATCGGTTGTGGCCGGGCACCATCTAGTTCTTCTGGTCTCAGGATGATGTAAGTCTCTGCTTCACGTGGCCCTTTCTGTCTCTTGGGCTGATAGTTGTCGTGTGACCTTGGTGTTCCTCATTCTCCTTTGCTCCAGGTGGGTTGAGACCCATTGATGCATCTTAGATGGCCGCTTCTTAGCATTTAAGACCCCAGATGCCACATTTCAAAGTGGGATGTAGAAAGTTTTCATAATAGTATTATTTTGCCAATTGACTTAGAAGTCCCCTTAAGCCATAGTCCCCAAACCCCCACCCTTACTTCGCTGACCTTTGAAGCATTCAGTTTATCCTGGAAACTTCTTTGCTTTTGGTCCAGTCCATTTGAGCTGACCTTCCGTGTATTGAGTATTGTCCTTCCCTTCACCTCAAGTAGTTCTTATCTACTACCTAATCAGTATATAACCCTCTCCCTCCCTCCCCCCTCCCCCCTCGTAACCACAAAAGTATGTGTTCTTCTCAGTTTATACTATTTCTCAAGATCTTATAATAGTGGCCTTATACAATATTTGTCCTTTTGCTTCTGACTAATTTCACTCAGCATAATGCCTTCCAGGTTCCTCCATGTTATGAAATGTTTCAGAGATTCGTCACTGTTCTTTATCGATGCGTAGTATTCCATTGTGTGAATATACCACAATTTATTTAACCATTCATCCATTGATAGACACCTTGGTTGCTTCCAGCTTTTTGCTATTGTAAACAGAGCTGCAATAAACATGGGTGTGCATATATCTCTTCGTGAAGGCTCTTATTTCTCTACGGTATATTCCAGGGAGTGGGATTTCTGAGTCACATGGTAGTTCTATTTCTAACTTTTTAAGAAAACGCAAGATAGATTTCCAAAGTGGTTGTACCATTTTACATTCCCACCAGCAGTGTATAAGAGTTCCAATCTCTCTGCAGCCTCTGCAACATTTATTATTTTGTGTTTTTTGGATTAATGCCAGCTTTGTTGGAGTGAGATGGAATCTCATCGTAGTTTTAATTTGCATTTCTCTAATGGCTAATGAGCGAGAGCATTTTCTCATGTATCTGTTAGCTGCCTGAATATCATCTTTAGTGAGGTGTGTGTTCATATCCTTTGCCCACTTCTTGATTGGGTTGTTTGTCTTTTTGTGGTTGAGTTTTAACAGAATCATATAGATTTTAGAGATCAGGCGCTGGTCGAAGATGTCATAACTGAACATTCTTTCCCAATCTGTAGGTGGTCTTTTTACTCTTTTGGTGAAGTCTTTAGATGAGCATAGGTGTTTGATTTTTAGGAGCTCCCAGTTATCTGGTTTCTCTTCATCATTTTTGGTAAAATTTTGTATTCTGTTTATGCCTTGAATTAGGGCTCCTAAAGTTGTCCCTATTTTTTCTTCCGTGATTTTTATCATTTTAGTCTTTATGTTTAGGTCTTTGATCCACTTGGAGTTAGTTTTTGTGCATGGTGTGAGGTTTCGGTTCTGTTTCATTTTTCTGCAAATGGGTATCCAGTTATGCCAGCATCATTTGTTAAAAAGACTATCTTTTCCCCAATTAACTGACACTGGGCCTTTGTCAAATATCAGCTGCTCATATGTGGATGGATTTCTGTCTGGATTCTCAATTCTATTCCACTGGTCTATTTGCCTGTTGTTGTACCAGTACCAGGCTGTTTTGACTGCTGTGGCTGTATAATAGGTTCTGAAATCAGGTAGAGTGAGGCCTCCCACTTTCTTCTTCTTTTTCAGTAATGCTTTACTTATCCGAGGTTTCTTTCCCTTCCATATGAAGTTGGTGATTTGTTTCTCCATCACAGTAAAAAATGTCATTGGAATTTGGATCGGAAGTGCATTGTATGTATAGATGGCTTTTGGTAGAATAGACATTTTTACTATGTTAAGTCTTCCTATCCATGAGCAAGGTATGTTTTTCCACTTAAGTAGGTCCTTTTTAGTTTCTTGCACTAGTACTTTGTAGTTTTCTTTGTATAGGTCTTTTACATCTTTGGTAAGATTTATTCCTAAGTATTTTATCTTCTTGGGGGCTACTGTGAATGGTATTGATTTGGTGATTTCCTCTTTGATGTTGTTTTTGTTGGTGTAGAGGAATCCAAGTGATTTTTGTATGTTTATCTTATAACCTGAGACTCTGCTGAACTCTTCTATTAGTTTCAGTAGTTTTCTGGAGGATTCCTTAGGGTTTTCTGTGTATAAGATCATGTCATCTACAAATAGAGATAGTTTTACTTCCTCTATGCCAATTCGGATGCCCTTTATTTCTTTGTCTAGCCTAATTGCTCTGGCTAGGACCTCTAGCACAATGTTGAATAGGAGCGGTAATAAAGGGCATCCTTGTTTGGTTCCCGTTCTCAAGGGAAATGCTTTCAGGCTCTCTCCATTTAGAGTGATGTTGGCTGTTGGCTTTGTATAAAAAAGATGTCCTTTATTATGTTGAGGAATTTTCCTTCAGTTCCTGTTTTACTGAGGGTTTTTATCATGAATGGGTGTTGGACTTTGTCAAATGCCTTTTCTGCATCAATTGATAAGATCATGTGGGTTTTGTCTTTTGTTTTATTTATGTGGTGGATTACATTAATGGTTTTTCTAATATTAAACCAGCCTTGCATACCTGGTATAAATCCCACTTGGTCGTGCTGGATTTTTTTTTTTTTTTGATATTTTGTTGAATTCTATTGGCTAGAATTTTGTTGAGGATTTTTGCATCTATGTTCATGAGGGATATAGGTCTGTAATTTTCTTTTTTTGTAATGTCTTTACCTGGTTTTGGTATCAGGGATACGGTGGCTTCATAGAATGAGTTAGGTAGTATTCCGTCATTTTCTATGCTTTGAAATACCTTTAGTAGTAGTGGTGTTAACTCTTCTCTGAAAGTTTGGTAGAACTCTGCAGTAAAGCCATCTGGGCCAGGGCTTTTTTTGTTGGGAGTTTTTTGATTACCGTTTCAATCTCTTTTTTTGTTATGGGTCTATTTAGTTGTTCTACTTCTGATTGTGTTAGTTTATGTAGGTAGTGTTTTTCTAGGAATTCATCCATCTCTTCAAGGTTTGCAAATTTGTTAGAGTACAATTTTTCATAATAATCTGATGTGATTCTATTAATTTCAGTTGGGTCTGTTGTGATGTGGCCCATTTCATTTCTTATTCGGGTTATTTGATTCCTTTCCTGTATTTCTTTACTCAGTCTGGCCAATGATTTATCAATTTCGTTAATTTTTTCAAAGAACCAGCTTTTGGCTTTGTTAATTCTTTCAATTGTTTTCCTGTTCTGTAATTCATTTAGTTCAGCTCTAATTTTTATTATTTGTCTTCTGGTGCCTGATGAATTCTTTTGTTGTTTGCTTTCTATTTGTTCAAGTTGTAGGGACAGTTCTCTGATTTTGGCTCTTTCTTCTTTTTGTATGTGTGCATTTATCGGTATAAATTGACCTCTGAGCACTGCTTTTGCTGTGTCCCAGAGGTTTTGATAGAAAGTGTTTTCATTCTCGTTGCATTGTATGAATTTCTTTATTCCCTCCTTAATACCTTCTATAACCCAACCTTTTTTGAGCAGGGTATTGTTCAGTTTCCAAGTATTTGATTTCTTTTCCCTAATTTTTCTGTTAGATTTCCACTTTTATGGTCTTGTGGTCTGAGAAGATGCTTTGTAATATTTCAATGTCTTGGATTTTGCAAAGGTTTGTTTTATGACCTAATATGTGGTCTATTCTAGAGAATGTTCCATGTGCGCTAGAAAAAAAAAGTATACTTTGCAGCAGTTGGGTGGAGTGTTCTGTATAAGTCTATGAGGTCAAGTTTGTTGATTGTAGCAATTAGGTCTTCTGTGTCTCTTTTGAGCTTCTTACTGGAAGTCCTGTCCCCCTCTGAAAGTGGTGTGTTGAAGTCTCCTACTATAATTGTGGAGGTGTTTATCTCACTTTTCAGTTCTGTTAAAGTTTGTTTTATGTATCTTGCAGCCCTGTCATTGGGTGCATAAATATTTAATATGGTTATATCTTTCTGGTCAATTGTCCCTTTAATCATTTTGTAGTGTCCTTCTTTATCCTTTGTGGTGGATTTAACTTTAAAGTCTATTTTGTCAGAAATTAATATTGCTACTCCTGCTCTGTTTTGCTTATTGTTTGCTTGATATTTTTTTTCCATCCTTTGAGTTTTAGTTTGTTTGTGTCTCTAAGTCTAAGGTGTGTCTCTTGTAGGCAGCATATAGACGGATCGTGTTTCTTTATCCAGTCTGAGACTCTCTGTCTCTATATTGGTGCATTTAGTCCATTTACATTCAGTGTAATTATAGATAAGTATGTGTTTAGTGGTGTCATTTTGATGCTTTTTTATGTGTGTTGTTGACAATTTCATTTTTCCACTTACTTTTTTGTGCTGAGACGGTTTTCTTTGTAGATTGTGTGTTCCTCATTTTCATAACATTTGACTTTGTGTTTGCTGAGTCGTTATGTTTTTCTTGGTTTTTATTTTGAGTTATGGAGTTGTTATACCTCTTGGTAGTTACCTTAATATTTACCCCTATTTTTCTAAGTAAAAACCTAACTTGTATTGTCCTATATCGCCTTGTATCTCTCTCCATATGGCAGTTCTATGCCACCTGTATTTAGTCCCTCTTTTTGATTATTGTGAGATTTTACATTTTGACTTCAATGATTCCGTTTTGAGCATTTTTTTCTTTTTAAAATTAATCTTAATTTGTTTTTGTGATTTCCCTATTTGAGTTGGTATCAGGATGTTCTGTTCTGTGACCTTGTGTTGTGCTTGTGTCTGATATTATTGGTTTTCTGATGAATTTCCTTTAGTATTTCTTGTAGCTTTGGTTTGGTTTTTGCAAATTCTCTAAGCTTGTGTCTATCTGTAAAGGTTTTAATTTCGCCTTCATATTTTCGAGAGGGTTTCACTGGAAATATGATCCTTGGTTGGCAGTTTTTCTCCTTCAGTGCTCTATATATGTCATCCCATTCCCTTCTTGACTGCATGGTTTCTGCTGAGTAGTCTGAACTTATTCTTATTGATTCTCCTTTGTAGGAGACCTTTCTTTTATCCCTGGCTGCTTTTAAAATTTTCTCTTTATCTTTGGTTTTGGCAAGTTTGATGATTATATGTCTTGGTGATTTTGTTTCTGGATCAATCTTAAATGGGGTTCGATGAGCATCTTGGATGGATATCCTTTTGTTTTTCACGATGTCAGGGAAGTTTTCTGCCAACAGATCTTCAACTATTCTCTCTGTGTTTTCTGTTATCTCTCCCTGTTCTGGGACTCCAATCACACGCAAGTTATTCTTCTTGATAGAGTCCCACATGATTCTTAGGGTTTCTTCATTTTCAAAAATTGTTTTATCTGATTTTTTTCCAGCTATATTGGTGTTAATTCCCTGGTCCTCCAGATTTCCCACTCTGCATTCCAATTGCTCGAGTCTGCTCCTCTGACTTCCTATTGCATTGTCTAATTGTGTAATTTTATTGTTAATCTTTTGGGTTTCTGAATGCTGTCTCTCTGTGGATTCTTGCAACTTACTAATTTTTCCACTATGTTCTTGAATAATCTTTTCGAGTTCTTCAACTGCTTTATTTGTGTGTTCCTTGGCTTTTTCTGTAGATTGCGTTATTTCATTTCTGAAGTCATCCCTGACGTCTTGAAGCATTCTGTAAATTAGTTTTTTTATATTCTGCATCTGGCAATTCCAGGATTGTATCTTCATTTGGGAAAGATTTTGATACTTTAGTCTGGGGAGTTGTAGAAGCAATTATGGTCTGCTTCTTTATGTGGTTTGATACTGACTGCTGTCTTCGAGCCATCACTAAGATATTGTAGTGATTTGTTTTATATTTGCTCACTGAGTCTTATCTTGTTTTGTTTTCTTTCAATATACGTAGATGGGCTACTAGATTGCGCTGTCTTGATTGTTGTAGCCCTTGAGTCAGTTATGTCCTATTACCAGCTGGTCTGGGCTGTTACCAGATATATAAGCCTAAGAGTCCATTCACTATTCTTGAGTAGAATCTGATTTTGGGTCATCAAGTGTGTGGTGTAGACTTTCACCTATCCACCTAGAGAAGTAGTGGTGATAGTTGTGTGCACCAGATTCTAGTAGCAGCAAGGGTTCACACTCCGGGGGGGCAGGATGCTGATAGGCTTCTGCCAAGTGCCAGTGAGGTAGGCGCTTCTCTATTCCTAAAGCACTTGGGTGGGTGGGCTCTGCAGCTGTACCTTAGGCACCCAATGCAAGTACCTCTACAGATTGGTAGGTGTCACCCCCCTTAGGCCCCTAAGGCAGGAGGCTAGGTGGTCTGGGGGGAGCTTCAGCCCTCAGTTCCCTGTGGTGGGTCAGTGAGGGCTCTGTTGAATATGCAGAGGTATCAGACCTGGGAAACTTGTCTTTCCAGTAAATCCGCTAAAAAAAAAAAATGCAGTCAGATCCCTATCAGAAATGCTTTTGCATTATAATAGCCACCTTGTTCCCTGTAGGGATGAAAGCTCCAGACTGTGGATCACATATGCTTGGCTAGAGCTGGTTCTGTGCTTTCAGTCCAATTAGGGAAGGATTTTTGGTCCCTGGGTTTTTTGTGGTTGCTTCTCTCAGGCCAGAAGAATGGGTTAGGAAAAGACCAAAAAAAAAGGGGAAAGAAAAACCGTGAGCAGTTCTCCCTCTGGCTCAGGAAATTCCAAAGTTAATGAAGCCGCCTGGGAAGGGGAGGGGAGGGTTCAGAAAAACAGGAGAGAGTAACACCCCAAAATATAGACAAAAGTTACTTATCTTGCTTGGAATGACTATTTTATCTGAGATTCCCGAGGGGCGTCTCTCCTATGTGTGCTGGCTGGGTAGAGATTGCCCCCGAGGGTCAGGCCCGTGACCCGTGCTTGTGCTGTCTCAGAAGCCACAGTTAGTTCCTCCGCTCCCAGTCCACAGCCCAGTGCCAAGGTTCCCCGGCTGGGATGCCGCACTTCTGGCTCCAAAACCAGTCGCTGCCTCCCAGTGACTTCTCCTCCTGTCAGCCGTGTCGCTGTGCTGCCTGCATGCACTGGCTGGGCTTCCCCTCAGGTCAGTTCAGGGGGCTAGGGCTGCTCCCCATATTTGTGCCCTCTCAGGATGCCATGCTCAGATCCCCTGCGCCCAGTCCAAAGCCTGGCACCAAGGTTTCCTGACTGGGACGCAGGCTCCAGGCTCTGAAAATAGTCGCTGCTTCCCCGTGGTTGTTTGTTCTCAGTCTCTGTCACTCAGGTCAACTCTTTAGATCTGTGTTTGATGGTCAGCGTTCGTAGATTGTCATGTATGTGATCGATTCACTTGTTTTTCTGAGTCTTTGTCACAAGAGGGATCCGAGGTAGCTTCTACCTAGTCAGCCATCTTGGCCCCGCCTCTCCTGTCTTCCTTTTTAAGTTAGAATTTTGTTCTTCGTTTTTCTCCAGCTCTGTCCATGACTCTCTATTGTGATCCCTGTCAGAGCACGCAGTGGTGGTAGCCAGGCACCATCTAGTTGTACTGGACTCAAACCGGTGGAGGCCATCATAGATGTGGTCCATTACTCCTTTGGAATAATCTTTCTCTTATGTCTTTAGTTTTCTTCATTTTTCCTTGCTCCTGAAGGGGTGATACCAGTGGAGTATCCTAGATGGCCACTTACAGACTTTACGACTCCAGACGCTACTCCCCAAAGTAGAATGTAGAACATTTTCTTTATAAACTATGTGATGCCAATTGAGCTAGACATTACCCGAGACCATGGTCCCCACAGCCCTCAGCCCAGTCATTTGGTCCCTCAGGGAGTTTGGATATGTCAGTGGAGCTTCCCTGGCCTTGCCTTCTACAAATTGTGCTGGCTTCCCCAATATTGTTTACTGCCTTACCCTTCACCAAAGATACCACTTATGAATTGTCTATTTAGTGTTTCTCCAGTCCCCCTCCCTTGCCTCGTAACCATCAAAGATTGTTTCTTTTTCTGTATAAACCTTTTCAGTACAATAGTGGTCTCATACAATATTTGTCCTTTTGTGATTAACTTATTTCACTCAGCATAATGCACTCCAGATTCAGGTTCATCCACGTTATGATACGCTTCACGGATTCATCGTTGTTCTTTATCATTGTTTAATACTCCATTGTGTGTATGTACCACAGTTTGCTTATCCATTCATCCGTTAATGAGCATCTAGGTTGTTTCCATCTTTTTGCTATTGTGAACGATACTGTAATGAACATGGGTGTTCTTATGTCTATTCCTGTGATGACTCCTATTTCTCTAGGATATATTCCTAGGAGTGGGATTCCTGGATCATATGGTATTTCTATTTCTAGCTTTCTAAGGAAGTGCCATATTGTTTTCCAAAATGGTTGTATCATTTTGCATTCCCACCAGCAATGCATAAGGGTTCCGATCTCTCTGCAGCCTCTCCAACATTTGCTATTTCCTGTTTTAGTGATTTGGGCCAGTAATGTTGGGGTGAGATGGTAGCTCATTGTGATTTGAATTACATTTCTCTGGTGGGGAATAGCTAGTGAATTGTGAGCATTTCTGCATGTGTCTGTTGGTCTCTTGAATATTTTCTTTGGTGAAGTATCTGTTCATTTCCTTTGCCCATTTTTTTCTCCTTTTTTATTTTTCATTTTATTGTACTTTAGATGAAGGTTTACAGAACAAACTAGTTTCTCATCAGAGAGTCAGTACACACATTGTTTTATGACATTGGTTAACAACCCCATGACATGTCAACACTCTCCACTCTCAACCCTGGTTTCCCCATTACCAGATTTCCTGTTACCCCCTACCTTCCAGTCCCTGCCCCAGGGCTGGTGTTCCCCTTCAGTCTTGCTTTGTTCCATGGACCTGTTCAATTTTTGGCTAAAGGGTGAACCTCAGGAGCAACCTGAAAGCGTGCCTGGGGGCCATACTCTCAGGGTTTCTCCAATCTCTGTCAGGCCAGCAAGCCTGATCTTTCTTTTTGAGTTGGAATTTTGTTCTACATTTTTCTACAGCTCTGTCTGGGACCCTAAATTGTGATCCACGTCGCAGGAGTCAGTATTGGTAGCCAGGCACCATGTGGTTATTCCGGACTCAGTCTGGTAGAGGCAATGGTAGACATGGTCCATTAGTCCTTTGGACTAATCTCTCCCTTGTATCTTCAGTTTTCTTCATTCTTCCTTGCTCCCGAAGGGCTGAGACCAGTGGAGTATCCTAGATGGCTGCTCATGGGCTTTTAAGTCCCCAGATGCTACTTACCAAAGTAGAATGTAGAACATATTCTTTATAAACTATGTTATGCCAATCGAGCTAGATATTCCCTGAGATCATGTTCCCCACAGCTCTCAGCCCAGCAATTCAGGCCCTCAGGGAGTCTGGGTGTGTCTATGGAGCTACCATGACCATGTCTCATTCAGGTTGTGCTGGCTTTCTCGGTATTGTGTACTATCTTATCCTTCATCAAAGCTTCTACTTATCTATTGTCTATTAAATCTTTTTCCATCCCCACCCCTCTCCGTGCCCTCATAACTATCAAAGATTGTTCCTTTTTGTACTTAAACCTTTTCGTGAGTGTTTACAGTAGTGGTCTCACTCAATGTTTGTCCTTTTGTAACTGACATTTCACTCAGCATAATGTCCTCCAGATTCATCCCTGTTAGGAGATGCTTCACAGATTTGTCATTATTCTTTATCAGGAATGTAGAACAGGGTGTTATAAAAACAAAAAAAGGGGGGGGACTATTCAGTGTACAAAAATATATATAGTTCTGGGAAATTAAGATGTATCAAAAGTGACAACTCAATAGCTGGATTAGAAGATAAAGTTGAAAAAATCTCTCAGAAGGTATAGCAGAAAGGCAAAAAGGTAGAAAATTAGAAAACTAGGAGATCCAACTTGTTAAAAATAGGGAATCAAATGAGGGGGTGGGGGGAGAGAGAGAAGAAGGAGTTTCAGTGGGGGAAGAAAACATCAAATACTTCAAAAATTTTTCAGTAACTAAAGAATATCATAGCTTCCTGGAATTATGAATTACGGCATCAAAATTTATTCAAGAAACATCGAGAAGTTTATTAATTGTATTATTTTACCAACCGAATTTATATAATCACTGGGGGGGGATTAAATTTACAACAGCCTTTATATAGTGTCAAATGTTTTTCTTTAACAGAAGGAGTTTTGAAAACAATTATTTGGATGTCATGTATTAGACAAAAAAAAAAAAAAATTGAACCATGAATGGGGTTAACTGATTTTCTATTTAAAGTATCTGTTGGTACCACTATAGAACTGGCATCATTTACCCATTAATAGAACCAACATATGTGCACAAGAAAACTTGAAAAAATGAACAAAATTAATTTAGAAGGCCAGCCATTTGATCTAATTGAAAAGTCATGTTTCATAGATTGATATGTAATAGACCTGTGCTGTATATGTCAAAATGTCTTTAAAAAATACTGTCTTTGAGCAATGTTCTTAAAATAACCAGGAACTTTTGAAGTGGTTGCTGATGTTTCTTCAGCAGATATGTGCATTTAGATTTTCAGATTGTCAGTGATATCCCTGAGCTCCATGATGGACGGAAAATGTCAACAGACATTTTGGGAACTTACATGTTCATCATCAACTATCCTGAGACATGAAAATATAGTACTTAATATTTTACTAGACATGCACTTCAGTTCTTAAACCAATTGCTACTAAAAGTATTTTTTGCAAAATAAAAAGTGTTACTAAACAAAAAATAACTAAATCATTGTAGATTTACACCAGACAAAAATGCTCGTTCTATGAAGCAAGAGCATTCAAACTACACGCTAAGTGCTCTATGACAGGATTTCTCTCAGTCCCTATGTTTTGCCTATATTTCACATAAACCTAATATATAATGTCCCACATTCACTGACCATCTGACTGGCAGCCTGGTGACTTTATGCATCTTACAGGCCATAGCACAAGCCACTGAAAAACTACCTGCTAAATGAAGTAGCTGGCAGAAGCTTTAATACTTCTCCTACCAGGACCAGAGGCCATAACGAATTATCTAGAGATGCATGATTTTTATTATTGATCATTCTGCATACTGTCCTTGGATGATAGAAGTTAGTTATATTGCACCAGGACAGGATCAGGAAAAAAGAGTTGGGACACTGGTTATTGTCCATGTTTAATAACATTTTCAGCTGAGAGCTGCATGTGTATCTCACATATTACGGTACTAGATGGGAACATGCAAGAGATGGAAGTGCAAAACTGAGGTCTCTACTTTCAGCTTATGTTAGTTCTACTAATGACATTTCTTTAAAAAATGAAAAACCTTGGTCAAATATTAAATTGCATGGGGTGGTAAGACAAGAGGTGTAAACAAGACAGTTAAATCAGGATATTTAATCATTCAGTGTTACTTGTCTGATTTGCCAGAGCAAAAACCAGACGAGTTGGAGAATATTGGTGGTTAATCCTCAACTTAATTGTTGATGCCAATTGCAGCTGTCTTCCAGATCCATTGTCACTACTGGAAACTCTTATGTAGCTTTGATTCAGTAAATGGTTTAAGTTGTATTCTATCAGCAAAAATAATCAGAAGCAGTTTGCCTTCACTTGGCAAGGACAGCAGCACACTTTCTCAGGACTATGTCTACAGACGATTGATCTATGACTATATTTAGAACCCAGGGAACTTGCATGTACTACCACCATGAATAAAGGACACAGTGTTTTTGGGACCACTTACTATGTGGTAACACATAAGGCTTACAGCTCTAAAGGCAGTTCACAGCAAGAGAGCGCTCTGGAGCAGATCCAGACTGCAGTGCAAGCTGTCTTACCACTTTGGCCTCATGCCACAAGAAATGCAATGCTAATTTAAATGTCTATGGCAGATAGAAAAGGAGCCCTGGTGGTGCAGTAATTAAAGCACTTAGCTGCTAACTGAAAGGTTGGCAGTTCGAACCCACCAGGTGCTCTGTGGGGGAAAGATATGGGAGTCTGCTTTCATAAAGATTACATCCTTGGAAACCCTATAAGGCAGTTCTACTCTGTCCTGCAGGGTCACTGAGTCAAAAGCAACTCGACAGCAATGGGTATTCTTTCTTTTTTCTATGGTAGATCCCCTTGCCTTTGAGTAGATTCTAACTCACAGAAACCCTGTAGTACCGAGTAGAACTGCCCCATAGGGTTTCCAGGGACTGCCTGGTGGATTCGAACTGCTGACCTTTTGATTGGCAGCCAAACTCTTAACCACTACACCACCAGGTTCTCCATAGGGATGCCTTATAAAGCCTTGGAAAAATCAAAGAGTAGAATTGCAGTTGAGACCCTTAGCGTTTTTAGAGTACTGTCAACTATTCTCCATTTGATAGGCAGTTCCTACCTGGCTATTTTCCCTGGGTGGTATAAATAGTTTATATTCTTGAATGATAACTGGAAGTTTGACGGTTTAAGCCCTCCCAGAGGCACGTCGGAAAAAAGGCCTGCAAATCTACTTCTGAAAAACCTGCCATTGAAAACCCTATGGAGCACAGTTCTACTCTGACATGCATAGGGTGCCCATGAGTCAGAGTCAAGTCAATGGAACTGGTAGTCTAGTAGTACCTAAGTATTGGGCAGTGGTAAATACTGACCTCTTGATCGCAAGACACCATGTGAGTATGAGACCTTAGCTGCCTCTATCAGAAAAGAGGTAATTGGAACCATAAATCAGCATTTCAAGAAACAAGGAAATGAAAAGACGACCCACAAAATATGGGAAATTTTTTGCAAATCATGTATCTGGTAAGGTACTTATATCTAGAATAAGGAACTCTCACAACCCAAGAATAAAGAGACAAACAATCCAACTAAAAAATATGCAAAGGACCTGAATACATGTTTCTCCAAAGTATGTATACATATAGCTAATAAGCACATGAGAAGATATTTGGCATCTTTTCATGCCAAGACATGTAAATAAAAACCACAATGAGATAACACTCCACACCCATTAAGATGACTAGAATCAAAAAGTCAGATAACATCAAGTGCTGACGAGGATGTGGAGAAATAGGAACGCTGATACACTGCTGGTAGAGATGTAAAATTGTGCAGCTGGAAATCAGTCTGGCAGCTCTCAAACGATTAAACACGGTGTTACCGTATGACCCAGCAATTCCACCCTAGTAGGTATATACCCAAGAGAAATGAAAACATATGTCCAGACAGAAATTTGTACGTGACAACTCATAGCAGAATTATGAACAATAGCCAAAAGGTAGAAACAACCCAATGTCTATCAATGAACAATTGGATAAACAAAATGTCATATATCCATACAAATATTATTCAGCCATAAAGAGAAATGAATTTCTGATTTATGCTACAACATGTACGAACATTGAAAACATTATGCTAAGTGAAATAAGCTAGACACAAAGGGACCAATATTGTATGATTTCATTTCTATGAAATACTGAAACTAGGCAAAATGCATAGAGACAGATTAATGCTTACGAGGGGCTATCGATCTGGTTATCATCACTGCTGAGTGTTCAACTTGACAAAAGCAGAATAAGAACCTCCATAAGCATCATTCCCAAGTTGGCCCCTGATGTTGGCTATGGGGACAGATTGCGTACATTGGAGCCCTTTTATCATGGAAGTTACAGTTACTTACCAACATTGGAATAGATCCTTATTCTACATACGACTTTTCTTTCCTTGCTAGCCTTGCTTCTACTTTGTTATTGTTAGGTGCCATCTAGTCAGCTCCAGCTCATGGTAACACTATGTACAACAGAATGAAACACTGCCCAGTCCTACACTGCTCTCATGATCATTGTTATGCTTGAGTCCATTGTTGCAGCCACTGTGTCAATTCACCTCATTTTTGGTCTTCCTCTTTTTCACTGACCCTCGACTTTACCAAGCCTGGTGTCCTTCCCCAGTGACTGGTCCCTCCTGATAATATGTCCAAAGTATGTGAAATGAAGTCTCACCATCCTCATTTCTAAGGAGCATTCTGGCTGTACTTCTTCCAAGGCAGATATGTTCATTCTTTTGGCAGTCTGTGGTACACTCAACATTCTTTGCCAACACTGTAACAGAAAGCTGTCAATTCTTTTTTGGTCTTCCTTCATTGTCCAGCTTTCACATGCATATGAAGTGAATGAAAACACCATGGCTAGGGTCAGGCGCACCTTATTCCTTAAAGTGACATCTTTGCTTTATAACACTTTAAAGAGGTCCTTTGCAGCAGATTTTCGCAACGCACGGTCGTTTGATTTTTGCTTCTAGTAGCACCACCATATGTGGACTCATAAATGCCTCATCTATACCACAGAATCACACATAACACCATCTATAACCAAGAAGATGGTCTTACAGAAAAGGCACTGGGGCTATGGGCTTATGCCATGAGTTTTACTATATGCCCCATCACCCAGAAGCAGGTGGCTTGATTGAAATGTGAAGTCACAGGACACCATCTGGGAGACAATACCCTGTGAGGTTGGGCACTCCTTCAGCATACAGTATGTGTCTTATACCAGCAACAAATGTACGGTGTCATTTCCCTTATAGACAGTATGCAATGGTCTAAAACCCAAAAGATGGAAATGAGAATGCCTCCATATTATTACATATTGCTATTACTGTTGTTTTTGTTGTGAGACACGGTTGAGTTCATTCCAACTCATAGCAGCTGTAGGTACAACAAAATAAAACACTTCTTGGTCCTGCACCCACCATCCTCACAATCATTTCTATATTTGAATCTATTGTTGTAGCCACTGTGTTAATTTATCTAGTTGAGGGAATTTTTTTTTCTTTTTTGCTGACCCCCTAATTTACTAAGCAAGATGTCCTTTTCCAGAGACTGGTCCCTCCTGATAACATGTCCAAAGATGTGAGACAAAATCTCACCATCCTCACTTCAAATGAGAATTCTGGCTATACTTTCTCTAAGACATTACTATTTCCTACTGTCATGGATTGAATCCTACCCCTAAAATTGTGTATCACCCTGGCTATGCAATGATTCGCAGTATTGTGTGCTGTCCAAGATTTTGTGATCTGATGTGATTTTCCTATGCACTGTAAACCCTACCTCTATGATGTCAATGAGGTGGGATTATCGGCAGGTATGTTAATGAGACAGGACTCAATCTATAAGATTAGGTTTTGTATTAAGTCAATCTCTTTTGAGGTATAAAAGAGAAAAAAGAACAGAGAGACAGGGGGACCTCATACCACCAAGAAAGTAGTGCCAGGAGCAGAATGTATCCTTGGGATGCAGGGTCCCTGTGCTGAGAAGCCCCTAGATCAGGGCAGAATTGATGACAAGGACCTTCCTCTAGAGCCAACAGAGAGAGAAAGCCTTCCCCTGTAACTGGCACCTTGAATTCAGACTTCTAGCCTCCTAGACTGTAAGAGAATAAATTTGCCTTTGTTAAGCCATCTACTTGTGGTATTTCTGTTATAGCAGCACTAGGTAACTAAGCGACCTACCGAAGAGCCCACACCGGAGTGTGTCACCCCGTGAATGCCCAGACCATGGCATGGCTGAAGAGCGAGCCAGCCCCCCGTGGCCCACTGCCCAGCTGCCTACCAGGACGCTGGGCAGCAGCGCTGCTCCAGCTTGGTCTGCCGTGTCCCTCAGTGCCAGTGGATGGTGAGTGGCTGGGAGGTGCAGGGCCTGGGGTGGTGCCTGGGGTCCCGGTGGGGAAGGGGAAGCTCACTGAGGCTGTTCCTTCAGAAGGAATGGGCAAGCAGAGAGCCTGGGAGGGAATGAAGCAAACAGTCCTCCTGTGACCCAGCATCCCTATCCGGACCCTTCAAGTCTCCTCTTGCCCTGGTTCCGGCACTCTCTCTGTGCCGCTGAACCTTCCCTTTAGCACCAGGTGAATCCGGAGGGAGCCTGTGGTCAGCCCTTCAGTCCCTCCGCTAGCTTTCCCAAGATCTGCACGAAAATTCTTTAAGATAAAGTTGCCTCTAGGGTGCCCTCAAACCTATTCTGCAGAGATTTAATTTTCCACCATCCTTCATTTCTCAACATCTAAGAAATGTGTCTTCAGAAGGCAAGGCCAGTGTTTGGAAGACTCCTTCCAATATTTTGACTTGGTTCAGAAAGATCTGAAAGATGAGTGGGAATAAACTAGGCAAAGACGGGAGGAGAGTGTGCCCTGGGTAGAGGGAATAGCACGTGTAAAGGCCCTGTGCATGGCAGGGAAAATGGGAAACAGGATATCAGATAGAGTCTCTGGAGCCAAGGGTATAAGGCAAGGATGTCGTGCCACATGAGGCTGGAGAAAGAGATAGGGGCTAGATTATTGCAGAATCTCTGAGAGTCGACCCACTTTTGTTGTTTGAAACTGCACTCAGCTTTTAATACTTTCCTTAAATTAGTGTGGTCAGAGCCCTGCCGTCAAGTCCATTTTGAAAAGCTCATTCAGCTGTATTTTGATTTTGAAACAAAACCCCCTTGATTTGGGGGAACTGAAAGAAGAAAGCTTCAAGGCCAGGAGCTTTCACACCCATGAGAGGTTTCCAGTTAGTCCAAGCTTGGTGAAGGAGAAAAACCCTTGGCTGATTTAGGATGCTTTGTAATGATATAAAATGTCTTCCCTATTTAGCAATGTTGGGTAAAACTAGAAGAAGACAGGGCAAAAAGAATAGTGATGGTTTGGGGAAAGGGGAAAACCAAGAGAAAAAAGAACTCCAGATACTGTCTTAGAATTTTCACTGTTTTTTGTCCTTAATACCACGTAAAAGGCTCTTTGCTTCTGATCAAGGATGAATGTCTTATTGCCGATAAAGACTGCTGTTAATTCTTTACTTAAGTTGAGATATACTTCATATAACATAAAATTCAATATTTTGGAGTGTCCAATTCTGTTGCTTTCACTCTATTCACTGTATTGTGCAACCATCACCACCATCTGATTTCAGAACATTCTGGAAGAGAGGAAAAAAAAACAAAACTAATACCAGTCAGTCCACTATTAATTCTTTATGGTAGTATTTTTTTTTTTTGCTTGATTGACACTGAGATATGAAAATTAAGCTAATTTTAAAGAAGGCAAGTAGAATAAATAGGAGTCCTATTAACTTTTGAATTACATGTACTGTTGCACCAATTTTCATTCCTCTTAAAGAAATATCTGTGTAATCCAGGTTTTCAAGTTCATCCCATTATCACTGCTTAAGCAGAATGGCAGATAGGGATCAATATTTTGTGCTTATTTGACTTGATGTTGGTCAGAGAAAATTGTAGGCAGAAATATCATTGGATAAAAAGAAAGACAACAGTAGCAGAGCACACGTTTTCTTGTTTTGTTAGGAATGCCTCCTTTCCTCCCTTCTTCTTCCTTTTCTGGTGGAGAATTATAGTTACACTTCCTTTTAAGAAACTCCATTTGCTGGAGGCAGGGCCAAGATGGCTGACTAGGTAGAAGCTACCACAGATCCCTTTTGCAAAAAAGACTCTGAAAAACAAGTGAATCGATCACATACATGACAATCTATGAACCTGGCCATCAAACACGGAACTAAGGAGTTGACCTGAGTGACAAGGGAGAGAAAAGCCGCACGGTGAAGCAGCGACTGCTTCTGGAACTGGCGTCCTCCGCCACAGCCCTTGAGCCCTTGCACTTCCCTGGTGCCAGAGTGGTTGGGCTGATCACAGCTTACTGAGATGGGGCAAACACAGGACGTAGCCCTAACCCCTAACCCCTAACCCCCTGGAGTAACCTCGGCAGAGACTCAGCCAGTGCAAGCAGGCTGCACACTGACGCGGCTGACAGGAGAACGAGAACCCACGGGGAAGCAGAGACTGTTTTCGGAACCTGGAGCCAGTGTCCCAGTCAGAAAACATTGGCCCTGGCCTTTGGTCTAAGTACAGAGGAGCAGATCACAGCTTTCTGAGGTGGCAAAAGCACGGGAAAAAGCCCTAACCCCTTGGAGAAACCTCAGTGGGAAACCCAGCCAGCGCATGCAGGCTACATGCTGATGCAGCTAACAGAAGTAGGAGAAATCACGGGGAAGGAGCAACTGGCTTTGGTGCCTGGAGTGCAGCTTCCCAGCCAGAAAACCTTGGCAATGGGCTTTGGACTAGGAGCGAAGGAGCTGATCACGGCTTCCTGAGACAGCGCAAGCACAGGATGCAGGCCTGACCCTCGGGGGCAATCTCAACCCAGCCAGCACACACAGGCTACACGCCTTTCTGGAATCTCAGGTAAAAGTCTTCATCAAACAAGATAAGTAACTTTGTCTATATTGTGCTACTCTTTCCTATCTATCTGATCCCTCCCCTCCCTGCCCCAGATGGCTTCATTAACATTGGAATTTCCTGGGCCAGGGAGTGAAGTGCTCTGCGGGTTTTTTTTTTTTCTAACCCATTCTCCTGGCCTGAGAGAAGCAGCAATTAACAATCTGGGAGAGAAAAATCCTTCACTGACTTTCCTTAACTGGAATCATACAGAACCAGCTCCAGCCAAGCAAAAGAGATCCACAGACTCTGGCTTTCATCCGTACAGGGAACCAGGTGGCTATTATAATGCAAAGGCAATTCTAATAGAGATCTGACTGTAATAGTTTTAGCAAAGCAGTGGAAAGACAAGTTTTGGAGGTCTGATACCTCTCTACCTATTAAACAGAGCCCTCGCTGATCCACAGCAGGGAACTGAGGGCTAAAGCTCCACCCACACCACCTAACCATCTGCTAAAGGGGTCTGAGGATAGTGAGGCCTACCACTCTTTAGAGGTACAAGCATTGGGTGCCTAAGGTACAGAAGCAGAGCACACCCACCAAAGTGCTCTAGGAATAGAGAAACTCCTACCTCACTGGCACATGGGGGAAGGCTGTCAGCATCCTTCCCTCCTCGGAGTGTGACCCCATGCTGCAACTAGAATCTGGTGCATACAACCACTACTCCTCTAAGTAAAGAGGTGACAGCCTACACCACACACTAGGTGACCCACAATCAGCACACCTAAGCTGATTCTGTTCAAGAATAGTGAATGGACTCATAGGCTCATATATTTGGTAACAGCTCAAACCAGCTGGTAATAGGACATAACTGATTCAAAGGCTACAGTAATCAAGATAGCACAATCTAGTAGCCCATGTGGGTATATTGAAACAAACCAAAACAAGAAGATAAACCTCAGTGAGCAAATATAAAATAAATCATTACAATATATTATAGATGGCTCGAAGACAGCAGTCGATATCAAATCACATAAAGAAGCAGACCATGATTGCTTCTACAAATCCCCAAATTAAAGAATCAAAATCTTTACCAAACGAAGATACATTCCTGGAATTGCCAGATGTAGAATATAAAAAACCAATACACAGAACGCTTCAAGACGTCAGAGATGATCTCAGAAATGAAATAAGGAAATCTGCAGAAAAAGCCAAGGAACACACTGATAAAGCAGTTGAAGAAACCAAAAAGATTATTCAAGAACATAGTGAAAAAATTAATGAGCTGCAAGAATCCATAGAGAGACAGCATTCAGAAATCCAAAGGATTAATAATAAAATTACAGAATTAGACAACTCCACAGGAAGTCAGAGGAGCAGAATTGAGGAACTGGAATGCAGAGTGAGGGAGTTAGAGGATAAGGCAATTGACACCAATATAGTTGAAGAAAAATCAGATAAAAGAATTTAAAAAAAGGAAGAAACCCAAAAATCATGTGGGACTCTTATCAAGAAGAATAACTTGCATGTGTTTGGAGTTCCAGAACAGGGAGGGAAAACAGAAAATACAGAGAGAATAGTTGAAGATCTGTTGGCAGAAAACTACCCTGGCATTGTGAAAGATGAAAGGATATCTATACAAGATGCTCATCGAACACCATACAAGATAGATCCCAAAAGAAAATCACCAAAGCATATTATCATCAAACTGGCCAAAACCAAAGATAAAGAGAAAATCTGAAAAGCAGCCAGGGATAAACGAAAAGTCACCTACAAAGAGAATCAATAAGAATAAGTTCTGACTACTCGGCAGAAACTATGCAGTCAAGAAGGCAATGGGATGACATATGTAGAGCACTGAAGGAGAAAAACTGCCAGCCAAGGATCATATATCCAGCAAAACTCTCTCTCAAATGTGAAGGTGAAATTAAGACATTTACAGATAAACGCAAGCTTAGATAATTTGCAAAAACCAAACCAAAGCTACAAGAATTACTAAAGGAAATTCTTTGGTCAGAAAATCAATAATGTCAGATACAAATACAAAACAAGGTCACGGAACAAAACATCCTGATATAAACTCAAATAGGGAAATCACACACAAAAATATGATTTATTTAAAAAAGAAAAAATGCTCAAAACAGGGGATAGTTGAAGTCATTATGTAAAAGATTACAATAATCAAAAAAGAGGGACTAAATACAGGAGGCATAGATCTTCCATATGGAGAGGAAAACATGGAGATACAAAAAAAAAGGATGATACAAATTAGGCTTTTACTTAGAAAAATAGGAGTAAATATTAAGGTAACAAAAAGAGATCTAACAAGTCCATACTTCAAAATGAAAACCAAGATAAACATAACGACTCAGCAAAAATAAATTCAACTACTATGAAAATGAGGAGCACACAATTTACATAGAAAAACTTCTCAGCACAAAAAAAGTAAGTGGAAAAATGACATTGTCAACAACACACAGAAAAAGGCATCAAAACGGCAGCACTAAATTCATACTTATCTATTATTACGCTAAATGTAAATGGACTAAATGCACCAATAGAGAGTTGCAGACTGGATAAAAAAACACGATGTTTCTATATGCTGCCTACAAGAGACACACCTTAGACTTAGAGACACACACTAAAATTCAAAGGATGGAAAAAATACATCATGCAAACAACAATCAAAAAACAGCAAGAGTGGCAATATTAATTTCTGACAAAATAGACTCTGAAGTTAAATCCACCACAAAGGATAAAGAAGGACACTACATAATGATTAAAGGGACAATTGACCAGGAAGATATAACCATATTAAATATTTATGCACCCAATGACAGGGTTGTACAATACATAAAACAAACTTCAACAGAATTGAAGTGAGATAGACGCCTCCACAATTATAGTAGGAGACTTCAACACACCACTTTCGGTGAAGGATAAGACTTCCAGTAAGATGCTCAATAGAGACACGGAAGATCTAATTGCTACAATCAACCAACTTGACCTCATAGACTTATACAGAACACTCCACCCAACTGCTGCAAAGTATACTTTTTTCTAGTGCACATGGAACATTCTCTAAAATAGATCACATATTAGGTCATAAAACAATCCTTTGCAGAATCCAAAACGTTGAAATATTACAAAGCATCTTCTCAGACCATAAGGCCATAAAAGTAGAAATCAATAACAGAAAAATCAGGGAAAAGAAATCAAATACTTGGAAACTGAACTATACCCTGCTCAAAAAAGACTGGGTTATAGAAGACATTAAGGAGGGAATAAAGAAATTCATAGAGTGCAACGAGACTGAAACACTTCCTATCAAACCTCTGGGACACAGCGAAAACAGTGCTCAGAGGTCAATTTATATTGATAAATGCGCACATACATAAAGAAGAAAGAGCCAAAATCAGAGAACTGTCCCTACAACTTGAACAAACAGAAAGCGAGCAACAAAAGAATCCATCAGGCACCAGAAGAAAAATAATAAAAATTACAGCAGAATTAAATGAATTAGAGGACAGAAAAACAACTGAAGGAATTAACAAAGCCAGAAGAGGGTTCTTTGAAAAAATATAAAAAATTGATAAACCATTGGCCAGACTGACTAAAGAAATACAGGAAAGGAAACAAATAACCCAGGTGAGAAATGAGATGGGCCATATCACAACAGACCCAACAGAAATTAAAAGAATCATATCAGATTACTACAAAAATTGTACTCTAACAAATTGAAAACTTAGAAGAAACGGATGAATTCCTAGAAACATACTACCTACCTAAACTAACACGATCAGAAGTAGAACAACTAAATAGACCCATAACAAAAGAAGCGATTGAAAAGTTAATCAAAAACTCCCAACAAGGGCTTCCAGCCAAGATGGCTGACTAGGTAGACGCTACCTCGGATCCCTCTTGCAACAAAGACTCAGAAAAACAAGTGAATCGATCACATACATGACAATCTACAAACCCTGAGCAACAAACACAGATTTAAAGAGTTGATCTGAGTGACAGAGACGGAGAATGAACAACTACGGGGAAGTAGGGACTGTTTTCGGAGCCTGGAGCCACCATCTCAGTCAGGTAACCTTGGCGCCGGGCTTAGGAATGGATGCAGGGGAGCTGAACACAACATCCTGTGATGGTGCAAACACGGGGCACAGCCCTACCCCCCTGAACTGACACTGGGAGGGGGCCCAGCTGGTCTGCGCGGGCGGCGCGGGGATGCGGCTGGCGGGAGAAGTCCCCGGGAGGCAGCGACTGGTATTGGAGCCGGGAGTGCAGCGTCCCAGCCGAGGAACCTTGACTCAGGGCTTTGGACTGGGTGCAGGGGAGCTGAGCAGGACATCCTGTGAAGGTGCAAACACGGAGCGCAGCCCTACCCCCCTGAACTGACCTCGGGAGGGGGGCCAGCCAGTCAGCGCGGGCGGCGCAGTGATGCGGCTGATGGGAGGAGAAGTCCTTGGGAGGCAGCGTCTGGTTTTGGAGCTGGGAGTGCAGCGTCTCAGCCAGGGAACCTTGATGCTGGGCTTTGGAGTGGCAGTGGAGGAACTCACCGCGGGGTCTGCGGGCCAGACCCTTGGGGGCAATCTTTACCCAGCCAGCGCACATAGGCAACACGCCCCTCGGGAATCTCAGATAAAAGTCATCCCAAGCAAGATAAGTAACTTTGTCTATATTCCGAGGTGCTACTCTCTCCTGTTTTTATGAACCCTCTCCTCCCCTTCCCAGGCGGCTTCATTAACATTGGAATTTCCTGAGCCAGAGGGAGAACTGCTCCACAGTTTTTCTTCCCCTCCCCCCCTTTTTTTTTTGGTCTTTTTCTAACCCATTCTTCCGGCCTGAGAAAAGCAACCACAAAAAACCCAGGAACCAAAAATCCTTCCCTAATTGGACTAAAAACACAGAACCAGCTCCAGCCAAGTATATGTGATCCAGTCTCCAGCTTTCATCCCTACAGGGAACAAGGTGGCTATTATAATGCAAAGGCATTTCTGATAGGGATCTGACTGCATTTTTTTAGCGGATTTACTGGAAAGACAAGTTTCCCAGGTCTGCTATCTCTGCGTACTGAACAGAGCCCTCACTGACCCACAACACGGAACTGAGGGCTGAAGCTCCCCCCACACCACCTAGCCTCCTGCTTTAGGGGTCTAAGGAGGGTGACACCTACCAATCTGTAGAGGTACTTGCATTGGGGGCCTAAGGTACAGCTGCAGAGCCCACCCACCAAAGTGCTTTAGGAATAGAGACACACCTACCTCACTGACATATGGGGGAAGCCTGTCAGCATCCTGCCCCCCCCCAGAGTGTGAACCTCAGCTGCTACTAGAATCTGGGGCACACAACTATCCCCACTACTTCTCAAGGTGGATAGGTGATAGGCTGCATCACACACTTGACCCAAAATCAGACTCTACTCAAGAATAGTGAATGGACTCAGGCATATATATCTGGTAACAACCCAAACCAGCTGGTAATAGGTCATAAGTAAGTCAAGGGCTACAACAATCAAGACAGCACAATCTAGTAGCCCATCCATGTATATTGAAAGAAAACAAAACAAGATAAGACTCAGTGAGCAAATATAGAATAAATCACTACAATATCTTAGTGTTGGCTCGGAGACAGCAGTCGATATCAAAGCACATAAAGAAGCAGACCATGACTGCTTCTACAACCCCCCAAATGAATCAAAATCTTTCCCAAATGAAGATACAATCTTGGAATTATCAGATACAGAATATAAAAAACTAATTTACAGAATGCTTCAAGACATCAGGGATGACCTCAGAAATGAAATAAGGCAATCTGCAGAAAAAGCCAAGGAATACACTGATAAAACAGTTGAAGAACTCAAAAAGATTATTCAAGAACATAGTGGAAAAATTAATAAGTTGCACAAATCCATAGAGAGACAGCATTCAGAAATCCAAAAGATTAACAATAAAATTACAGAATTAGACAACGCAATATGAAGTCAGAGGAGCAGACTCGAGCAATTAGAATGCAGAGTGGGAGATCTGGAGGACCAGGGAATTAACACCAACATAGCTGAAAAAACAATCAGATAAAAGAATTTTAAAAAATGAAGAAACCCTAAGACTCATGTGGGACTCTATCAAGAAGGATAACTTGCGTGTGATTGGAGTCCCAGAACAGGGAGGGAGGACAGAAAACACAGAGAGAATAATTGAAGATCTGCTGACAGAAAACTTCCCTGACATCATGAAAGACAAAAGGATATCTATCCAAGATGCTCATCGAACCCCATTTAAGATTGATCCAAAAAGAAAATCACCAAGACATATTCTCATCAAACTTGCCAAAACCAAAAATAAAATTTTAAAAGCAGCCAGGGATAAATGAAAGGTCTCCTACGAGGGAGAATCAATAAGAGTAAGTTCAGACTTTTACTCAGCAGAAACCATGCAGGCAAGAAGGCAGTGGGATGACATATACAGAGCACTGAAGGAGAAAAACTGCCAGCCAAGGATCATATACCCAGCAAAACTCTCTCTGAAATATGAAGGTGAAATTAAGATATTTACAGATAAACACAAGCTTAGAGAATTTGCAAAAACCGAACCAAAGCTACAAGAAATACTAAAGGAAATCGTTTGGTCAGAAAACCAATAATATCAGATACCAAAACAACACAAGGTCACAAAACATCCTGATATCAACTCAAATAGGGAAATCACAAAAACAAATTAAGATTAATTAAAAAAAATGCTCAAAACAGGGAATCCTTGAAGTCAATATGTAAAAGATCACAATAATCAAAAAGAGGGACTAAATACAGGTGGCATAGAACTGCCATATGGAGAGAGATACAAGGCGATATAGGACAATACAAGTTAGGTTTTTACTTAGAAAAATAGGGGTAAATATTAAGGTAACCACAAAGAGGCATAACAAGTCCATAACTCAAAATAAAAACCAAGAAAAACATAACGACTCAGCAAACACAAAGTCAAATACTATGAAAATGAGAAACACACAATCTACAAAGAAAACCATCTCAGCACAAAAAAGTAAGTGGAAAAATGAAATTGTCAACAACACACATAAAACAGCATCAAAATGACAGTGCTAAACACATAAAAAAAAACTTATCTATAATTACACTGAATGTAAATGGACTAAATGCACCAATAAAGAGACAGGGAGTCTCAGACTGGATAAAGAAACATGATCTGTCTATATGCTGCCTACAAGAGACACACCTTAGACTTAGAGACACAAACGAACTAAAACTCAAAGGATGGAAAAAAATATATGAAGCAAACAATAAGCAAAAAAGAGCAGGAGTAGCAATATTAATTTCTGACAAAATAGACTTTAAAGTTAAATCCACCACAAAGGATAAAGAAGGACACTACATAATGATTAAAGGGACAATTGACCAGGAAGATATAACCATATTAAATATTTATGCACCCAATGACAGGGCTGTACAATACATAAAACAAACTTTAACAGAACTGAAAAATGAGATAGACATCTCCACAATTATAGTAGGAGACTTCAACACACCACTTTCGGAGAAGGACAGGACATCCAGTAAGAAGCTCAACAGACACACGGAACACCTAATTGCTACAGTCAACCAACTTGACCTCATTGACTTATACAGAACACTCCACCCAACTGCTGCAAAGTATACTTTTTTTCTAGCGCACATGGAACATTCTCCAGAATAGACCACATATTAGGTCATAACAAAAACCTTTGCAGAATCCAAAACATCGAAATATTACAAAGCATCTTCTCAGACCATAAGGCCATAAAAGTGGAAATCAATAACAGAAAAATTAGGGAAAAGAAATCAGATACTTGGAAACTGAACAATACCCTCCTGAAAAAACACTGGGTTATAGAAGACATTAAGGAGGGAATAAAGAAATTCATAGAACGCAACGAGAATGAAAACACTTCCTATCAAAACCTCTGGGACACAGCAAAAGCAGTGCTCAGAGGTCAATTTATATCGATAAATGCACAAATACAAAAAGAAGAAAGAGCCAAAAGCAGAGAACTGTCCCTACAACTTGAACAAATAGAAAGTGAGCAACAAAAGAATCCATCAGGCACCAGAAGAAAACAAATAATGAAAATTAGAGCTGAACTAAATGAATTACAGAACAGGAAAACAATTGAAAGAATTAACAAAGCCAAAAGCTGGTTCTTTGAAAAAATTAAAGAAATTGATAAACCATTGGCCAGACTGAGTAAAGAAATACAGGAAAGGAAACAAATAACCTGAATAAGAAACGAGAAGGGCCACATCACAACAGACCCAACAGAAATTAAAAGAATCATATCAGATTATTACGAAAAATTGTACTCTAACAAATTTGAAAACCTAGAAGAAATGGATGAATTCCTGGAAAAACACTACCTACCTAACACAATCAGAAGTAGAACAACTAAATAGACCCATAACAAAAAAAGAGATTGAAACGGTAATCAAAAAACTCCCAACAAAAAAAAAGCCCTGGCCTGGATGGCTTTACTGCAGAGTTCTACCAAACTTTCAGAGAAGAGTTAACACCACTACTATTAAAGGTATTTCAAAGCATAGAAAATGACGGAATACTACCTAACTAATTCTATGAAGCCACCATCTCCCTGATACCAAAACCAGGTAAAGACATCACAAAAACATAGATGCAAAAACCTCAACAAAATTCTAGCCAATAGAATTCAAAAACATATCAAAAAATTAATCCATCGTGACCAAGTGGGATTTATACCAGGTATGCAAGGCTGGCTTAATATTAGAAAAACCATTAATGTAACCCACCATATAAATAAAACAAAAGACAAAAACCACATGATCTTATCAATTGATGCAGAAAAGGCATTTGACAAAGTCCAAAAACCATTTATGATAAAAACTCTCAGCAAAATAGGAATTGAAGGAAAATTCCTCGACATAATGAAGGGCATCTATACAAAGCCAACAGCCAACATCACTCTAAATGGAGAGAGCCTGAAAGCATTTCCCTTGAGAACGGGAACCAGACAGGGATGCCATTTATCACCGCTCTTATTCAACATTGTGCTAGAGGTCCTAGCCAGAGCAATTAGGCTAGACAAAGAAATAAAGGGCATCGGCATTGGCAAGGAGGAAGTAAAGTTATCTCTGTTTGCAGATGACATGATCTTATACACAGAAAACCCTAAGGAATCCTCCAGAAAACTACTGAAACTAATAGAAGAGTTTGGCAGAGTCTCAGGTTATAAAATAAACATACAAAAATCACTGGGATTCCTCTACATTAACAAAAAGAACATCGAAGAGGAAATACCAAATCAATACCATTCACAGTAGCCACCAAGAAGATAAAATATTTAGGAATAAATCTTACCAAAGATGTAAAAGACCTATACAAAGAAAACTACAAAGTACTACTACAAGAAACTAAAAAGGACCTACTTAAGTGGAAAAACATACCTTGCTCATGGATAGGAAGAATTAACATAGTAAAAATGTCTATTCTACCAAAAGCCATCTATACATACAATGCACTTCCGATCCAAATTCCAATGTCATTTTTTAATGTGATAGAGAAACAAATCACCAACTTCATATGGAAGGGAAAGAAGCCTCGGATAAGCAAAGCATTACTGAAAAAGAAGAAAGTGGGAGGCCTCACTCTACCTGATTTCAGAACCTATTATACAGCCACAGTAGTCAAAACAGCCTGGTACTGGTACAACAACAGACACATAGACCAATGGAACAGAATTGAGAACCCAGATATAAATCCATCCACATATGAGCAGCTGATATTTGACAAAGGCCCAGTGTCAGTTAATTGGGGAAAAGATAGTCTTTTTAACAAATGGTGCTGCATAACTGGATATCCATTTGCAAGAAAATGAAACAGGACCCATACCTCACACCATGCACAAAAACTAACTCCAAGTGGATCAAAGACCTAAACATAAAGACTAAAATGATAAAGATCATGGAGGAAAAAATAGGGACAACCTTAGGAGCCGTAATACAAGGCATAAACAGAATACAAAACATTACCAAAAATGACGAAGAGAAACCAGATAACTGGGAGCTCCTAAAAATCAAACACCTATGCTCATCTAAAGACTTCACCAAAAGAGGAAAAAGACCACCTATAGATTGGGAAAGAATTTTCAGCTATGACATCTCCGACCAGCGCCTGATCTCTAAAATCTATATGATTCTGTCAAAACTCAACCACAAAAAGACAAACAACCCAATCAAGAAGTGGGCAAAGGATATGAACACGCACTTCACCAAAGAAGATATTCAGGTAACTAACAGATACATGAGAAAATACTCTTGATCATTAACCATTAGAGAAATGCAAATTCAAACTACGATGAGATTCCATCTCACTCCAACAAGGCTGGCATTAATCCAAAAAACACAAAATAATAAATGTTGGAGAGGCTGCGGAGAGATTGGAACTCTTATACACTGCTGGTGGGAAAGTAAAATGGTACAACCGCTTTGGAAATCTATCTGGCGTTATCTTAAACAGTTAGAAATAGAACTACCATACAACCCAGAAATCCCACTCCTCGGAATATACCCTAGAGAATTAAGAGCCTTCACAGAAACAGATACATGCACACCCATGTTTATTGCAGCTCTGTTTACAATAGCAAAAAGCTGGAAGCAACCAAGGTGTCCATCAACGGATGAATGGTTAAATAAATTGTGGTGTATTCACACAATGGAATACTACTCATCGATAAAGAACAGTGACGAATCTGTGAAATATTTCATAACATGGAGGAACCTGGAAGGCATTATGCTGAGTGAAATTAGAGGCAAAAGGACAAATATTGTATAAGATCACTATTATAAGATTTGAGAAATAGTATAAACTGAGAAGAACACATACTTTTGTGGTTACGAGGGGGGGAGGGAGGGTGGAAGAGGGTTGTTTACTGATTAGTTAGTAGATAAGAACTACTTTAGGTGAAGAGAAGGACAACACTCAATACACGGAAGGTCAGCTCAACTGGACTGGACCAAAAGCAAAGAAGTTTCCGGGATAAAATGAATGTTTCAAAGGTCAGCGGAGCAGGGGCGGGGGTCTGGGGAACATGGTTTGAGGGGACTTCTAAGTCAATTGGCAAAATAATACTATTATGAAGACATTCTGCATCCCACTTTGAAATGTAGCGTCTGGGGTCTTAAATGCTAACAGGCGGCCATCTAAGATGCAGCAATTGGTCTCAACCCACCTGGAGCAAAGGAGAATGAAGAACACCAAGGTCACACGATAACTCTGAGCTCAAGAGATATAAAGGGCCACATGAACCAGAGACTTACATCATCCTGAGACCAGAAGAACTAGTTGGTGCCCGGCCATAACCGATGACTGCCCTGACAGGGAGCACAACAGAGAACCCCTGAGGGAGCTGGAGATCAGTGGGATTCAGACCCCAAATTCTCATAAAAAACCAGACTTAATGATCTGACTGAGACTAGAGGAATCCTGGCGTTCATGGTCCCCAAACCTTCTGTTGGCCCAGGACAGGAACCATTCCCGAAGACAACTCATCAGACATGGAAGGGACTGGACAATGGGTAGGAGAGAGATGCTGATGAAGAGTGAGCTACTTGTATCAGGTGGACACTTGAGACTGTGTTGGCATCTCCTGTCTGGAGGGGAGATGGGAGGGTAGAGAGGGTTAGAAACTGGCAAAATTGCCACGAAAGGAGAGACTGGAAGGGCTGACTCATTAGGGGGAGAGTAAGTGGGAGTATGGAGTAAGGTGTATATAGGCTTATATGTAACGGACTGACTTGATTTGTAAATGTTCACTTAAAGCTCAATAAAAATTATTTTAAAAAAAAATTTAATTCATATGGGTGAAAATGTACGTTAAACTCTGTTACATGTCATGATCAAGTTTTTAGTAGTGTGTAATACTTTAGTTTAAAGTCAGATTTATTTATTTTTAATGTTAAAGAACATCATACAATTTTCCGACATTAATTCATTGGGATTTTCATCCTATTTTGCTCTTTTATCTTTGTGTGCTATTAGGACTTCTCATAGGTGTTGGGAAGAACAAGATGGGTGAAAACTTTACAGTAAGATATTTCATTCTTTTTGAAATTACGATGATTTTCTTCATCAAATGTTTATAGACAGTTTTGGTCTTTTTGCATCACATGGTGTAATTACGAAGGCTTAGATGATATCTGTGTTAAAAGAGCATTAAAAATATTTTTTTTTCTGTATATTAATTTTCCCACCCTTGAAAATACTGAAGTTCATTTTGTATGTACTGGGGTGGTGATGGTAATATTTAATAATTGTAACAATACCTCTCATAGAGCCCTCCCTCTGTGCCCGTTTCTGTAGTTACCACTTCACACTTATTTGATCCTTCCAAAATCTGTATGTGATTGATATTATTATATCCTTTTAACTGACCCAGTTTAATGACACAAATTTTCCAAGATACCATAGTTGGTAAGTGACAGAGTCAGGATCTGAGCCCAAACAATCTGTTTTCACAGTTAGATCTTTTATACCATGGCTTCTTTGTGAACTAAAGATTGTGCCCAGAGCCTGGATGAGTGGACAACTCCAAGATGAAGAGTCTCAATGTCTTATCAGCTGAGTCAGTGAACTCTTCCTTATTTTACGACAAATTCTCTATTATGTTGTCTAGTGGCATCCTACAGGATTTACGTGGATCTTTTTCAGCACAGCCAACCAAAGCTAAGGTATGGATATGGATAAGCTATCGCAGCTGCCTTCCCTGCCCTTGCACCATCACTTTGTGTCCTACCCGTGCCCGGTGGACCGTCTGCTTCAGGCACTGCCGCTTCCAGCATTGGGTGGAAAGCTGGAAAGGCTATGAAAGAGATGGGGCTGGAGCAAGGAGGTCTAGGGAAGCAGAAAGGGGAAGTCATTGGGAAACTTTTTATGGAGTCAGAATCAAGGCTTTAAAGCAGGTTTTCCAGTTCTCAGTGCTGCCCAATAATTGCATCTTTCCATTGATTAGTCTATTCTTTAGTATTCTATCCAACAAATGTTTATTGAGTGCTGCTATGTACTGGGCACTGTTCTAGGCAGGGGGTATCCAGCAGTGAATGAAAAACGGCAAGACTCTGCCCTCATGGAACATACATCCTATAGTCAGGAAGATAGATAATAAATAAACAGACAAATAAGATGGTGAAATGTGCTTTGGAGAAAAGCATGAAGCTGCATAAGAGGAAAGGGAATTCTAGGAGAGGGTGAGAAGGTAGATGCGGGAAGGAGGATTGCTTTTAATGTAGGGTAGAAAGGAAGGTGTCTATGATAAGGTGACATTTGCGTCGAGCACAAGCCGTGGGAATGGCTAAAGAAAGACCATTTCAGGAGAGGACACAAGTACAAAGGTCCTGAGGCAAGAGCATGCCTGATGTGTTAGAGAAACAGTAAGGAAACCAGAAAGGCTATAATGGAGCAAGGGGGGAATGCAGTAGGAGGTGAGACCAAAGTAGTAATGGAAGCCAGATCATGTAGGACTTGTTAGCCACTTAGAGGACTTTGACTTTTCCTTTGAGAGAAAAGGCAAAGTTTAAGTAGAAGAGTGACATAATATGACTTATGTTCCATACAAGCATTCCCTTTCCCCACACTTTACCTCTGCATGAACATTACAAAACTTTACATCCAAAAGAATAAGTTCCTTTTACCTATACATCATGTTGGCTTTCAACAGAAAATTACAAGGCATACTATAAAGCAAAAAACAATCTGAAGAGAAAGGCTAGGTATCACAAGCAGACTCAGATAATGCCAGAGGTGTTAGAATTATCAGACTGGGGATTTCAAATGACTATGATTAATATGTCAAGGGCTCTGATGGAAAAAGTGGACAACAGGCAAGAATAGATGAGTAGTCTAACCAAAAAAATTGTGAACAATAAGGAAATGTGAGAAATCAAAATTTGCAGCAGAAATGAATAAGGCATTTGATGCCCTACTAGTAGGTTGGAAATAGCTGAGGGAAGAATCAGTGAGCTTGAAGATATTTCAGTAGCAACTTCTCAAACTGGAAGTCAAAGAGAAAAAAAGATTGGAGGAAAAAAAAAAGGACTATCCAAGAACTGTGGGGCAATCACAAAACATGTAACATACGCATAACGGGAATACTAAGAGGAGAAGAGAGAAAGGAACAGAAGAAAGACTTGAAGCAGCAAGGACTGAGAATTTTCCAAAATTGTTGACAGACACCAAACTACAAATCCAGTAGACCCAGAAAACACTAAGCAAGATAAATTCAAAACCAAACCCCGTTGCTGTCGGACCGATTCCTACTCATAGCGACAAAGCAAGATATACACGAAAAAATCTGCACCCAGGCATATCATATTCAAATTGCAGAAAGTCAAACAAAAAGAGATAGTAACACCTCTTCCTTATTAATTGTTAGAACACATAGACAAATCAGTAAGGATATAAAAGATTTGAATAGCATTATCAACCAGATTAACCTAATTGCCATTTACAGAAATAATACACTTAACCATTGCAGAGTCTAATTCTTTGCAAGTATACATGCAGCATTCATCAAACTAGACCATATAACCCAAATTCTAACTCTTGGTGACCCCATGTGTTACGGTAGAACTGTTTCATAGGGTTTTCTTGGCTCTAATCTTTATGGAAGCAGATTGCCAGGCCTTTCTTCTGTGGTGCCACTGAGTAGGTTTGAACCACCAACCTTTAGGTTAATAGACAAAAGCAAACCACTTGTGCCACCTGAGGACTTTAGATACCCATTGCTATTGAGTCAGTTTTGACTCATAGCGACCCTAGTACTGGCTATAAGTGCCTCATAGGGTTTCCAAGGCTGTAGTCTTATGGAAGAAGGCTGCCACATCTTTCTCCTACAAAGTGGCTGGTGCATTTGAACCTCTAAGCCTTCGGTGAGCGGCCGAGTGCTTAACCATTGTACCACCAGGGGACCTTAAGTACCTTATACTGTTGAGTTGATTCTGATTCATAGTGACTCCATCAGACAGTAGAACTGCTCCATGAAGTTTCCATGGAGCCACTGGTGAATTCAAACTGCTGACCTTTTGGTTAGCAGCCACATCCCTTAACCACTATGCCACTGCCCTAAAACAGCTTTCAATACATTCAGGAGGATCGGCGTCATAGAGTATGTTATCTGACCACAATGCTATGAAATTAGAAACCAATAACAATAAAATATCCATAAATTTTCCAAATAGTAGAAAATTAAACAGTGTACTTCTAAATAATTCTTGGTTCAAAGAAGAAATCACAAAGGAAATTAGAAAATACTCTTTTTAGTATAATAATATGTTTCTAGTGAAGGCTTATATAGCAGTTTAGGTTCTCATTCAACAATTTCTGCACAGATTGTTCAGTGACATTGGGTACATTCTTCATGATTCGTGAACATTCTCAATATTTCTGTTATGGTTGTTCCACTTTCATTAATCTAGTTGCCCTGCCTCCTTGCATTCTTACCTTGGTTTTAAAGTAATTGTTGACTATTTGGTCCCATAAAGATGATTTTTTATAGGATCACAGTCGTCATGGGTGGTATTCTTTATTTTAGGAGCCTATTTATCTATTATTTAGCTAAAAGATAACCTCAGGTCTAGTTTCAGTTCAAGGTTTAAAGAGTATCTCAGGACAGTAGTCCTCCAGTCTCAACCAGTCTGGTTTTTGTTTAGTTTTTTATGAATTTGAGGTTCTATTCCACATTTTTCTCCCATACTATCAGGGTCCATCTACTGTGGCCCTGATAAGAATGGTCGGAGGTGGTAGCCGGGCACCATCTATTTTTTTTTTTTTTTTTGGTTTCAAGGTAGAAGAGGTCATGGCTCATGTAGACTATTTGTCCTGTAGACTAGTTTCTTCTTTGAGCCTTTGGTTTCTTTCTTTCTTTTATTCTGGAGGAGTAGAGACCAATAGTTTTTTCCTAGATAGGCAATTGCAACCTTCCAATAATCTACTTCCCCTGACTCTTACATTCCTCATCTTTGTTTTAAAGTAATTGTTTACCATTTGCTCTCATATAGATGATTTTTTTAAAGCGGCACGTTACTTATGAGAGGTATTCATTATTTTGTGAGCCAATCTGTTATTTCGCTACTGGGATTAGTTTCAGTTCAAAGTTTGAAGAGTATCTCAAAGCAGTGATTTCAGGGAGTCCTCAAGTGTGAACCAGTCCAGTAAGCCCCCCTCTTTTTCTGTATTTGATGATAAATATATATTTTTTATTTTGCTTTGAGTGAAAGTTTACAAATCAAGCCAGTCTCTCTCATAAAAACTTATATACACCTTGCTACCAAAACCAAACCCACTGCCGTTGAGTTGATTCCGTAGAGCTTCCAAGGAGCACCTAGGTGGATTCAACCCACTGACCTTTTGGTTAGCAGCTGTAGCACTTAACCACTACTCCACCAGGGTTTCCTATACACCTTGCTAAAAAAAACCTTACCACATACCCACAATTACTCTCCCCCCTAATGAGACAGTCTGCTCCCTCCTTCCACTCTCTTTTTCCGTGTCCATTTCGCAAGCTTCTAAGCCCCTCTACCCTCCCATCTCCCCTCCAGTCAGGAGGTGCCAACATAGTCTCAAGTGTCCACCTGATCCAAGTAGCTCACTCCTCACCAGCATCCCTCTACTACCCATTGTCCAGTCCAATGCATGTCCGACGAGCTGGCTGCAGGAATGGTTCCTGTCCTGGGCCAACAGAAGGTCTGGGGACCATGACCACCAGGGTCCTTCTAGTCTCAGTCAGACCATAAAGTCTGGTCTTTTTATGAGAATTTGGGGTCTGCATCCCACTGTTCCCCTCTCCCTCAGGGGTCATCCACTGTGTTCCCTGTCAGGGCAGTCATCGGTTGTGCCCAGGCACCATCTAGATCTTCTGGTCTCAGGACAATGTAGTCTCTGGTTCATGTAGCCCTTTCTGTCTCTTGGGCTTGTAATTACCTTGTGTCCTTGTGTTCTTCATTCTCCTTTGATCCAGGTGGGTTGAGACTCATTGATGTATCTTAGATGGCTGCTTGCTAGCATTTAAGATCCCAGGCGCCACTCTTCAAAGTGAGATGCAGAATGTTTTCTTAATGGATTTTATTATGCCAATGGACTTAGATGTCCCCTGAAACCATGGTCCCATAACCCCTGCCCCTGCTTCGCTAACCTTTGAAGCACTCAGTTTATTCAGGAAACTGCTTTTGGTTTAGTCCAGTTGTGCTGACCTCTGCTGTATTGACTGTTGTCCTTCCCTTCACCTAAAGTAGTTCTTATCTACTATCTAATTAGTAAATATCCCTCTCCTACCCTCCCTCCCTCCCCCCTCTCATAACCACAAAACAATGCATTCTTCTCAGTTTAAACTATTTCTCAAAATCTTATAATAGTGGTCTTATACAATATTTGTCCTTTTGCAACTGACTAATTTCACTCAGCACAATGTCTTCCAGGTTCCTCCATGTTATGAAATGTTTCACAGATTCATCACTGTTCTTTACCGATGTGTACTATTCCATTGTGTGAATATACCATAATTTATTTATCCATTCATCCTTTGATGGGTACCTTGGTTGCTTCCATCTTTTTGCTATTGTAAATAGTGCTCCAATAAACATGGGTGTGCATATACCTGTTAGTGTAAAGGCTCTTATTTCTCTAGGATATATTCCGAGGAGTGGGATCCCTGGGTCCTATGATAGTTCTATTTCTAGCTTTTTGAGGAAGCGCCAAATAGATTTCCAAAGTGGTTGTACCATTGCACATTCCCACCATCAGTGTATAAGTGTTGAAATCTCTCCACAGCCTCTCCAACATTTATTATTTTGTGTTTTTGGATTAATGCCAGCCTTGTTGGAGTGAGATGGAATCTTATTGTAGTTTTGATTTGCATTTCTCTAATGGCTAATGATCGAGAGCACTTCCTCATGTATCTGTTAGCTGCCTGAATGTCGTCTTTAGTGAAGTGTCTGTTCATATTGTTTTCCCATTTTTAATTGCGTTGTTTGTCTTTTTGTGGTTGAGTCTTAGCAGAATCATGTAGACTTTAGAGATCAGGTTCTGGTCGGAGATGTCATAGCTGAAAATTTTTTCCCAATCTCTAGGTGGTCTTTTTACTCTTTTGGTGAAGTCTTTAGATGAGCATAGGTGTTTGATTATTATTAGCTCCCAGTTATCTGGTTTCTCTTCAGCATTTTTAGTAATGTTTTGTATTCAGTTTATGCCATGTATTAGGGCTCCTAACGTTGTCTCTATTTTTTCTTCCATGATCTTTACCGTTTTAGACTTTATGTTTAGGTCTTTGATCCATTTGGAGTTAGTTTTTGTGCATGATGTGAGGTACGGGTCCTGTTTCATTTCTTTGCACATTGATATCCAGTTATGCCAGCATCATTTGTTAAAAAGATTATCTTTTCCCCAATTAACTGACACTGGGCCTTTGTCAAATATCAGCTGCTCATATGTGGATGGATTTATATCTGGATTCTCAATTCTGTTCCATTGGTCTATGTGTCTGTTGTTGTACCAGTCTTTTTTATCTACTGTGGTAGTATAATAGGTTCTAAAATCAGGAAGAGTGAGGCCTCTCACTTTGTTCTTCTTTTCCAGCAATGCTTTACTTATCCGGGGTTTTTTCCCTTCCATATGAAGTTGGTGATTTGTTTCTCCATCTCATTCAAAAATGCTGCTGGAATTTGGATCAGAATTGCATTGCATATATAGATGGGTTTTAGTAGAATAGACATTTTTACAATGTTAAGCCTTCCTATCCATGAGCAAGGTATGTTTTTCCACTTAGGTATGTCCCTTTTGGTTTCTTGTAGTAGTACCTCATAGTTTTCTTTGTATAGGTCTTTTACGTTTCTGGTTAGATTTATTCCTAAGTATTTTATCTTCTTTGGGACTACTGTGAATGGAATTGATTTGATGATTTCCTCTTCAATCTTCTTTCCGTTGGTGTAGAGGAATCCAAATAATTTTTGTATGTTTATCTTGTAACCTGATACTTTGCTGAACTATTAGTTTCAGTAGTTTTCTTGAGGATTCTTTAGGGTTTTCTGTGTATAAGATCATGTCACCTGCAAACAGATATTTTTACTTCTTCCTTATCAATCTGGATGCCCTTCATTTCTTTATCCAGCCTAATTGCTCTGGCTAGGACCTCCAGCACAATGTTGAATAAGAGTGGTGATAAGGGGCATCCTTGTCTGGTTCCCGTTCTTAAGGGGGATGTTTTTAGAATGTCTCCATTAAGGATGATGTTAGCTGTTGGTTTTGTGTAAATGCCCTTTATTATGTTGAGGAGTTTTCCTTCTATTTCTATTTTGTTGAAAGTTTGTATCAAGAATGGGTGCTGGACTTTGACAAATGCCTTTTCTGCATCAATTCATAAAATCAAGTGGTTCTTGTATTTTGTTTTATTTATATGGTGGATTACACTAATTGTTTTTCTAATATTGAACCATCCTTATTTACCTGGTATAAATCCCACTTGGTTGAGGTGGATTATTTTTTAGATATGTTGTTGAATTCTATTGGCTAGAATTTTATTGAGGATTTTGCATCTATGTTCATGAATGATATAGGTCTGTAATTTTCTTTTTTGTTTTGTCTTTAGCTGGTTTTGGTATCAGGGATATGCTGGCTTCATAGAATAAGTTAGGGAGTATTCCATCCTTTTCTATGCTTTGAAATACCTTTAGTAGTAGTGGAGTTAAGTCTTCTCTGAAAGTTTGGTAGAACTCTGCAGTGAAGCCAACTCTTTTTTGTTATGCATCTATTTAGTTGTTCTACTTCTGTTTGTGTTAGTTTAGGTAGGTAGTCTGTTTCTAGGAATTCATCCATTTCTTCTAGATTTTCAAATTTGTTAGAGTACAATTTTTCATAGTAATCTGATAGGATTCTTTTAATTTCAGCTGTGTCTGTTGTGATATGGCCCACCTCGTTTCCTTTTTGGGTTATTTATTTCCTTTCCTGTATTTCTTTAGTCAGCCTGGCCAATGGTTTATCAATTTTGTTGATTTTTTCAAAGAAGCAGCTTTTGGGCTTGTTAACTCTTTCAATTGTTTTTCAATTATGCTCTAATTTTTATTATTTGTTTTCTTCTGGTCCCTGAAGGTTTCTTTTGTTGCTCTCTTTCTATTTGTTCAAGTTGTAGGGACAGTTCTTTGATTTGGCTCTTTCTTCTCTTTATATGTGTGCATTAATTGATATAAATTGACCTCTGAGCACTGCTTTAGCTGTGTCCAAAAGGTTTTGATAGGAAGTGTTTTAAGTCGCATTGCATCCTATGAATTTCTTTAGTCCCTCCTTAAAGTATTGTATAACCCAGTCTTTTCTGAGCAGGGTATTGTTCAGTTTCCAAGTATTTGATTTGTTTTCCCTAGTTTTTCTGTTATTGATTTCTACTTTTATGGCCTTATGGTCTGAGAAGATGCTTTGTAATATTTCAATGTTCTGGATTCTGTACAGGTTTGCTTTATGACCTAATATGTGGTCTATTCTAGAGAATGTTCCATGTGCACTAGAAAAAAAATATACTTTGCAGCTGTTGGGTGGAGTGTTCTGTATAAGTCTATGAGGTCAAGTTGGTTGACTGTAGCAATTAGATCTTTGGTGTTTTTGTTCAGCTTCTTACTGGATGTCCTGTCCTTCACTGAATGTGGTGTTTTGAAGTCTCCTACTGTAATTGTGGAGTTGTCTATCTCACTTGTCAATTCTGTTAGAGTTTGTTTTATATATCTTGCAGCCTTGTCATTGGGTACATAAATATTTAATATGGTTATATCTTCCTGGTAAGTTGTCCCTTTAATCATTATGTAGTGTCTTTTTTATCGTTTGTGGTGGATTTAACTTTAAAGTCTATTTGGTCAGGAATTGATATTGCCACTCCTGCTCTTTTTTGATTGTTGTTTGCTCGATATATTTTTTCCATCCTTTGAGTTTTAGTTTATTTGTGTCTCTAAGTCTAAGGCATGTCTCTCGTAGGCAGCATATAGACGCATCATGTTGTTTTATCCAGTCTGTGGCACTCTGTCTCTTTATTGGTGCACTTAAGCCATTTACATTCAGCGTAATTATAGATAAGTGTGAGTTTAGTGCTGTCATTTTGATGCCTTTTTCTGTGTGTTGTTGACAATTTCATTTTTCCCTTTCCTTTTTTTGTGCTGAGAAGTTTTTCTTTGTAAATTGTGTGTTCCTCATTTTCATAGCAGTTGAATTTGTTTTTGCTGAGTCGTTATGTTTATCTTGGTTTTTTTTTTTTTTGAAATATGGAATTGTTAGACCTCTTTGTGATTACCTTAATATTTATCCCTATGTCTCTAAGTAAAAACCTAACTTGTATCATCCTATATTGCCTTGGTTTCCTCTCCGTATGGAAGATCTATGCCTCCTGTATTTAGTCCCTCTTTTTTGATTATTGTCATCTTTTACATAAAGACATCAATGATTCCCTGTTTTGATCTTTTTTTTTAATTAATCTTATTTTGTTTTTGTGATTTCCCTATCTGAGTTGATATCAGGATGTTCTGTTTTGTGACCTTGTGTTGTGTTGGTATCTGATATTATTGATTTTCTGACCAAATAATTTTCTTTAGTAATTCTTATAGCTTTGGTTTGGTTTTTGCAACTTCTCTAAGCTTGTGTTTATCTGTAAATGTCTTAATTTCACCTTTCCATTTGAGAGAGAGTTTTGCTGGGTATATGATTCTTGGCTGGCAGTTTTTCTCCTTCAGAGCTCTATATATGTCATCCCATTGCCTTCTTGCCTGCATGGTTTCTGCCGAGTAGTCTGAACTTATTCTTATTGATTCCCCTTTGTAGGTGACTTTTTGTTTATCCCTGGCTACTTTTAAAATTTTCTCTTTATCTTTGGTTTTGGCACATTTGATAATGTATTTTGGTGATTTTCTTTTGGGATCTGTCTTGTGTGGGGTTCGATGAACATTTGGATATATATCCTTTCATCTTTCACAATGCCAGGGAAGTTTTCTGCCAACAGATCTTCAACTACTCTCTCTGTATTTTCTGTTATTCCTCACTTTTCTGGAACTCCAGTCACATGCAAGTTATTCTTCTTGATAGAGTCCCACATGATTCTTAGGGGTTCTTCATTTTTTAAATTCTTTTATCTGATTTTTCTTCAATTACATTGGTGTCAATTGACTTATGCTCCAACTCTCCCACTCTCCATTCTAATTCCTTGATTCTTCTCCTCTGACTTCCTATTGAGTTGTCCAATTCTGTAATTTTATTGTTAATCTTTGGGATTTCTGAATGCTGTCTCTCTGTGTATTCTTGCAGCTTATTAATTTTTCACTATGTTCTTGAATAATCTTTTCAATTTCTTCAACTGCTTTATCTGTGTGTTCCTTGACTTTTTCTGTAGATTGCCTTATTTCATTTCTGAGGTCATCCCTGATGTCTTGAAGCATTCTGTACATTCGTTTCTTATATTCTATATCTGGCAACTCCAGGAATGTATCTTCATTTGGGAAAGATTTTGATTCTTTGATTTGGGGGTTTGTAGAAGCAATCATGGTCTGCTTCTTTATGTGATTTGATATCGACTGCTGTCTCCAAGCCATCTATGAGTTATTGTAATGATTTATTTTATATTTGCTTGCTGAGTCTTATCTTCTTGTTTTCTTTTGTTTTGTTTCAATACACCCAGATGGACTACTAGAATGAGCTAACTTAATTGTTGGAGCTTTTGAATTGCTTATTCCTGTTACCAGCTGGTTTGAGCTGTTACCCAGTATATGAGCCGATGTGTCCATTCACTATGCTTGAATAGAATCAGCTCAGGTGTTCTGATAGTGGGTCAGCTAGTGTGTGGTGTAGGCTCTCTGCTACTAACTTAGAGGAGTAGTGGTGATAGGTGTATGTACTGGTTTCTTGTAACAGCAGGGGGTCACACTCTGAGAAGGGCAGGGTGTGGACAGCCTTCCCCTAAGTGCCAGTGAGGAAAGAGCATCTATGTTCTCTAGAGTGGTCTGGTGGGTGGGCTCTGCAGCTGTACCTTAGGCACCCAATGCTTGTACCTCTAAAAATTGGTAGGCATTGCTATCCTCTGACCCCTTTAGCAGGTAGTTAGGTGGTGTGGATGGAGCCTCAGCCCTCAGTTCCATGCTACAGATCAGTGAGGTCTCTGTGTAATAGGTAGAGTGGTCCAAAACTTGCCTTCCCACTGCTCAGCTACAACAATTACAGCTGATCTCTAAAAGAATTGCCTTTGCATTAAAATAGCCACCTGGTTCCAGGTAGGGGTGAAAGCCAAAGACTGTGGATCTCTTATGCCTGAATGGCGCTTGTTCTGTAATGCTATTCCAGTTTAGAGAAATTAGGAAAGGATTTTTCATCTGATTGTTAGTTGCTGCTTTTCCAGGCCAGGAGAATGGGTTAGAAAAGAAAAAAAAAAAAAACCTGCAAAGCACTTCAATCTCTGGCCCAGGGAATTCCAATGTTAATGAAGCCGGCTGGGGCAGGGAGGGGAGGGATCAGATAGATCGGAGGTAGTAAATTAGATAAACTCACTTCTCTTGTTTGGTGAGGACTGTTTTATCTGAGATTCCGGAGGAGTGTGTAGCCCGTGTGCATGGGCTAGGTCCCTGTGGAGATTCCCCCGGGGGATTAGCACTGCATCCCTGTTTGCCTTGTCTCAGGAAGCCACGATCATCTCCATAGCTCTACTTCCAAGACTCCGCAAGGGTTCAGGTCTGGGACGTGGCTTGCCTGGCTCTGGAACTGGTCGCTTCTTCAGCGAGCGGTTTCTCATTCCCCTGAGGCCTCGGGGCTGGGGAGCAGCTCACCTGACTCCGGGATTGCACCCTCCTTCGGTACGCGGATTCTCACTTCCCTATTACTCAGGTCAATTCCCTAGTTCTCAGTTTGATGGTCAGCGTTCCTAGATTGCCATGTATGTAATTGCTTCACTTGTTTTTCTGAATCTTTGTTGCAAGAGGGGTCAGCTGGAGCTTCCGCGCAGTCAGCCATCTTGGTACCCCCCCCAATTTTTTTAAATGAGTTGAAATTCTGTGCCACATTTATCTCCCATGCTGTCAGAATCCATCTATTGTGGCCCTGATCACAAGGGATGGTAGTGGTATCTGGCACCATCTAGTTCTTCTGGCCTCAGGGTAGATTAGCTCGAGGTTTGTTTAGACTTTGTCTTGTAGGCAAGTTTCTCCTTTGAGTCTTTGGTTTTCTACATTGCCTTTTGCTGCAGATGAATAGAGAACAACAGTTGTATCATGGAAGGCCACTCACAAGCTTTTAAAACCACAAACACTACTCAGCAAATGAGGATATAAAACATAACTGTATGAACTATATCATGCCAAGATGTTCTATGAGACTCTGGTCCTAATAACTTAAAATCCAGAAAACCAATCCTGCAGGTTTCATCTCAGCGTCCTCTTCCTCTGATAGGGTGATCTGACCTTCTTTATTTTCCCCCATGTCGTGTGCAACATCAAACAACACCAGAGGGTGTCATGTGACCATGATGGACCCCAGTTGACTGCACATAGGCCTCCTACCTCACTTGTACCCACTCAAGGACTTCTGCACCTTATGGCGACTCTCTTTCCTTTTGGTGGATTCTACTGCGTAAAAGTGTACTGACACCTCTTTCTGGAATGATCAAGTAACTTCTTCTCTGTACTACAAATGGATCCCTTGTAGCCTGGCCAGTCTGCTTTATATGTTCAGTGTAGCATTATTCCCAACATGATGACCGTACTTTGTAGTAATTATGTACTCTTTTTTTGGCAGAGTGGTGGTCGGCCTTCTTTTATATTGTAAAATACCACATATTTTACAATATAAAATGTGGAGATCCAGTTGTCCCAGCATCATTTGTTGAAGGGACTATTCTTTGCCCATGGAATGGGCTTGCATCATTGTTGAAACAAATTTTATATTAAATACAATATTTAATAATTCATGCTAGGTTTCATAGGTTTCTTTTCCTTTGGTTTTGAATATTCTTTTTCTTGTTGCTTTGTTTTCAGCAATGACTCCCTATGCTTTGTGCCTTCAGTTCTCCTAGCCATTAATCTGCTCTCTATCTTTGCGTGTTGTAGATTTTCATGTAAGTAGGATCACGCAATAATTGTTCTTGGGATTTCAGTTACTTCATGCATAACAATGTTTTCAAGGTTCATCCATTTATTGCAAGTAACAGAACTCCACTGCTCTTGTGGCTGCATAATATTGCATGTATGTATTTGTCATGTTTTGCTTATCCAATCATCTTTTGAGGGACACTTGGGTTGTTTCCACCTTTTTCATTCAGTGAATAATGCTACAATGAACGTGAGTGTCCAAGTACCTGTTCTTACTTTCAGTTCATTTGTGTACATGCCTAGGAGTGGAATTACAAGGCATATGGTAATTCTGTGTTAAATTATTTGAGGAGCCACCAAAGTGTATTTTACAGTGGCTGCAGCACATCATATCCCCAGTAGCAATGCACTCCCCGTTTGTCCACATCCTCACCAAATCTTTTTTTTTTTTTCCTTGTTTGTTCGTTTTTATTCTGGCAACATCCATCGATGTGATAAGGAATGATACCTCTCTGTCATTTTGATTTGCATTTCCCCACTGACTGATAATATTGAACATCTTTTCATGTGCTTACTGGCGATTTGTATATTTTCTTTGGAATAATGCCTTAAAGTCTTTTGTCCATTTTTTAAGATGGGTTGTTGGTGTTTTTGTATTTAGCTCTAGGCAGTCTATATATCAGGATATGAAACCCTTAAGCAGAGTAGAGATTCCGAGTACATTCTCACAATCAGTAGTTGTCTTCACTTTCCACTTTCTCGATAATGCTCATTGATGCACAAAAGATTTAAATATTCACCCAGAGAAATTTATCTATTGTTTCCTGTGTCATATCTACGAAGATGTGGGAAAAAAATCCTAAAATATAACCCTGGGTTATACTTCTAAGGGTTTTATGGTTTTAGCTCTCATATTCAGGTCATTGATCCTTTTAGAGCTAATTTTTGTATTTGATGTAGAGTATGTGTCCAACTTCATACTTTTCCATGTGCAGATCCAGTTGTCCCAGCATCATTTGTTGAAGGGACTATTCTTTTCCCATGGAATGGGCTTGCATCATTGTTGAAACAAATTCGGCAAAGATGTATGAATTCATTTCTGGGCACCCTATTCCTTTAGTCTCTATGTCTATCCTAATGCCAGTACAAAACTGTTTTGTTTACTGTGTGTTTGTAGTGATACTTTAAATCTTGAAGTGTGAGCCCCATACTTTCTTCTTCTTTTCTAAAATTGTTTTGTATATTCAGAGCCCTGTGTGTTTGCAATATTTATGTTATACATACTTGGTAGATATTCTTGAGTTCTTGCGTGTTTGTTTTTCTCTGTTTTACTGAATTTGTAAGTGGTAAGACATGAATTCTGGGAATTAGGAGAGAGTAATAGGAGATTCTCAGCATCTTGACCCAGGACTGAAAATTCCACATCAGGATTGCATGAAGGAGATTGCCAGAAGTGCTGGTGATGAACAGAGCTGGGAGATCTGGGGCTCATTTTTGTGAGATCTATGTCATGGGTTGGAGAGAGAATGTACCCTGAAGAATCAAGTCCTCCTATGATGGAGAAAAGTGAAGCATGCTTGGCTGTGCCCTGGCTGCCATCAAGGGCACAAGGAGGGTCAAGGTAGCAGAGTCCATAGCATCACAGTTTTGGGAGATGGGCAGGGCCAGCATGTTCTCTGAATGAAGCTACTTTCCCAACATCACAGTGCTCATCAATAGTGTGGAAGTGTCTTTTTATAATAAGAACTCCCCACACAGCCATTTAATGAGACCATGGGTAAAGAGGTCTCATCACAGAGACAGATGACAATCCTCTTCCTGTTCAAAAATATAAGAAGTCCTCAGGGGCTTCTCACCAGCTCTACCTTGTGGCCTCCGAATGGTGACTGCCAAAATCAGCAGAGCCTAAAGCTATTCCTCACTAAGTACCTGAAAGACAACAGTGAGGTGATGCAGAATCCATGCTCTAAATGTTGGTTGGATGATGGTTACACGATGGTATTTAAATTATAAATTGAAATGGGCAAGTTCCATTGCATGCAAATTACACTTCAGAGGAGATTAATTGTAACGGAAAGAATTCTTTTTTTTTTTTTAACTGCATCAATGCCTTATTTGTAACAGTAAAAGACTATACAATTTGAAACCATGGGAAGTCCCCGGCACAAAGGAATAAGGATCCGGCTAGTGATCGAAAGGTTGGTAGTTTGAGCCTACACAGAGGCTTCCTGAAACAAATGCCTGGTGATCTCCTTAAGAAACTCAATCACTAAATACCCCATGGAACACTGTTGTGAAATGCTTGGGATCACCATGAGTCAGAATTAACCTAACAACACTGGCTTTTTTTTCTTTTGGAACCAACCTGGGTTCCTCTTACTGACTCGTGACCTTGGATGAGTTGTTCCCCATATGTACAACGGGAATGGTCTCTAAATCATGAGATAATTTTGACATTTAACTGTATCTTTAACAATCACTGAGAAAAATCTCGCATGAAATATTCAGCAAATGATAGCAGATACAAATATTATTGTTGTTTTGTGTTAATGTCCTAGTCCAAGTGAAGACAAGGCCACTCTTTCTGCCTTTAGAAAAGCACAGTCAACAGGGAATAGGAACACTGGAACAGTGACATGCAGTGCAGGGTGAGAGCATGATAAAGTCGTAATGGTTAGTGGGTCCTGCTCCCAGGGTGTTTGGTGTGGGGGTGCAAGAGTGGGCTGGGGAAAGGGCAGTGCAGTGAAAGGAGACGTGGAGGCACCAGGATTCATGGTCATATTCGGTTCCAGCACTGGAGTTGCTGTTGTGACAAAGGAAAAGTGCAAATGGAGGTGGAGGAAAGGCAACCAGGTGTTAGGTCATCCGAATTCCCTGCCTGGTCACTGGGAATCAGCGCAATGAATCTCAAGTGATGAGTGGCAGTATGGAACGAGGAAATGGTAAATATTGGAAAAGTCCCTGCAGTGAATTTTATGTTCCTTCCCTCCAGTTGAGAAGTTTCCCAGTAGAGAACTTGTGAGCAGTTCAACCAGACACCCAGGCCTCTGAGTACCCAGAAGTAAGAGACCCAAGGTGTCACTGACTCTCCGAGCCTGTCTCAGGAATTCCTGACAGACACCCTGCCATCCTCATATGCTCTTTCCAACACATGGAACAGGGTTGACATCCACTCTGTCTGAAATGCCCCCAGCAAGCTCAATAGCAGGGAACGGACCTTCTAAAGTGAAAGACATCCTCCAGACTTTCTTGAAGGACTGAGCCTTCAAAAGAGTGGTTTCCCCATCTGCTACCTAGTGTTTCTTTTCATGATGCACGGTATAAAACCACTTTCCTTTTTTGCCAACATCCTGTTTCATTTTTCCCATCTGCCTCTTCATTCTCCCCTGGTGGGATGTCCTTGGTGATATCAAGAGTTTACTCCTTACTTCTGCTCAGAGAGCTTGTCCCCAAGGGAAGTGTCAAATTTGAATTTCCAGAGGTTGAGGGAGTGGCAGGGGTCTGATAACACAACACACCACCTCCCCACCAACTTCCCTCCTGCTGAAGTCATCTCCACAGGCTTGGTCACTGACCACAGCTGTCTGGCAAGCTTCAACATGTGAAGTCGCCACGTCCTGGACTCAGTATGATCTGGCTCCAACAGATGCTCAGAGATCCAAGGAAAGGAGGGAGAAGTTTCAATCTAGACAGGAGTAGAATGTAGGACTCAAGACATTCTACGGTGGGGGAGGGGCGGAGGGCATGTTGGGATGAGGAGACATTCCTGAAGGGGACCTGACAGGCAAAATGCTACAAAACAAAACAAAACAAAACACTACCGTCTGTTTCCTTCAAATTACATTGCCAACACAACTGGTATGAACCTCTTAGGGCCATTTGTGGGTTCTTTCTCTTATCGACAGCACAAAGGCTGTACTCTAGACTTCTTATCAACGTATCTACTTTTGTGCCCCTAAACTCACCCTGCTCCTTACTCAAGGTGGTAGGTTCTTGCATTATTACAAGGGCACCAATACTTCATGAACAAAATTTGGGAAACTTTGTCTAATGAAGGCTGGGGTACATATGACAACAAGGAAACTCAGTGTTTGAAATTAGGATTGTCTCAGAAGTTCCATTGTGTTTCGAGTGTGTATGCACACAGTGCATGTATTGATTTAGGAAATAATATTGGAGTCATTATTCCCTCTCCTTGAGTACAGAAAAGGTGACCCAGCTGAAGCTGGGCTCACAAGGGCTTGCAAGGACTCGCAGGGACACATCAACTGTGCCCCGAGGCATGAAGACAATAGCTAAGATAATCTTGGAAAATATCTTTTAGGGAGCCTTTTGGAAAAGCCAGAACAGAAAAGACTTTCCACTCTTATCTTTTTCTATTAACATTTAGTGGATAGAAATTTGTTGGACCATTGAAGACCTGCCTGACTGTCAATACTGAAACCTGTGCCAATGATTGTTGAGAGGGACAGTTCGCAATGTAGAATCACAATTTCTAGCCAACCTGTGAACAGGTGAAGCTTTCAATGGTTTTGCCCATGTGGTAGTGTTAATATATACAGACGACTTCGTAATGTTCTTTGGACTCAGATAGGCATGGCTGTGGCAGCATGCTTGTCCATTTTCCCATTCTTGCTTATTCTGTAGTATTTCCTTGGACTTGGGCAGACATGGCTCTGCCAGCATGCTTGGCTGCTTTTCAACTTTTGCCTCTTTGAATGTATGCCAAAAAAAAACTTTCTTTTTGCTCTCACTAAACTTTGTGATGTTTTCACCTACAACAGTATGCATCATTGTTTAGGAAGCAGTCCTTGTGTCCCAAAATTCCTGTCCACTACTGAAAGCTCTGGGAGCTCCAGCATGACCAGCCTTACTCATGATCCTCTTTCTGGATAAGCTCCACGGCCTCAAAGGAAGGCCAGCAGCCTCTAGTTCCATGACCAAAAGTAGGTTCTTGTTGCTTCTCAGGTTATTTTATTTTATATTTGTGTTTAAGTTTGTATTTCTGACAATGAATGTAATTCAATAATTGTACATAATTATTTCAAAAGTCAGACAGTTCCAGATAGCTTCTTCAGTGACAGCTCTTCTCCCGGCACCTTTGTCTTGGCAACCAAATGTTGTTTTCACATTACCTAGTGTGTTTTTTTTTTTAAGCATTAAGGAAATAACACGGGCTGCCATGTATTCCTAATCACAACACAGAAGAAAAAGTAAACTGAAGTACATATATTGAGGACCTTTTCCTTAGGAGATCTCTTACATTCATTCCTAGAAGATTTGTAGAGCCAGGGGACACTGAGAGAATGATATAGTGCATGTAAAAATGCAAATACAATGTAGTAGGAAGTGCCAAAGGCAGGTGATGTGAAAATCAAACATTTCTTATTGCAAGGCAGCCTGGGATGTTTGAATGAACAGCAGGGCTGCCTGAGGCAAAACTGACCCTTGGGTGACGGATTTCTTCCTTTTTAGAGGCAGCACAGCTGTCTGCCCTGTCTGGTAGGAAGGCTGGGAGGTTAAGTCTGGAATCAGGGGTTTTACAAAGAGCAAGCTTGAGAGGGTTCACATGTCAATCGAGTTTATTTCTCATTTTAGGAACGGCCTCTTAAGCAGCAATCTTTGGATTTGGACTACGTGCATTTCTTAAATGGGAGTGTATTTGCTTAGGTCTTATATATCAGAAAGTATAACGAATCCTGGAGCTTTATTTGATTCCATAAATATTTTAAATTTTCTTTTTATTGTGGTCAATATATATGTAACAACACACGTGTGATTCCCACCTTCTTCACATGCACAATTCAGTGACACTGTGTTCATCATGTTGTGCAAGCACCACCGCCGTCTGTTCTAAGCGTGTTACTTTTTTTTTTTAAATAACTTTTATTAAGCTTCAAGTGAACGTTTACAAATCCAATCAGTCTGTCACATATAAGTTTACATACATCTCACTCCCTACTCCCACTTGCTCTCCCCCTCTTGAGTCAGTCCTTTCAGTCTCTCCTTTCTTGACAATTTTGCCGGCTTCCCTCTCTCTCTATCCTCCCATCCGCCCTCCAGACAAGAGTTGCCAACACAATCTCAAGTGTCCACCTGATATAATTAGCTCACTCTTCATCAGCGTCTCTCTCCCACCCGCTGACCAGTCCCTTTCATTTCTGATGAGTTGTCTTCGGGGGTGGTTCCTGTCCTGTGTCAACTGAAGGTCTGGGGAGCATGGCCGCCGGGATTCCTCCAGTCTCAGTCAGACCATTAAGTTTGGTCTTTTTATGAGAATTTGGGGTCTGTATCCCACTGATCTCCTGCTCCCTCAGGGGTCCTCTGCTGTGCTCCCTGTCAGGGAAGTCATCGATTGTGGCCGGGCACCAACTAGTTCTTCTGGTCTCAGGATGATGTAGGTCTCTGGTTCATGTGGCCCTTTCTGTCTCTTGGGCTCTTAGTTGTCGTGTGGCCTTGGTGTTCTTCATTTTCCTTTGCTCCAGGTGGGTTGAGACCAATTGCTGCATCTTAGATGGCCGCTTGTTAGCATTTAAGACCCCAGACGCCACATTTCAAAGTGGGATGCAGAATGATTTCATAATAGAATTATTTTGCCAATTGACTTAGAAGTCCCCGCAAACCATGTTCCCCAGACCCCCGCGCTTGCTCCGCTGACCTTTGAAGCATTCATTTTATCCCGGAAACTTCTTTGCTTTTGGTCCAGTCCAATTGAGCTGACCTTCCATGTATTGAGTATTGTCTTTCCCTTCACCTAAAGCAGTTCTTATCTACTGATTAATCAATAAAAAACCCTCTCCCACCCTCCCTCCCTCCCCCCTCGTAACCACAAAAGTATGTGTTCTTCTCAGGTTTACTGTTTCTCAAGATCTTATAATAGTGGTCTTATACAATATTTGTCCTTTTGCCTCTGACTCATTTCGCTCAGCATAATGCCTTCCAGGTTCCTCCATGTTATGAAATGTTTCACAGATTCGTCACTGTTCTTTATCGATGCGTAGTATTCCATTGTGTGAATATACCACAATTTATTTACCCATTCATCCGTTGATGGACACCTTGGTTGCTTCCAGCTTTTTGCTATTGTAAAAAGAGCTGCAATAAACATTGGTGTGCATGTATCTGTTTGTATGAAGGCTCTTGTATCTCTAGGGTATATTCCGAGGAGTGGGATTTCTGGGTTGTATGGTAGTTCTATTTCTAACTGTTTAAGATAACGCCAGATAGATTTCCAAAGTAGTTGTACCATTTCACATTCCCACCAGCAGTATATGAGAGTTCCAATCTCTCCGCAGCCTCTCCAACATTTATTATTTTGTGTTTTTTGGATTAATGCCAGCCTTGCTGGTGTGAGATGGAATCTCATCGTAGTTTTAATTTGCATTTCTCTAATGGCTAATGATCGAGAGCATTTTCTCATGTATCTGTTGGCTGCCTGAATATCTTCTTTAGTGAAATGTGTGTTCATATCCTTTGCCCACTTCTTGATTGGGTTGTTTGTCTTTTTGTGATTGAGTTTTGACAGAATCATGTAGATTTTAGAGATCAGGCGCTGGTTGGAGATGTCATAGCTGAAAATTCTTTCCCAGTCTGTAGGTGGTCTTTTTACTCTTTTGGAGAAGTCTTTAGATGAGCATAGGTGTTTGATTTTTAGGAGCTCCCAGTTATCGGGTTTCTCTTCATCATTTTTGGTAGTGTTTTGTATTCTGTTTATACCTTGTATTAGGGCTCCTAGGGTTGTCCCAATTTTTTCTTCCATGATCTTTATCGTTTTAGTCTTTATGTTTAGGTCTTTGATCCACTTGGAGTTAGTTTTTGTACATGGTGTGAGGTATGGGTCCTGTTTCATTTTTTTGCAAAGGGATATCCAGTTATGCCAGCACCATTTGTTAAAAAGGCTATCTTTTCCCCAGTTAATTGACACTGGTCCTTTGTCAAATATCAGCTGCTCATACGTGGATGGATCTATGTCTGGGTTCTCAATTCTGTTCCATTGGTCTATGTGTCTGTTGTTGTACCAATACCAGGCTGTTTTGACTACTGTGGCTGTATAATAGGTTCTGAAGTCAGGTAAGGTGAGGCCTCCCACTTTCTTCTTATTTTTCAGTAGTGCTTTGCTTATCCGGGGGTTCTTTCCCTTCCATATGAAATTGGTGATTTGTTTCTCTATCCCCTTAAAATATGACATTGGAATTTGGATAGGAAGTGCGTTAAATGTATAGATGGCTTTTGGTAGAATAGACATTTTTACTATGTTAAGTCTTCCTATCCATGAGCAGGGTATGTTTTTCCACTTAAGTATGTCGTTTTGAATTTCTTGTAGTAGAGCTTTGTAGTTTTCTTTATATAGGTCTTTTACATCCTTGGTAAGATTTATTCCTAAGTATCTTATCTTCTTGGGGGCTACTGTGAATGGTATTGATTTGGTTATTTCCTCTTCGGTGTTCTTTTTGTTGATGTACAGGAATCCAAGTGATTTTTGTATGTTTATTTTATAACCTGAGACTCTGCCAAACTCTTCTATTAGTTTCAGTAGTTTTCTGGAGGATTCCTTAGGGTTTTCTGTGTGTATAATCATGTCATCTGCAAATAGTGATAACTTTACTTCTTCCTTGCCAATCCGGATACCTTTTATTTCTTTGTCTAGCCTAATTGCCCTGGCTAGGACTTCTAGCACGATGTTGAATAAGAGCGGTGATAAAGGGCATCCTTGTCTGGTTCCCGTTCTCAAGGGAAATGCTTTCAGGTTCTCTCCATTTAGAGTGATATTGGCTGTTGGCTTTGCATAGATGCCCTTTATTATGTTGAGGAATTTTCCTTCAATTCCTATTTTGGTAAGAGTTTTTATCATAAATGGGTGTTGGACTTTGTCAAATGCCTTTTCTGCATCAATTGATAAGATCATGTGGTTTTTGTCTTTTGTCTTATTTATGTGATGGATTACATTAATGGTTTTTCTGATATTAAACCAGCCTTGCAATACCTGGTATAAATCCCACTTGATCAGGGTGAATTATTTTTTTGATGTGTTGTTGGATTCTATTGGCTAGAATTTTGTTGAGGATTTTTGCATCAATGTTCATGAGGGATATAGGTCTATAATTTTTTTTTTTTTGTAATGTCTTTACCTGGTTTTGGTATCAGGGAGATGGTGGCTTCATAGAATGAGTTGGGTAGTACTCCGTCATTTTCTATGCTTTGGAATACCTTTAGTAGTAGTGGTGTTAACTCTTCTCTGAAAGTTTGGTAGAACTCTGCAGTGAAGCCGTCCGGGCCAGGGCTTTTTTTTGTTGGGAGTTTTTTGATTACCGTTTCAATCTCTTTTTTTTGTTATGGGTCTATTTAGTTGTTCTACTTCTGAATGTGTTAGTTTAGGTAGGTAGTGTTTTTCCAGGAATTCATCCATTTCTTCTAGGTTTTCAAATTTGTTAGAGTACAATTTTTCATAATAATCTGAAATGATTCTTTTAATTTCATTTGGTTCTGTTGTGATGTGGTCCTTCTCATTTCTTATTCGGGTTATTTGTTTCCTTTCCTGTATTTCTTTAGTCAGTCTAGCCAATGGTTTATCAATTTTGTTAATTTTTTCAAAGAACCATCTTTTGGCTTTGTTAATTCTTTCAATTGTTTTTCTGTTCTCTAATTCATTTAGTTCAGCTCTAATTTTTATTATTTGTTTTCTTCTGGTGCCTGATGGATTCTTTTGTTGCTCACTTTCTATTTGTTCAAGTTGTAGGGACAGTTCTCTGCTTTTGGCTCTTTCTTCTTTTTGTATGTGTGCATTTATTGATATAAATTGACCTCTGAGCACTGCTTTTGCTGTGTCCCAGAGGTTTTGAGAGGAAGTATTTTCATTCTCGTTGCTTTCTATGAATTTCTTTATTCCCTCCTTAATGTCTTCTATAACCCAGTCTTTTTTCAGAAGAGTGTTGTTCATTTTCCAAGTATTTGATTTCTTTTCCCTAGTTTTTCTGTTATTGATCTCTAGTTTTATTGCCTTATGGTCTGAGAAGATGCTTTGTAATATTTCGATGTTTTGGACTCTGCAAAGGTTTGTTTTATGACCTAATATGTGGTCTATTCTAGAGAATGTTCCATGTGCGCTAGAAAAAAAAGTATATTTTGCAGCAGTTGGGTGGAGAGTTCTGTATAAGTCAATGAGGTCAAGTTGGTTGATTGTTGTAATTAGATCTTCCGTGTCTCTGTTGAGCTTCTTACTGGATGTCCTGTCCTTCTCCGAAAGTGGTGTGTTGAAGTCTCCTACTATAATTGTGGAGGTATCTATCTCGCTTTTCAATTCTGTTAAAATTTGATTTATGTATCTTGCAGCCCTGTCATTGGGTGCATAAATATTTAATATGGTTATGTCTTCCTGATTAATTGTCCCTTTTATCATTATATAGTGTCCTTCTTTATCCTTTGTGGTGGATTTAAGTCTAAAGTCTATTTTGTCAGAAATTCATATTGCTACTCCTCTTCTTTTTTGCTTATTGTTTGCTTGATATACTTTTTTCCATCCTATGAGTTTTAGTTTGTTTGTGTCTCTAAGTCTAAGGTGTGTCTCTTGTAGGCAGCATATAGATGGATCGTGTTTCTTTATCCAGTCTGTGACTCTCTGTCTCTTTATTGGTGCATTTAGTCCATTTACATTCAGGGTAATTATAGATAAATAAGTTTTTAGAGCTGTCATTTTGATGCCTTTTTATGTGTGTTGTTGACAATTTCATTTTTCCACATACTTTTTTGTGCTGAGGCGTTTTTCTTAGTAAATTGTGAGATCCTCATTTTCATAGTGCTTGACTTTATGTTACTTGAGTCGTTACGTTTTTCTTGGTTTTTATCTTAAGTTATACAGTTGTTATACCTTTTTGTGGTTACCTTATTATTTACCCCTATTTTTCTAAGTAAAAACCTAACTTGTATTGTTCTATATCGCCTTGTATCACTCTCCATATGGCAGTTCAATGCCTCCTGTATTTAGTCCCTCTTTTTGATTATTGTGATCTTTTACTTATTGACTTCCATGATTCCCTGTTATGTGTATTTTTTTTTAATTAATCTTAATTTGTTTTTGTGATTTCCCTATTTGAGTTGATATCAGGACGTTCTGTTTTGTGACCTTGCGTTGTGCTGATATCTGATATTATTGGTTCTCTGCCCAAACAATATCCTTTAGTATTTCTTGTAGCTTTGGTTTGGTTTTTGCAAATTCTCTAAACTTGTGTTTTTCTGTAAATATCTTAATTTCGCCTTCATATTTCAGAGAGAGTTTTGCTGGATATATGATCCTTGGTTGGCAGTTTTTCTCCTTCAGTGTTCTGTATATGTGGTCCCATTCCCTTCTTGCCTGCATGGTTTCTGCTGAGTAGTCAGAACATATTCTTACTGATTCTCCCTTGAAGGAAACCTTTCTTTTCTCCCTGGCTGCTTTTAAAATTTTCTGTTTATCTTTGGTTTTGGTGAGTTTGATGATAATATGTCTTGGTGTTTTTCTTTTTGGATCAATCTTCTATGGGGTTCGATGAGCATCTTGGATAGATATCCTTTCGTCTTTCATAATGTCAGGGAAGTTTTCTGTCAGGAGTTCTTCAACTATTTTCTCTGTGTTTTCTGTCCCCCCTCCCTGTTCTGGGACTCCAATCACCCGCAGGTTATCCTTCTTGATAGAGTCCCACATAATTCTTAGGGTTTCTTCATTTTTTTTAATTCTTTTATCTGATTTTTTTTCAGCTATGTTGGTGTCGATTCCCTGGTCCTCCAGATGTCCCAGTCTGCATTCTAATTGCTCGAGTCTGCTCCTCTGAGTTCCTAGTGCGTTGTCTAATTCTGTTATTTTATTGTTAATCTTTTGGATTTCTACATGTTGTCTCTCTATGGATTCTTGCAACTTATTAATTTTTCCACTATGTTCTTGAATAATCTTTTTGAGTTCTTCAATAGTTTTATCAGTGTGTTCCTTGGCTTTTTCTGCAGTTATCCTAATTTCATTTGTGATATCATTAAGCATTCTGTAAATTAGTTTTTTATATTCTGTATCTGATAATTCCAAGATTGTGTCTTCATTTGGGAAAGATTTTGATTCTTTTGTTTGGGGGGTTGGAGAAGCTGTCATGGTCTGCTTCTTTAAGTGGTTTGATATGGATTGTTGTCTCCGAGCCATCACTGGGAAACTAGTTTTTCCAGAAAATCCGCTAAAAAAAAACTGCAGTCAGATCCCTATCAGAGTTCTCCCTCTGGCTCAGGCTATTCAGATGTTAATGAAGCCGCCTGGGGAGGGTGGGGGAGGGAACAGAGAGATAGGAGAGTAGCACCTCAGAATATAGCCAGAGTTGCTTGTCTTGCTTGGAATGACTATTATATCTGAGACTCCCGCGGGGCACGTCGCGTATGTGTGCTGGCTGTGTGGAGATTGCCCGGGGGGGGGTTTGGCCCGCTGGAGTCACGGTCAGATCCTCCGCTTCCAGCCCCACGCCCAGCGTCAAGGCTCCCCTACTGGGACGGTGCACTCTCGACTCCAAAATCAGTCGCTGCCTCCCGGGGACTTCTCGTCCCTCCAGCCACGTGGTCGTGCCACCTCCGAGAACCAGTTGGGCCTCCTCCCGGGGTTAGTTCAGATGGGTGGAGCAGGTCCCCGTGCTTGTGCCGTGACCGAGTGTTCCGGCTGGGACGCTGTTCTCCCCGCTCCAATACCAGTTGCTGCCTCCCAGGGACTTCTCCTACCGGCTGCGTTCCATGCCGCCCGCGCGACCCGGCTGATCCCCTTCCCGGGGTTAGTTCAGGGGGGTGGAGCAACTCTCCGTGTTTATGCCATACCTGCATCCAGTCCAAATCCCTGCGGGACGGTTCCCCGGCTCGGACGCTGCTCTTTCTGCTCCAAGACCAGTCACTGCCTCCCGGGGACTTCTCCTACCGGCTGCGTCCCACGCCGCCCGTGGAACCGGCTGGTCCCCCTCCCGGGGTTAGTTCAGGGGGGTGGAGCCGCTCTCTGTGCTTGTGCCGTACCTGACTGGTACGCTGGCTCCAGGCTCTGGAAACAATCGCTGCTTTCCTGTATTAGTTCGTTCTCCGTCTCTAAATCTGTGTTTGTTGTTCAGGGTTCGTAGATTGTTATGTATGTGATCGATTCACTTGTTTTTCCGTGTCTTTGTTGTAAGAGGGATCCGAGGTAGCATCTGCCTAGTCCGCCATCTTGGCTCTGCCTTGCGTGTTACTTTTTAAAAAATAATATTTTACTGTGTTTTAGGTTCCCATTCAACAATTTCTCCACAATTTGTTCGGTGACATTGGTTACATTCTTCGCAATTCTTGAACATTGTCCTTATTTACATTCTGGTTTTTCTGTTTCCTATAATCTCGTTTCCCTGACTCTGACATTCTCATCTTTGTTTAAATTGTTGACCGTCTGGTCCCATATAGGTGATTTTTAAGGAGCACAGTGTTTACAGGTGATGTTCATTATTTTGGAAGCCAGTCTGTTATTCAGGTACAAGGTGACCTCAGGGGTTTGATTCAGTTCAAAATTTGAAGAGTATTTCGGGGCAGTGATTTTGGGGAGTCCTCAAATCTGAACCAGTCCAGTAAACTTGTTTTTTTTTTTTAATGAATTTGAGATTTTGTTTCACATTTTTCTCCCATTCTGTCATAATCCATCTATTGTGGCCCTAATCACAAGGAATGGTAGTGATAGCTGGGCACTAGCTAGTTTTTCTGGTCTCAGGGCAGATGAGGCCGTGGTTTCTGTAGACTATTTGTCTTGTAGACAAGTTTCTTTAAGTCTTTGGCTTCCTACATTCTGTTTTGCTGCAGACAAGTAGTAGAGACCAATAGTTGTAACTTAGAAGGCCGCTATCAAGCTTTTGAAATCCCAGACACTATTCAGCAAACTAAGAGGTAAAATATAACTTTACGAACTATGTCATGCCAGTGGACGAAGATGTTTCGCAAGACCCTGGTCCTAACACTTCAAATCCAGAAAAACAATTCCGTGAGGTGTTTGATTATATCTAAGAAATATTTATTACTATTTCCTCTATGTGATTTATTATGTATATTAATATGCATGCATGTTTACACCTATATACACACTTATGTATACTTATATATACTTATACACATATATGCCTATGTGCATATATATATACTCACATATATATTTTTTGGTTGTTTTTGCTTATCTTTCAAAATTGTGTGTTACATGCTATCACCAACAAGTTCTTTTTCCTTGTGTACATTTTACTGACATGGTTTGCCTTCATCAAGCTGTATACATTTCACTCTCATTTGGTGTTACTTTTTCCATCACCAGAAATAACAAGTGTTTACTATCTAGTGAGTGAATTTTCATTTTCCCCCACCCCATCTCTGGTAACACTAATGAACATTATTTTCTATATATTTTTATTTGTTCATATCATTTCAAAAAAGTAATAACATACAATATTTGTTTTTTGTGACTGACTTATTTCACTCAAGGTAATGTCCTCCACGTTCCTTCATGTTCCAAGGTGTTTCGGGAACTCCTGGATTACTGAGTAGTATTTCCTTGTACGAATGTATGACAGTTTACTTATCCATTAATCGATCGATGGGCACTTAGGTTCTTCCATCGTTTTGCTACTGTGAATAGTGCTGCGATGAAAAAGGTATCCTTATGTCTGTTTGTGTCACTTCTACCAGATTCCTAGGGCATATACCTGCAGTGGAATTGCTAGGTCATATAGCAGCTCCACTTCCAGTTTTTTGAGGAACCAGTAGGCTGTTTTGCAAAATGGCTGTATCATTTTGCATTTTCACCAGCAATGGACGAGGGGTTCAGATTTCCCCATGACACCTCCAACACTTGTTATCTTCCATTTTTTTTATTATTTTTTTTTTATCTTAGTCATCCTAGTGGGAGTGAAATGGTATCTCATTGTGGTTTTGATTTGCATTTCCCTGATGGCTAATGAAGTTGAGCATCTTCTCATGTGTCTGTTGGCCATTTCAATATTCCCTTTGGTGAAATGTCTTTTCATGTTCTTCGGCCAGTTTTTATATGGTTATTTGTCTTTTTGTTATTAAGTTGTAGAAGTTTGCTATATATTTTAGATATTAGACTCCAGTCACTTATATCCTTCCCAAATAATTTTTCCCAGCCTGTAGGCTGTCTCTTCTCTATTTTTATTGTCTTTTGATGAGCATAAGTATTTAACTTTTTATGAGGTCCCACTTACATGTTATCTGATGCTTGTGCATTCATTATTGTGTTTGCTAATCTATCATTGAAAATTAGTTTGGTCCAAAAAGGTTTACTCCTATATTTTCTTCCAGGAACTGTATGGTTTTAGGCTTAAATCGAGGTCTTTGATCCATATTGATTTAATTTTTGTGTATGGTGTGAGGTATGGTTCTTGTTTTATTTATCTGCTTGGGGAAATCCAGTTTAGCCAGCACCATTTGTTGAAGAGACTACTCTTTTTCCTTTAAATGGATTTGGCTCACTTGCTGAAAATCAGTTGACCATAGAGGTTTGGATTTATTTCTGGGTTTTCAATTCTGTTGCCTTGGTTTGTGTGTCTGTCATTTAACCAGTACCAGGCTGCTTTGATCTACTGTAGTTTTGTAATATGTTTGGAAGTCAGGAAATGTGAGGTCTGCTACTTCATTCTTTTTCAAAATTGCTTTCACCATCCGGGGTCTCTTGTCTTTAAATAGAAAAATGAGGATTTTTTTTCCATTTCTGTAACGAATGGTGTAGGAATTTTGATTAGGGTTTTGTTCTCTCTGTAGATCACTTTGTGTAGTACTGACATCTTGATTATATTAAGTCTTCCAATCCATGAGCACAGAATGTCTTTCCATCTATTTAGGCCTTTTTAGTATCTTTCAGCTGTATTTTATAATTTCACTGTAGAAGCCTTTTACATCTCTGGGTACGTTTATTCCTATATATTTTATTCTCTTAGATGCTATTGTAAATGGAGTTGTTTTCACTCCATAAATATTTATTTTAGAATAGAAGTTCCATAAATTTTATTATCCGACTTGTATATGCTAGGGATGCATCTTAAGCCATTCAGCTTGTGAGGAGCAAGGACCTAGGCGAGGCCAGGGGCTACTTTCTGGGACCTGCCCCTCAACTGTCTTAGTCAAGGTAACAAGTACATTTCAGACAAAACCTTGGTACATCAATATTTATTGTGAAATGTCTATGTATTAAATAAATGCAGCATGAAAAATACTGTGTGACAATAAATACAGTAGGAAAAACCTAAGAATGGAGTCAGAAGAAAGCATATCTTACAGTGTTTCCCAGGTCTAAAATTCTTTGGCCGTGCCGTTGTGTAAAAGAACTTTCAAAGTGAATAGGAAAAAGAAACAGTATTTTTTGAAAGTCCATTCAGAAGAAGAGATGAATGTGGTCCAAAGTGTATCTAAATGTGTAAGAGCACTATTCCCAATTTGAGGATACTGTATTTTAAGCGGTGCCAAGTGATTAAGAGCCTGACTACTAACCCAAATTTGGCAGTTCAAATCCATTGTCCACTCCTTGGAAACCCTATGGGTCAGTTCTACTCTGTCCTATAGGATTGCTGTAACTCGGAATGGACTACATGGCAAAGGGTATGCTTTAGGTAAGGAGCCCTGATGGTGCAAGGTTAAGCGCTGGGCTGCTAACCAAATACCCAGCAACTGAGGCTCTGGCTTTAGAGAAGAAAGAGCAGGGAATCTGCTCCCATAAAGATTACAGCCTAGGAAACCCCAATCGGCAGTTCTACTCTGCCCTATAGGGTCTCTGTGAGGGGGGATCGACTCCATGGCACAAAACAGCAATGACCACAATTTTTACAAAGCATGAGTGGTGGCTTCAAACATGCTCCTTTGGCGGAAGGGCTAACGTGGAGCTTCCGGGTGAGGAGGTGTAGCCTGCTTTCCAAGAAGCCTCAGAATGAGCCCCAGATGCTCTGTATTCTGCTCCTGCACTGCTCTCCATAAACCAATTGCCTTACAGTCGATAGCAACTCATAGCGACCCTATAGGACAGGGTAGAACGACCCCACAGGGTTTCCAAGTAATGGCTGGTGGATTCAAACTGGTGACCTTTTGGTTAGCAGCCCTAGCACTTAGCTAATGCACCAGCAGGACTCAGGTGATCCCATTCCCGCCTTGCTTTAGGAGGTCACACATGCGCATCCTCTCCTGGGACAGGAACTTCTGCACTCTAAAGGCCTCAGGCAACAGTTGCGGAAGGTCCTCTTCAGGGAGACACGCAGGCATGAGCAGGAAATGGCAGGGTCCCTAAGGGTAGGTCTAGTGGCTGGTCTGGGCTGTCGAGGGCAAGACCTCAGACCCTGCAGACAACAGCGTACTGCTCTTCCACTTTCTCCTGTCAATTCTCTTACAAACAAAGGTAAAGGCTACTCAAACTCATCCTTAGTAATTTTGCTACTATGCTTTACTCCCATATACGGGCTCTGTTAGAAATGTGTTTATATGAATTCACAGTTTGGAGGTTGTGTATATGTTGAATGGGTTCTCGGGAAGTTTGTATTTGTATTAAGTGTGTGGATTGGTGGTGTCTACATGAATATTTGGGGTTCAATATGAGTGTGTTTTTGTGGGTGTGTGCAAGACATGAGATATAAGCATGTGCACTCGAAGACTTGGAGGTGAGCTGTTTACAAATTGTGGCTCAGGGGAACCCTTTAGGTCTGGCTCTTCTGCCATGAATTTTGGCTCTTTGTGTGTACATAATGGCAGGTTTGGAATGGGTTTCTCTGCTTTCCTTTGGGGCATTTGAGGGAGTGTACCTGTGTATATTAGTTTGGGTGTAGGACCAGTTCTTTTTCTATATTTGGGGAATGAGGGAGAGTCACTGGTGTGTACTCAGGGCATGTCGTATGGTTGTGTTGCTTTGGATGCATTTCTGGAGTTGCACATGCATCCTTCCATGTTTATTCTGGGGTTTCTATGATTCTGTATTCTGGAAAATTGGGGATTGATTTCTGTTTGAGTATTTTGAATTGTTGGATTATGTATAGGCAGGCATTGTGAGGTTACATTAGTACTGGAAGATACAGGGTCATATTTTAGCATAGGTTTAGTATCCTGGATACTTTAGGCTATAATTGGGGTATGAGGACAGCTGTATATGTAATGAGTTTGTGTGTTTCATGAAGGGGCATGGCAGTTTAGATGACTATTTTCTAGGGCTATGTGTAATATTTTTCAGTAGGGAGTATGGTATTTTCTGGGAAACGAGGATGGGTGTATATGACGAAAAGATGGGGTTCTGTATTTGCACAGAGAGTGGGGAATTGTATTTACATATACTAGAGGCTTTTTTTAGAGGCATGTTGATATGGTTATGTGTGAGATTTTGAGAAACGTGGGATATGGGACCTGGAATGGGGTTTCAGTGTATTTCTATAGGATGTGTAAGAGCTATTTCATTGTGCGTGGGGAGTATATACTGGTGTGTGTAAGTCATGAGTGGATGCGTGAATTATTCTTGGAGTATTCTACCTGTATTTCTTTGGAGAATGTTAGGGTATGTCTATGTGTGTTTGGGCATATGTGGATGTTGGGAAGGTGAGGCTATGTTCTAGAGATGTGCTATAGTGTTTTGGGTCATGTGTACTTTGAGGAATTAGGGATATTTGTGTCTGTGTGTGTGCATATGTGTGGCGTCTGGTATTTGTGCACACCTGGGCATGTAGGGGTGTAGGTTGTGTGTGTATAATAGCTAGAGTGCTAGGATTGGTGGTGTTTTAGAGTTTTATCTGCATCTCTGAATGTGTGGGGCGTACACCCATGGTTGAGTTTTGGGTGAGTGTATGTGGGTTTTGTCTGTATGAAAGCAGTCAGAGTTCCTCTTTCTGCCTATTCTGGTCTAATTCTTGCAGAATTTGGTGGTACCGTTTGTATGTGCATTTTCTGTGTTTGTGTGGTGTATTTATATATATTTATAATATAGATTGTATGTGGCTGTGTTTGTATTTGGTTTCATTGGTTTTCTAGGGTGTTTATTCTGGAGGATGTAGGAGGTTAAGTATGTATATTTGGAAACTGAGAGGGTTTATATAAATTGTGCATGCATTTTGGGAATTGTGTATTATATGTGTTTTAGAGATGTGGAATTTTGTGTCGGTCTGTATTAGGGTGGCATTTTGACGTTGGTGGTGATAGATAGTTTGACTGTGTGTACAGTGGTCACTGAGTATATATGGGTACTCTTGGTTGTACATGTGCCTGTTCAGCAAGTGTGGAGAGCACATATATAGTTGTAGGAATGGCTGTGAATATCCACCATAGATTTTCAGTAAAACTCTAGGCAGTAAAAGGTGGTATGTATTTTTTTATATATATATATTCAGGGTATGGGTAGTATTTGTATGTGTTTGTTCAGGAGTTGTGAGTTGTGTGTTCTGAAAGTATATAGCGATATTTGGTTTACATATTAGGGGTGGGAGTTAAGGGTTCTTCTCATGGTGCAGGTGGAGTGTGTACATACTCATAAGAAAGTGGATCAGTTATGCTGGAATCAGTTCCTGTTAACTTGGGATAGTAGATGGAACATATATGTGCCCAATTGTGGACAAATGACATCAGGCTGGCACCTTGAAATGGGCACGTGGTGGGATTATTTGTATCAGGTAAATTGCCATCCTTTACAAATCAAGGCTTGCAGCATTCCCAGTGGAGAGTGAATTGATAAATATTTACAACACTTGTCAGTGTGTGTGTATCTGTGTATGTGCCTGTGTGTCATTAGAATGCAAGAACACTTAGACATCATTGGGGTACTTTATCAGAGATTGTGAGTGGGGCATTTGGGAGATGTAGGCCCTTCCATGTGTTCCTGGAAAAAAGGTGTAGCAATATTGTATCCTTTCATCGTAATTTTTCAATCTCTATGTTTAACAAATAATCTGACAAGCCAGAGTATATGAAGAAGAATGGGATATCAGGATTGCAGGAGTGTCATTTACAACCTGGGATATGAAGACGACACAAACTCGCATGCTGAAAATGAAGAAAACTTTAAGAACTACCTGATGAAGTTTAAAGATCACAGCTTCAATGTGAATCACACCTGTACATAAAGAAAATGAAAATTGTCACGCTGGACTAACAAAGGAAATAGAGACATATTTGAAGTTGTCAAGGATTTCGTGACCCTTTAATCAACATTCAGTAACCAAGGAAGCAGCAATCAGGACATCAAAGGACGTGTTGTGTTGGGCAGATCTGCTGCAAAAGACCCCCTTAAAGTTGTAAAAATGAAAGAGGTCACTTTGGTAAGAAAGGTGCACCTGTGGCAAGCCTGGCTTGGGAGTCCCACCAAAAGGCTGCCCCTCAGAGCTGGGGAGCCTTTCTAGAGTCAGAGAGCACCAGTAACCAGGAGGTAGGAAAATGTAATGTTAGTACCTGGGCCTGGGAAGAGAGGGCCCCAAGAACCCTGAGTTGAGGGGACCTCAGTTGGCTGAAAAACAGCCAGATACAGACCTTCACAGCCAGAATTTCTCCAACCGTGGCTGTGGGCAGTGTGAACCTTCTGATGTGCTCCTGTGCTGGGAGACCTGAGATCCAGGTGAAGGTCTCAGTGAAATCTGAGCAGGTATGTGGGGCTGGGCCTCACTCTGGTGGCTCAGGGGAACTGACAGGTAAGGGACATGAGGAACTGGGTGTGTGTTCCTTGAACAATCTGGAAGAATATGCCAGATCCCTCTTGTAGTAGGGCTTCCCAGCCACACCCCTTGTCTCTTCTGTCACAGGAGGCCTTAGTACCCCAAGGAGAGAATGTATTCACTTTCTGTAGTGAGTCTCATCTCTTGGTGCTGATCTCCACTTTCTCTGGTAGGCTTGGTGCCAGTTCAGTGGGAGTGGAAGAAGTAAAGCAAGGGTTAGGGTCAGAAAAGTGACAAGGGAGGGCAGGGGGAAGCACTGGCCCCGAGAGAGGGTGGGGAGGGTGGATCTAGAGAGCATGGGGAAGCCCACCCGTGAATAGAAATGACTCTTACTTTCCTGACTCCTTTCTTTTCTGAAGCCATTAGGATGCTGCTGGCACTGGGAAGCTCATGTTAGCGTTCTGTTTTTCTGATAGGGTGACCTGACCTTCTTTATTTTCCCCCATGATTATTTTTTTAATGTGCAGCTACAAACACACCATAGGGTATCAGGTGACCTTTATGGACCCCACTTGACTCCACACAGGCCTCCTACCTCACTTGTACCCACCCAAGGATTGCTGCACCTTATGTTGAGTCTCCTTCCTTTTAGTGGATTCTACTGCCCAAAAATATACTGCCACCTCTTTCTGGAATGATCCAGTGACTGCTTCTCTGTAGTACAGATGGATTACTTGTAGCCTAACCAGCCTGCTGTGTATGTTATTTCCAACATGACGACTCCGTTTTATAGTTTTTTTGTGCTCTTTTGTTGGCAGAATGGTGGTTGGCTTGCCTTTGTATAGTAAAATATCACCTAGTTTAAATACAATATTTCGTAGGTTCCTTTTCATTTGGTTAGGAGTATTCATTTTGTTGCTGTTATTTTGTTTTTAACAATTACTCCCCATGCTTTTTTGCCTCCAACCGTCCTAGCCTTTAATCTACAGTGTATTTTGCTTACTGTAGATTTTCATATAAGTGGGATCATGCAGTAATTGTTCTTGGGATTTCAGTTATTTCACTCAGAAGAATCTATTCAAGGTCCATCAATTTATTACAAATAATAGAACATCGTCGCTCTTTATGGCTGCAACATATCACACGTATCTTTATGTCACATATTGCATATTCAATATCTTTTGATAGACACTTGGATTGTTTCCACCTTTGTTTTTTATTGTACTTTAGATGAAGGTTTACAGAACAATCTAGCTTCTCATTAAACAGCTAATACATATATTGTTTTATGACATTGGTTACCAACACCACAACATGTCAACACTGTCCCATCTCATCCCTATTGCTGCCTTTCCTGCAGCCTCCTGCCTTCCAGTCCTTGCCCCTTGGCTGTTGTGCCCCTTTAGTCTCATTTTGTTTCGTGGGTCTGTCTAATCTTTGGGTGAAGGGTGAACCTCAGGAGTGACTTCTTTACTGAGCTAAATGGGTGCCTGGGGGCCATACACTCGGGGTTTCTGCAATCTGCCAGGCCAGTAAGTCTGGTATTTTTTGTGAGTTAGAATATTTTTCTACATTTTTCTTCAGGAGTGTCCAAAACTCTCTATTGTGATCCCTATCAGAGCAGCCAGTGGTGGTAGCCAGGCACCAAGTAGTTTTACTGCACTAAGTCTGGTGGAGGCCATGGTAGATGTGGTCCATTAGTTCTTTGGACTAATCTTTCCCTTGTATTTTTAGTTTTCTTCATTCTTCCTTGCTCCTGAAAGGGTGAGATGAATGGAGTATCTTGATGATGACTCACAGACTTTTTTTCAATCTTTTTTTTTAATTTTTATTGTTCTTTAAGTGAAAGTTTACAAATCAAGTCAGTCTCTCATACAAAAACTTATATACACCTTGCTACCTACTGCCAATTTGTCTCCTGCTAATGAGACAGCGTGTTCCCTCCATCCACTCTCTCTTTTTGTGTCTATTTCTCCAGCTTCTAACCCTCTCCACCCTCTCATCTCCCCTCCAGGCAGGAGATGCCAACATAGTCTCCGATGTCCACCAGATCCAAGAAGCTCACTCCTCTCCAGCATCCCTCTCCATCCCATTGTCCAGTGCAATCCCTGTCTGAAGAGTTGGCTTTGGGAATGGTTCCTGTCCTGGGCCAAGAGAAGATCTGGGGGCCATGACCACTGGGGTCCTTTTAGTCTCAGTCAGACTGTTACATCTGGTCTTCTTATGAGAATTTGGGGTCTGCATCCCACTGGAAGAAAAAAAAGGACAACGTTAAGACCCCTAATACATGGCATAAACAGTATACAAAACATTACTAAAAATGCAGATGAAAAACTAGATAACTGGGAGCTCCTAAAAATCAAACACCTATGCTCATTCAAAGACGTCATCAAAAGAGTAAAAAGATTACCTACAGACTGGGAAAAAGTTTTTAGCTATGAAATTTCTGATCAGTGCCTGATCTCTAAAATCTACGTGATACTGCAGAAACTCAACTACAAAAAGACAAATAACCTAATTTAAAAAATGGGTAAAAGGTATGAACAGAAACTTCACTAAAGAAGGGTAACTAACAGATACATGAGAAAATGCTCAAGATCATTAGTCACTAGAGAAATGCAAATCAAAACTACAATGAGATTTCATCTCACTCCAACAATAGTGGTTTAATCCAAAAGACACAAAACAGTAAATGTTGGAGAGGCTGTGGAGATATTGGAACACTTATACACTTCTGGTGGGAAAGTAAAATGGTACAACCACTTTGGAAATTGATTTGGCACTTCCTTAAAAACGCTAGAAGTAGAAATACCATATGATCCAGCAATCCCACTTCTTGGAATATATCCTAGAGAAATAAGAGCCTTTACGCGAACAGATATATGCATACCCATGTTCACTGAAACTCTGTTTACAATAGCAAACAGATGGAAGCAACTAAGGTACCCATCAACAGATGAATGGATGAATAAATTATGGCATAGTCATGCAATGGGACATTATGCATTGATAATGAACAGTGATGAATCTGTGAAACATTTCATAACATGGACAAATCTGGAAAGCATTATGCTGAGTGAAATTAGCCCTGACTAGTAGACTTGACTCATTGGGTAGGGTATGGTAGGGTAGGATAGGGTAGGGTAGGTGTAGCACATGCTAGGGTAGCATATGGTGGGGTAGCATAGGGTGGAATACAGAGAATAGAATAGAAAAGAAAAGACTAGGGCAGGGTAGGGTAGGGTAGCAAAGGGTGGAACAGAGAGATTAGAAAAATAGAATAGAATCTAGTTGAATCAAGTCGAATCGCGCCAAATGGCATCAAATTGGGTAAAATTGCATTGATTCATGCCAATTCGCGCTGAAAATCAGGGCAGGGCAGAGCAGGGGAGGGGAGCGGAGGGGACGGGACGGCAGGGCACGGCATGGCAGGGAACAGCACAGCACGGCAAGGCAGAATAGAAATAGAACAGAATAGAAATCATGCAATAGAATAGAGAAGAGTAGACTACAGTACAATAGAGTAGACTAGAGTATAATAGAGCCGAAATGAGAGGAATTGCGTCGAATCGATTAGAGTAAATTAGAGTGGTGTAGGTTAAGGTAGAGCAGAATAGAGTAGCATAGCATACAATGGTGTGGAATGAATAGAATGGAGTAGAATGGAGTCAAGTAGAGACGAATAGAGTAGAAAAGAGTTGAATAGAGCAGAATAGGCCCAAATAAGGCCGAATCGAGCAGAATCGAAGCGATTCAAGCCAAAACGAGCTGAATGGAGCCTAATTGAGCCGAATAGAGCCAAACCGATCCAAATCGAGCCGATTCAAGCTTAATCGCGTCGAATCGCTTTAAAAGCATCAAATCCAGTAGGAATGTATAGATTAGAGAAGGGGAGGGGAGGGTAGAATAGAGTAGAATAAAAGAGATTAGAACAGAATAGAAGGACTAGAATAGAATAGAGTGGAAAAGAGTAGGGTCGAATACAGTCGAATAGAGCCAAATAGGCCGAATAGAGACGAATAGAGCTGAATACAGCTGAAAAGAGCCGCATAGTGCTGAATCGCAACTAATCGAGCTGAATCAAGCAGAATCGCACCGTCGCCGAATACCATCGAATCACATCGTTTTGCGTCAAACCAGGCCGAATCGCTTCATATCGCATCGAATGTTGTTGAATCACAGCGAATCGCATCGTATCATGTCAAATAACTTTGAATTGCGTCAAGTCTCATAGAATTTTGCTGAATCATATCGAATTGCATAGAATCTGGTCAAATCTCTTCGAATCCCTTCGAATGCCTTCGGATCTCTTGGAATCCCGTCAAATTCTGTCAAATCACATTGAACTGAATTGAATTGAGTCAAATAGATGAAAGTAGGGTAGGTTTGGGTGAGGTGCAGTAGGGTTGGATAGGGTAGAATAGAATAGAGTACAACAGAAAAGGAGAGAACAGAACAGAATAGAAAGAATACAACAGAATAGAATACAGTAGAGTAGAATAGAGTCAAATAGTGCAGAACATAGCCGAATTGAGCCGAATGGAGACAAAACGAGATGAATCACATTGAATCGCTTCGAATCGGGCCAAATCAAATGGAATCAATTAGAATAGATTATGATAGGGAAGGGTAGGATAGAATAGAGGAGAATAGTGTGGAATGGAATAGAATGCAGTCGAATAGAAACGGATAGAGATGAATAGAGTAGGAAAGAGTTGAATAGGCAGAATAGGGCCAAATAAGGCCTAATAGAGCAGAATCCAGCAGAATCGATGCAGTTCGAGCCAAATATAGCCGAATGGAGTGAAATGGAGCCAAATAGAGCCGATTTGAAGCGAATCGAGCTGATTCAAGTCTAATCGCGTCGAATCGCGTGGAAATGCGTCTCATCGAATGAATCAAATAGATTAGAGAAGGGTGGGGGGCAGGGAGGGTAGAATAGAATAGAACAGTACAGAATAGAAAAATAGAATATAGTACAGTAGGGTAGAGCAGAGAAGAGTAGAGTAGAATTGAGTCGAATAGAGTCAAATAGTGCAGGATATAGCTGAATAGAGCCAATTCTAGCTGAATTGAGCCTAATGGAAACAAAACGAGATGAATCGCATTGAATTGCTTCGAATCGCGTCGAATCGAATCCATTAGCATCGATTACAGTAGGATAGGGTAGAACAGAATAGAGTAGAAAGGAGTAAAATGGAGTCAAATGCAGTCGAATAGAGAAATATAGAGTAGAAAAGAGCCGAATCAAGCCGAATGGGGCTGACTGAGGCTGAACTGAGCTGAATCGAGTCAAAAAGAGCTGAATTAAAGCGATTTGAGCCAAATCAAGCTGAATCTTAACTAATAGCCTCGCCTTAACTAGTAGTCTTAACTAGTACTCTTGCCTTAACTAGTACCCTTGTCTTAACTAGTAGTCAACTAGAAATTTTGCCTTAACTAGTACCCTGACCTTAACTAGTAGCCTGAACTAGTACCCTTGCCTTAAGTTGTACCCTTGGCCGAACTAGTACCCTTAATTAGTACCCTTATTTAGTACCCCTAAATAGTAGGGTATGATACGGTGAGGTAGCATAGTGTAGGGCAGCATACGGTGGAACAGACAAAAAAGAATAAAATAGAATAGAATGGTATAGGTCAGGGGAGGTTAATTTGATGTAGGGTATGGTAGAGTAGCATAGGGTGGAATAGAGAAAATAGAAAACGAGAATAGAATACAACAGAATAGAAAAGGTAGAGTAGCATAGGGTGGAATAGAGAAAATAGAAAACGAGAATAGAATACAACAGAATAGAAAAGAACAGACTCAATATGACAGGGTAGGGTTGGGTAGGGTTCTGTAGAATAGAATAGTGTAGAGTGGTGTGGAATGGAGTCTAATGGAGTCGAACAGAGATGAATAGAGTAGAAAAGAGTTGAATAGAGCTGAATAGCGCCGAATAGGGCCAAATAGGGCCAAATCAAGTCGAATGGAGACGAATTGGGCCGAATCAAGTCGATTCGACCCCATTCGAGCTGAATGGAGCTGAAACGAGCCAAATAGAGACAAACAAAATGAGCTGAGCTAAATCGAGCCAAATCACACCTAATCGCATCCTACTGCATCAAATCTCTTCGAATTCCATCAAATTCTACCAAAACCCGTCGAATCTCGTGGAATCTCACCGAATCCCGTCGAACTGTGTCAAATCAGGTAGAATTGAATGGAATCGAATTAAATTGAACCCATTAGAATAGTGTAGGTTAGGCTGGGATTCGGTAGGGTAAGGCACAGAAGAATAGAATAGAGTAGAAGAGAAGAGAATACAAGGAGTAGAATGGAGTAGAGTTGAGTAGAGTAGAATAGTCAGAGTCGAGTAGTGCAGAATATAGATGAATAGATGCAATTTGAGCTGAATCGAGTTGAATGGAGAGGAAACGGGACAAATCACAATGAATCGAATCAATTAGAACAGATTAGGGTAGGGTAGAACAGAATAGGATACAATAGAATAGTGTAGAATGGAGTCGAACAGAGTAGAATGGTGTGAAATGGAGTTGAATGGAGCCAAATAGAAACGAATAAAGTAGAAAAGAGTTGAATAGAGCCAAAGAGGGTTGAATAAGGTTCGATCGAGCCTAATTACGCTGAATGGAGCAGAATCGAGCCGAATTGACCCGATTCAAGCCAAATAGAGCTAAATCAAGCCGATTCAAGCCTAATCACATGGAATCGTGTCGAAATGCATTGAATCGAATCGAATAGAGTAGAGGAGGGTAGGGTAGGAGAGGTTAGAATAGAACAGAACACAATAGAAAGAATAGAATTAAGTAGAGTCGAGTACAATAGATTAGACTCAAATCGAGTTGAATAGAGCTGAAAAGAGCTGAATACAGCCGAATTGACCAAATTCGAGGTGAATCGAGACGAATCATGTCGAATCGCGAGGAAATGTGTCGAATAGAATCAAATAGATTAGTGTAGGGCAGGTAAGGTTAGGGTAGGGTAGGGTAGAATAGAATAGAGTAGACTAGAACAGAACAGAAAGAATAAAGTATACTAGAGTGAAATAGAGTCAAATACTGCCGAAAAGAGCCGAATAGAGAGGAAAAGAGCTGAGTAGAACCGAATCGAGGCTAATGGAGTGGGAAGGAGCTGAATCGAGCCGATATGACCCGAATCAGGCCAAATCGTGTTCAAGTGTGTCCAATAGAATCGAACAGATTAGAGTAAGTTAGGGTAGGGGTAGGGTAGAATAGAATGCAGTAGAAGAGAACAGGATAGAACAGAACAGAACAGAACCGAAAGAATAGCACACGGTCAAGTAGAGTATAGACGAGTAGAGTAGAATAGAGTCGAATATTGCCGAATAGAGACAAATACAGCCAAATAGAGCCAAAAAGAGCTGAAGCGATAGAAATCAAGACGAATGGCACCGAGTACCGTGGAATCGTGCCCTATCGCGTCGAATCCCATCGATGCAACTCAGATCAAATCCAATCGATTGGAATAGACTAGAATAGGGTAGAGTACAATACAATACAATAGGGAACAGTAGAATAGCATGGAGTAGAATGGAGTTGAATGGAGTCGAAAAGAGATAATAGAGTTGAGTAGAGTCTAATAGAACTGAATAGAGCCTATTAGAGCCGAATAGAACTGACTAGAGTCTAATGGAGCCGATTAGAGATGAATCGAAACTTTTTGAGCCAAAGGGGAGTGAATGGAGTGCAATGGAGCTGATATGAACTAAATCGCATCGAAATGCATGGAATGGAATCCAACAGAATAGCTTAGAGTAGGGTAGGATAGAATAGAGTAGAATAGAATTGATCACAGTAGACGAGAATAGAAAGAATACAATAGAATAGAGTAGAAAATGGTAGAGCAGAGCAGAATAGTGTAGAGTAGAATAGAGTAGAACAGAGTTGAATCGAGCCAAATGGAGACGAAACGAGACAAATCGCGTCGAATCCCATTGAATCAATTACAGTAAATTAGAGTAGGGTAGAGTAGAATAGTGTAGAATTGAGTAGAATGGTGTGCAATGGAATCGAATGGAGTCAAATAGAGTAGAAAAGAGTAGAATAGAGCCGAAGAGTGCCTAAAAGCCCGAGGAGGACCAAATCTAGCTGAATTGAACCAAATCGAGCCGAATCCAGTGAATTGAGCTTAATGGAGCCGAATCGAGCCTAAGGAACCGAATTGACACTATTCAAGGCAAATGGAGTCGAATGGACACGAATCGTACCGATTCGACCTGAATCGAACCAAAATTCGTTGAATTGAATTGAATAGATTAGAGTAGTGGAGGTTCAGGTATGGTAGGGTAGGGTAGAATAGAGTAGAGTAGAATAGCGTAGAACAGAATAGAATAGTAAAGAACAATACAGAAAGAATACAGAAAAGCATAAGCTAGAGTAGAGTGGAGGAGAATAGAGTAGAATAGATTCGAACAGAGTCAAATAGAGCAAAATCGAGCCAAATCGCGTCGAAATGGGTTCAATCAAATCCTATCAAGTGGATTAGAATTGATTAGAGTTGGGTAGCATAGGGTAGGGTAGAATAGAACAGAACAGAATAGAAAAAATACAATAGCATAGAGAAGAGTAGACTAGAGTACAATAGAGTAGACTGGAGTATAATAGAGTCGAATAGAGCTGAATAGAGCCGAATGGAGACGAAATGAGAGCCGAATGGAGACGAAATGAGAGGAATCGCGTCAAATCGATTAGAGTAAATTAGAGTGGTGTAGGGTAGGGTAGAGCAGAAGAGAGTAGAATAGAATGGTGTGGAATGAATAGAATGGAGTCAAATAGAGATGAAAAGGGTAGAAAAGAGTTGAATAGAGCAGAACAGGGCCGAATAAGGTGGAATCGAGTAGAACTGAAGTGATTCAAGCCAAAACGAGCCAAATGGAGCCTAATTGAACCGAATAGAGTCAAATTGATCAGAATCGAGCCGACTCAAGCTTAATCACATCGAATCGCATTAAATGTGTCAAATCCAATCCAAACGTATAGATTAGAGGAGGGTAGAATTGAGTAGAGTAGAATAGAAGAGATTAGAACAGAATAGAGTGGAAAAAAGTAGGGTCAAATAGAGTCGAATAGAGCAGAATAGAGAAAATAGAGATGAATAGAGCTGAATGGAGCAGCGTACAGTCGAAAAATCGCACCTAATCAAGCTGAATCAAGGAGACTCTCACTGACCATCACCAAATAGAGTCGAATCATGTTGAATCGCACCGAATCACCTTGTTTTGCATCAAACCAGGTCGAATCGCTTCGTATCGCGTCAAAATGTGTTGAACGTCGTCGAATCATGGCGAATTGCATCATATCACGTCGAATAAGTTCAAATTACATCAAATCTCATAGAATTCTGCTAAATCACGTCGAATCACATGGAATCTCGTCAAATCTCTTTGAATCCCTTCGAATGCCTTCAGACCTCGTCGAATCCTGTCAAATCTCGTTGAACTGAATCGAATTGAATCAAATAGGTTAAAGTAGGGTAGGCTTGGGTGGGGTGCAGTAGGGTTGGGTAAGGTAGAATAGAATAGAGTACAACAGAATAGGAGAGAACAGAACAGAATAGAAAGAATACAACAGAATAGTGTAGAGTAGAATAGAGTTAAATAGTGCAGAACATAGGCGAATGGAGACAAAATGAGACGAATTGCTTTGAATTACTTCGAATCAGGTCAAATCCAATCGAATCAATTAGAATAGATTAGGGTAGGGAAGGGTAGAATAAAATAGAGGAGAATAGTGTAGAATGGTGTGGAAAGGAATAGAATGGAGTCGAAAAGAGACGGATAGAGATGAATAGAGTAGAAAAGAGTCAAATAGAGCAGAATAGGGCCGAATAGGGCCAAAGAAGGCCTAACCCAGCAGAATCGATGCAATTCGAGCCAAATCGAGCCGAATGGAGTGAAATGGAGCCAAATCGAGCTGATTCGAAGCGAATCGAGCTGATTCAAGCCTAATCGCGTCGAATCGCGTGGAAATGCGTCGAATCGAATCGAATCAAATAGATTAGAGAAGGGTAGGGGTTGGGCTGGGAGGGTAGACTAGAATAGAACAGGACAGAATAGAAGGAATAGAATATAGTACAGTAGGGTAGAGCAGAGAGCGGTAAAGTAGAAATGAGTCGAATAGAGTCAAACAGTGCAGGATATAGCTGAATAGAGCCAATTCTAGCCAAATAGAGCCAAATGGAAACGAAACAAGACGAATCGAGTCAAATTGCTTTGAATCGCGTCGAATCAAATCCATTAGCATCGATTAGAGTTGGGTAGGGTAGAACAGAATAGAGTAAAATGCAGTAGAATGGAGTCAAATGGAGTTGAATAGAGAAAAATAGAGTAGAAAAGAGTCGAATCGAGCCAATAGGGCCTAATAAGGCTGAATTGAGCCGAATCGAGTCGAAACAAGCTGAATCGAAGATATTCGATCCAAATCAAGCTGAATCGAGCTGATGGTGCCGAATCGAGCCGAATCGAGCCGATTCAAGCATAATCGCGTCCAATTGCATCGAAATGCTTTGAATAGAATCAAAGCGAATAGATTACAACAGGTTAGGGTAGGGTAGTTTATGATAGGGTAGACTAGAGTAGACGAAACTAGACTAGAGTAGACAAGAGAAGGCTAGAGTAGTAGCCTAGACTAGTAAGCTGGACTAGTCAGCTAGACCAGTGGCATGGATCAGTAGCCTAGACAGCTAACCTTGACAAGTACCTTAAATTAGTAATCTGAACTAGAACCCTTTCCTTAACTAGTAGTCTTAGCTAGTACCCTTGCTTTAACTAGTACCCTTGCCTTGACTAGTACCCTGAGCTAGTATCTTGCCTTAACTAGTAGACTTAATTAGTACCCTTGCCTTAACTAGTAGTCTTAAGTAGTACCCTTGAGTTACTAGCACACTTAACTAGTACCCTTGCCTTAACTAGTAGTCTTAACAAGTGACCTTGCCTTACTAGTGCACTTAATTATTACCCTTGCCTTACCTAGTATCCTTAACTAGTACCCTGGTCTTATCTAGTACCCTTGCATTAACTAGTAGTCTCAACTACTACCCTTGCCTTAACTAGTAGCCTTAACTAGTTTCCTTGCCTTAACTAGTACCCTTGTCTAGTACCCTGGCCTGAACTAGTAACATGAATTAATACTCTTGCCTTAAGTAGTACCCTTACTTGAACTAGTAACTTTAATTGGTACCCTTATTGAGTACCCCTAAGTAGTAGGGTACGGTATAGTGGGGTAGCATAGGGTAGGGTAGCATACGGTAGAACAGAGAATATAGAATAGAACAGCATAGGTCAGGGTAGGTTAGTTTAGTGTGAGGTATGGTAGAGTAGCATAGGATGGAATTGAGAAAACAGAAAATGAGAATAGAATACAACAGAATAGAAAAGAACAGACTAGATTAGGATAGGGTAGGGTGGGGTTGGGTTCTATAGAATAGAATGGAGTAGAATGGTGTGGAATGAAGTCTAATGGAGTCGAACAGAGATGAATAGATTAGAAGAGTTGAACAGAGGCGAATAGTGCCGGTTAGGGCCAAATAGGGCTGAATCGAGCTGAATAGAGCCGAATCGAGCCAAATCGAGTCAAATCGACCAGATTCTAGCTGAATGGAGCTGAAACGAGCCAAATAGAGACAAACAAAATGAGCCGAGCTAAATCGAGCCAAATCGCACCTAATCGCATCCTATTGGATTGAATCACGTCGAATTCCATCAAATCCCACCGAAACCTGTCGGATCTTGTGTTTTTCTTACCGAATCCCATCGAGTTGTGTCAAATCGGGTCGAATTGAATGGAATCAAATTAAATTGAACAGATTAGAGTAGTGAAGGTTTTGCTGGGATTCGGTGGGGTAGGGCACAGAAGAATACGATTGAATAAATTAGAGTAGGGTAGGGTAGAACATAATAGAATAGTGTAGAATGGAGTCGAACAGAGTGGAATGGAGCCAAACAGAGACGAATAAAGTAGAAAAGAGTTGAATAGAGCCGAACAGGGCCGAATAAGTTTGGATCAAGCCTAATTATGCTGAATGGAGCAGAATAGAGCTGAATTGACACGATTCAAGCCAAATAGAGCTAAGTCAAACCGATTCAAGCCTAATCACATGGAATCGCGTCAAAATGCATTGAATCGAATCAAATAGATTAGAGTAGAGGAGGGTAGGGTAGGAGAGGTTAGACTAGAACACAACAGAACAGAACACAATAGAAAGAATAGAATAGAATTAAGTAGAGTCGAGTACAGTAGAACAGAGTCAAATCGAGTTGAATAGAGCCAAACAGCTGAATACAGCCGAATTGACCAAATTTGAGGTGAATCATGTTGAATCGAGTTGAATTGTGTCGAATTGAATCAAATAGATTAGTGTAGGGCAGGTAAGGTTAGGGTAGGGTAGGGTAGAATAGAATAGAGTAGAATAGAACAGAAAGAGTAGAGTAGACTAGAATCAAATACTGCTCAAAAGAGCTGAATAGAGTGGAAAAGGGCCGAGTAGAACAGAATCGAGTCTAATGGAGCAGAAAGGAGCTGAGTTGAGCCGATACGACCCGAATCAGTTCGGATCGTGTTCAAGCGTGTCCAATAGAATCGAACAGATTACAGTAGGGTCAGTTAGGGTAGGGTAGGATAGAATGCAGTAGAACAGAACAGGATAGAACAAAACAGAACTGAAAGAATAGAATAGAGTAGAGTAGAATAGAGTTGAATATTGCCAAATAGAGCCAAAAAGAGCTGAAGTGATAGAAATCAAGACGAATGGCTCTGAATACCGTGGAATCGTGCCAAATCATGTCGAATTGCATTGAATCCCATCGTTGCAAGTCAAATCAAATCCAATAAATTAGAATAGACTAGAGTACAATACAATACAATAGAGAAGAATAGAGTAGGATGGAGTAGAATGGTGTAGAATGGAGTTGAATGGAGTCGAATGGAGTCAAAACAGATAATAGAGTTGACTAGAGTCTAATAGAACTGAACAGAGCTGAACAGAGCCTATTAGAGCCGAATAGAACCGACTAGAGCTGAATGTAGCTGATAGAGGCTGAATCGAATTGATCTGAGCCAAAGGGGAATGAATGGAGTGCAATGGAGCCGATTTGAGCCGAATCGCATTGAAATGTGAGGAATCAAATCCAGTAGAATAGATTAGAGTAGGGTAGGATACGATAGCGTAGAATAGAATTGAACACAGCACAAGAGAATAGAAAGAATAGAGTACAAAAGGGTAGAGCAGAGCAGAATAGTGTAGACTAGAGTAGAACAGAGTCGAATAGAGTTGAATTGAGCCAAAATGGAGACAAAACGAGACAAATTGCGTCAAATCCCATCAAATCAATTACAGTAAATTTGAGTAGGGTAGATTAGAATAGTGTAGAATGGAGTACAATGGTGTGCAATGGAATCGAATGGAGTCAAATAGAGTAGAAAAGAGCCGAAGAGAGTCAAATAGGGCCGAAGAGGGCTGAATCGAGCTGAATTGAGCCAAATCGAGCTGAATCCAGTGAATCAAGACTAATGGAGCCGAATCGAGCCTAATCAAGCTGAATCAACACTATTCGAGCCAAATGAAGCCGAATGGACACGAATGGAACTGATTCTACCCGAATCGCATCAAAATTCGTCCAATCGAATTGAATAGATTAGAGTAGGGGAGGTTCAGGTAGGGTAGGGTAGGGTAGAATAGAGTAGAATAGAATAGCATGGAATAGAAGAGAACAGAACAATACAGATCAAATACAGAAAAGAGTAGGCTAGGGTAGAGTAGAGGGGAATAGAGTAGAGTAGAATAGATTCGAACAGAGCCAAATGAAGCCGAAGTGTGTCAAAATGAGTTGAATCAAATCCAATTAAATGGGTTAGAATAGATTAGAGTTGGGTAGCATAGGGTAGGGTAGAATAGAGTAGAAGAGAACAGAACAGAATAGAAACAATACAATAGCATAGAGAAGAGTACAATAGAGTAGACTGGAGTATAATAGAGCTGAATAGAGCCAAATGGAGACGAAATGGGAGGAATTGCGTCTAATCGATTAGAGTAAATTAGAGTAGTGTAGGGTAGGGTAGAGCAGAAGAGTGTAGACTGGAATGGTGTGGAATGAATAGAATGGAGTCAAATAGAGACGAATAGAGTAGAAAAGAGTCGAATAGAGCAGAATAGGGCCAAATAAGGCCGAATCGAGCAGAATTGAAGCAATCAAGCCAGAACGAGCCGAATGGAGCCTAACTGAGCCAAATTGATCCGAATCGAGCCGATTCAAGCTTAATTGCATCGAATCACGTTAAATACATCAAATTCAATCGAAACATAAAATTAGAGAAGGGTAGGGTAGAATAGAATAGAGTAGAGAAGAAGAGGTTAGAACAGAATAGAAGGAATAGAGTGGAAAAGAGTGGGGTCGAATAGAGTCGAATAGAGCCAAATAGGCTGAATAGAGACAAATAGAGTTGAATGGAGCTGAATAGAGCCGAAAATAGCCGTACAGTGCTGAAACTCACCTAATCGAGCTGAATCAAGCAGAATCGCACCGTCACTGAATAGCGTCATATCACATTGAATAACTTCGAATTGCATCAAATCTTATAGAATTCTACTGAATCACGTCGAATTGCATGGAATCTCTTCAAATCTCGTCAAATGCCTTTGGATCTCATTGAATACTGTCAAATCACCACAAACTGAATCGTATTGAATCAAATGGATTAAAGTAGGGTAGGTTTGGGTGGGGTGCAATAGGGTTGGGTAGGGTAGAATAGAATAGAGTAGAACAGAATAGGAGAGAACAGAACAGAATAGAAAGAATACAACAGAATAGAATAGATTCAAATAGTGCAGAACAGAGCCGATGGAGACAAACCAAGACGAATCACGTTGAATCACTTCGAATCGGGTGAAATCAAATCGAATCAATTAGAATAGATTAGGGTAGGGAAGGGTAGAATAGAATAGAGGCGAATAGTGTAGAATGGTGTGGAATGGAATAGAATGGAGTCGAATAAAGACGGATAGAGATGAATAGAGTAGAAAAGAGTTGAACAGAGCAGAATAGGGCTGAATAGGGCCAAGGAAGGCCTAATCGAGGAGAATCCAGCAGAATTGATGCAATTCAACCGAACTACAGCCGAATGGAGTGAAATGGAGCCAAATCGAACCGAATCGAGTTGATTTAAGCCTAATCGCGTCGAATCGCGTGGAAATGCATCGAATTGAATCGAATCAAATAGATTAGAGAAGGGGTGGGGAGGGTAGACTAGAATAGAACAGGACAGAATAGAAGGGATAGAATATAGTACAGTAGGTAGAGCAGAGGAGAGTAGAGTGGGATTGAGCTGAAATAGAGTCAAATAGTGCAGGATATATCAGAATAGAGCCAATTCTAGCCAAATCGAGCCCAATGGAAACAAAACGAGATGAATCGCGTCGAATTGCTTGAAATCACGTCGAATCGAATCCATTAGAGTAGGGTAGGGTAGAACAGAATGGAGTAGAATGGAGTCAAATGGAGTCGAATAGAGACAGAGTAGAAAACAGTCGAGTCGAGCCTAATAGGGCTGATTGAAGCATAATCGCGTCCAATCGCATTGAAATGCTTTGAATCGAATCAAATCGAATAGATCAGAAGAGGTTAGGGTAGGATAGTTTAACATAGGCTAGACAAGGGTAGACGAAAGTAGACTACAGTAGAGTAGCCCAGAGAAGGCTAGAGTAGTAGCCTAGACTAGTAAGATGGATTAGTCAGCTAGACTAGTGGCATAGAACAGTAGCCTAGACAACTAGCCTTGAATACAACCCTTGCCTTGACAAGTACCCTAAATTAGTATTCTGAACTAGTACTCTTGCCTTACTAGTACTTTTAACTAGTACCCTCACCTTAACTAGTACCCTTAACTCGTAGCCTTAACTAGTAGCCTTGCCTTAACTGGTAGCCTTAACCAGCACCCTGGCCTTAACTAGTACCATTGCCTTAAATAGTAGCCTTAACTAGTAATCTTGCCTTAACTAGTAGCCTTAACTAGTACCCCTGCCTTAACTAGTAGTCTGAACTAGTACCCCTGCCTTAAGTAGTACCCTAGCCCAAACGAGTACCCTTAATTAGTACCTTTATTGAGTACCCTTAATTAGTACCTTTATTGAGTACCCCTAAGTTTTTTTTTTTTTTAAGGAGTAGAGTATGGTACGGTGGGGTAGCGTAGTGTAGGGTAGCATATGGTGGAACAGAGAAAATAGAATAAAATAGAGTAGAATAGCATAGGTCAGGGTAGGTTAGTTTAGTGTAGGGTATGGTAGAGTAGCATAGGATGGAATAGAGAAAATAAAAAAGGAGAATAGAATACAACAGAATAGAAAAGAACAGACTAGATTAGGATAGGGTAGGATGGGGTAGGGTTCTGTAGAATAGAATAGTGTAGAATGGAGTAGAATGGTGTGGAATGGAGTCTAATGAAGTCAAACAGATATGAATAGAGTAGAAAAGAGTTGAATAGAGCCAAATAGCACAGAATAGGGCCAAATAGGGCAGAATCAAGCTGAATCGAGCCGAATGGAGACAAACCGAGCCGAATCAAGTCGAATCAACCAGATTCGAGCTGAATGTAGCCTACTGGAGCTGAAACGAGCCAAATAGAGACAAACAAAATGAGCCGAGTTAAATCGAGCCAAATCGCACTTAATTGCATCCTATTGCATCGAATCTCGACGAATTCCATCAAATCCCACCAAAACCCGTTGAATCTCATAGAATCTCACCAAATCCTATCGAATTGTGTCAAATTGGGTCGAATTAAATAGAATTGAATTAAATTGAACAGATTAGAGTAGTGTAGGTTAGGTTAGGCTGGGATTCGGTAGCGTAGTGCACAGAAGAATAGAATAGAGGAGCATAGGGTAGAACAGAAGAGAATACAGAGTAGAATAGAGTAAAGTTGAATACAGTAGAATAGTCAGAGTCAAGTAGTGCAGAATATAGGTGAATAGATCCAATTTGAGCTGAATCAAGGCTAATGGAGTGGAAACGAGACAAATCGCGATGCATTGAATCGATTAGAATATATTAGACTACGGTAGGGTAAAACAGAAAAGGATAGAGTAGAATAGTGTAGAATGGAGTAGAACAGAGTAGAGTGGTATGGAATGGAGTCAAATGGAGCCAAATAGAGAAGAATAAAGTAGAAAAGAGTTGAATAGAGCCGAACAGGGCCGAATAAGGTTGGATCGAGTCTAATTATGCTGAATCGAGCAGAATCGAGCCGAATTGACCTGATTCAAGCCAAATAGAGCTAAATCAAGCTGATTGAAGCCTAATCACATGGAATCGCTTCAAAACGTATTGAATCGAATCGAATAGATTAGAGTAGATGAGGGTAGGGTAGGAGAGGTTAGAATACAACAGAACACAACAGAAAGAATAGAATAGAATTAAGTAGAGTCGAGTACAGTAGAATAGAGTCAAATAGAGTTGAATAGAGCTGAAAAGAGCCGAACAGAGCTGAGTACAGCCAAATCGATCAAATTCGAGGTGAACGCTGAAGAATCATTTCGAATTGCGTTGAAATGTGTCGAATCGAACCAAATAGATTAGTGTAGGGCAAACTAGGTTAGGGTAGGGTAAGGTAGAATAGAATAGAGTAGAATAGAACAGAATAGAAAGAACAAAGTAGAGTAGACTACAGTCAAATAGAGTTGAATACTGCCGAATAGAGCGGAAAAGAGCTGAGTAGAGCCGAATTGAGTCTAATGGAGCAGAAAGGAGCTGAATCGAGCTGTTATGGCCGGAATCAGGTCGAATCGCGTTCAAGTGTGTCCAGTAGAATTGAACAGATTACAGTAGGGTAAGTTAAGGTAGGTTAGGGTAGAATAGAATGCAGTAGAACAGAACAGCATAGAACTGAACAGAACTGAAAGAACAGAACAAGGTTGAGTAGAGTATAGAAGAGTAGAGTACAATAGACTCAAGTATTGCCAAATACAGCCAAATAGAGCCAAAATCAGCCAAAGCAATAGAAATCCAGACGAATCACTCTGAATCCCGTGGAATCCTGCCATATTGCATCAAATCCCATAGAATTGCATTGAATCCCATTGATTCAAGTCAAATCAAATCCAATCGATTAGAATAGACTAGAGTAGGGTAGAGTACAATACAATAGAATAGAGAAGAATAGAGTAGGATGGAGTAGAATGGTGTAGAACGGACTTGAGTGGAGTTGAATCCAGTCAAAAAGAGATAATAGAGTTGAAGAGTCTAATACAGCCAAAAAGAGCTGAATAGAGTGTATTAGAGCCGAATAGAGCCGACTAGAGTGGAATGGAGCTGATTAGAGCTGAATCGAACCGATTTGAGCTGAAGGGGGATGAATGGAGTGCAATGGAGCCATTTTGAGCTGGATCCCATTGAAATGCGTGGAATCGAATCCAGTAGAATGGATTGGAGTAGGGTAGGATAGAATAGAGTAGAATAGAATTGAACACAGTAGAAGAGAATAGAAAGAATACAATAGAATAGAGTAGAAAAGGGTAGAGCAGAACAGAATAGCGTACAGTAGAATAGAACAGAGTCAAAAAGAGTTGAATCAAGCCAAATGGAGATGAAACGAGACAAATTGTGTAGAATCCCATCGAATCAATTACAGCAAATTAGAGTAGGGTAGAGTAAAATAGTGTAGAATGGAGTAGAATACTGTGCAATGGAATCAAATGGAGCCGAATAGAGTCGAATAGTGCCGAAGAGGGCCGAATTGAGCTCAATTGAGCCAAATCGAGCTGAATCCAGTGAATCGAGGCTAATGGAGCTGAATCGAGCCTAATCAAGCTGAATCGACACCATTCGAGCCAAATGGAGCCAAATGGACACGAATCGAACCGATTCGACCTGAATCGGGTCAAAATTCGTGGAATTGAATCAAATAGATTAGAGCAGGGGAGTTTCGGGTATGGTAGGGTAGGGTAGAATAGGGTCAAGTAGAATAGAATAAAACAGAATAGAGTAGAACAGAACAATACAGAACGAATACAGGAAAGAGTAGGCTAGAGTAGAGCAGTGGGGAATAGAGTAGAATAGAATAGATTCCAATAGAGCCAAATCGAGCCGAATCGCGTCAAAATGGGTTGAATCAAATCCAATCAAATGGATTTGAATAGATTAGAGTTGGGTAGCTATTATAGGGTAGGGTAGAATGGAGTAGAATAGAACAGAACATAACAGAAACAACAGAATAGAGAAGAGTAGACTAGAGTATAATAGAGTCGAATACAGCTGAATAGAGCTGAATCGAGATGAAATGAGAGGGATCATGTCAAATTGATTAAATTAGAGTCGTGTAGGGTAAGGTAGAGCAGAATAGAGTAGAATAGTGTAGAATGGTGTAAAATGAATAGAATGGAGTCAAATAGAGGTGAATAGAGTAGCAAAGAGTCAAATAGAGCAGAATAGGACCGAATAAGGCCGAATCAAGCAGAATCAAAGCAATTCAAGGCAAAATGAGCCGAGTGGAGCCTAATTGAGCCAAATAGAGCCAAGTCGATCCGATTCGAGCCGATTCAAGCTTAATCGCATCGAATCGTGTTAAATGCATCAAATCCAATCGAAACATATAGATTAGAGACGGGTAGACGAGGATAGAGTAGAATAGAAGAGATTAGAACAGAATAGAAGGAATAGAATAGAGTGGAAAAGAGTAGGGTCGAATAGAGCCGAATAGGCCGAATAGAGACGAATAGACCTGAATACAGCCGAAAAGAGCCCTATAGTGCCAAAACGCACCTAATCGAGCTGAATCAAGCATAGAATCTGGTCAAATCTCTTCGAATCCCGTCGAATGCCTTCGGAACTCGTCGAATCCCGTCAAATCCTGTCAAATCGCGTCGAACTGAATTGAATTGAATCAAATAGATTAGACTAGGGTAGGTTTGGGTGGGGTGCAGTAGGGTTGGGTAGGGTAGAATAGAATAGAGTACAACAGAATAGGAGAGAACAGAACGGAACAGAATAGAAAGAATACAACAGGATAGAATAGAGTAGAGAAGGATAGAGTCAAATAGTGCAGAACAGAGCCGAATTGAGCCGAATGGAGACAAAACGAGACGAATTGTGTTGAATCAGGTCAAATCAAATAAAATCAATTAGAATAGAGTAGGAAAGGGTAGAATAGAATAGAGAATAGTGTAGAATGGTGTGGAATGGAATAGAATGGAGTAGAATAGAGACGGATAGAGATGAATAGAGTAGAAAAGAGTCGAATAGAGCAGAATAGGGCCGAATAGGGCCAAAGAAGGCCTAATCGAGCAGAATCCAGCAGAATCGACCCAATTAGAGCCAAATCGAGCCGAATGGAGTGAAATGGAGCCAAATCGAGCCGATTCAAAGCAAATCGAGCTGACTCAAGCCTAATCGCCTCGAATCGCGTGGAAATGCGTAGAATGAAATCGAATCAAATAGGTGAGAGGACGGGAGAGGAGGGTAGAATAGAATAGAACAGGACAGAATAGAAAGTATAGAATATAGTACAGTAAGGTAGAGCAGAGAAGAGTAGAGCAGAGTTGAGTCAAATAGAGTTGAATAGGGTTAAATAGTGCAGGATATAGCTGAATAGAGCCAATTCTAGCCGAATCGAGCCAAATGGAAACAAAACGAGACGAATCGTGTCGAATTGCTTCGAATTTCGTCGAATCGAATCCATTAGAATAGATTAGAGTAGTGTAGGGTACGGTAGAATAGAATAGGGTAGAATGGAGTCAAATGCAGTCGAATAGAGACAAATAGAGTAGAAAAGAGTTGAATCGAGCCGAATAGGGCTGATTCAAGCATAATTGTGTCCAATGTCATTGAAATACTTTGAATCAAATTGAATCGAATATATTACAATAGAGCTTAGGGTAGGGTAGTTTATGATAGGGTAGGCAAGAGTAGATGAAAGTAGACTACAGTAGAGTCAGCAAGAGAAGGCTAGAGAAGTAGCATAGACTAGTAAGCTGGACTAGTCAGCTAGACTAGTGGCAAAGACCAGTAGCCTAGATTACTAGCCTTGAATACTACCCTTGGCTTGACAAGTACCCTAAGTTAGTAATCTGTACTACTACTGTTGCTTAACTAGTAGCCTTAATTAGTACCCTTGTATTAACTAGTACTCTTGCCTTCGCTAGTAGTCTTAACTAGTACCCTTGCCTTACTAGTACCTTTAGCTAATATTCTCAACTAGTAACCTGGCCTCAACTAGTAACCTTACCTTAACTAGCAGTCTTAACTAGTACCCTTCCTTAATTAGTACCCTTGCCTTAATTAGTAGCCTTGACTACTGCCCTTGCCTTAACTAGTAGCCATAACTAGTCCTCTTACCTTAACTAATAGCCTTGCCTTAACTAGATGTCTTAACTAGTACAATTGATTTTACTAGTAACCTTAACTAGTACCCTAGCCTTAACTAGTAGCCCAAACTACCAACCTTGCCTTAAGTAGTACCCTTGCCCCAACTAGTACCCTTAATTAGTGTCCTTATTGAGTACCCCTAAGTAGTAGGGTATGGTGTGGTGGGGTCACGTAGGGTAGGGTAGTATACGCTGGAACAGAGAAAATAGACTAGAACAGCATTGGCCAGGGTAGGTTAGTTTAGTGTAGGGTATGGTAGAGTAGCATAGGATGGAATAGAGGAAATAGAAAGCGAGAATAGAATACAACAGTAGAAAAGAACAGATTAGCATAGGGAAGGGTGGAGTAGGGTTCTGTAGAATAGACTAGTGTAGAATGGAGTAGAATGGTGTGGAATGGAGTCTAATGGAGTCGAACAGAGATGAATAGATTAGAAAAGAGTTGCATAGAGCCAAATAGACCCGAATCGAGCCGAATCGAGTCGAATTGACCACATTCGAGCTGAACGTAGCCGAAGGGAGCTGGAACGAGCCAAATAGAGACAAACAAAATGAACAGAAATAAATCGAGCCAAGTCTCACCTAATCACATCCTATTGCATCGAATCTTGTCGAATTCCATCAAATCCCACCAAAACCCGTCGAATCTCACCAAATCCCGTCGAATTGTGTCAAATCAGGTCGAAATTGAATGGAATCAAATTAAATTGAACCCATTAGAATAGTGTAGGTTAGGCTGGGATTTGGTAGGGTAGTGCACAGAAGAATAGAATAGAGTAGCATAGAGTAGAAGAGAAGAGAATACAAAGAGTAGAATGGAGTAGAGTTGAGTAGAGAAGAATAGTCAGAGCCGAGTAGTGCAGAATAGAGATGAATAGATCCAATTCGAGCTGAATCGAGTCGAATGGAGAGGAAACGAGACAAATCACATTGAAGCGAGTCGTTTAGAATAGATTAGAGTAGGGTAGGGTAGAACAGAATAGGATACAATAGAATAGTGTAGAATGGAGTCGAACAGAGTAGAATGGTGTGGAATGGAGTCGAATGGAGCCAAATAGAGATGAATAAAGTAGAAGAGTTGAATAGAGCCGAACGGAGCTGAATAAGGTTGAATCAAGCCTAATTATGCTGAATCGAGCTGAATTGACCTGATTGAAGCCAAATAGAGCTAAATCAAGCCGATTCATGCCTAATCACATGGAATCGCGTCAAAATGCCTTGAATCAAATTGAATAGATTAGAGTAGAGGAGGGTAGGGTAGGAGAGGTTAGAACACAACAAAACAGAACACAATAGAAATAGAATAGAATTAAGTAGAGCCAAGTACAGTAGAATAGAGTCAAATCAAGATGAATAGAGCCGAAAAGAGCTGAACAGAGCTGAATACAGCCGAATCGAGCAAATTCGAGGTGAATCGAGACGAATTATGACAAATCGCATATAATTGTGTCGAATCGTATCAAAGAGATTAGTGTAGGGCAGGTAAGGTTAGGGTAGGGTAGGGTAGAATAGAATAGAGGAGACTAGAACAGAACAGAAAGGATAGAGTAGGGTAGACTACAGTCAAATAGAGTTGAATACTGCCGAAAAGAGCTGAATAGAGTGGAAAAGGGCTGAGTAGAACCGAATCGAGTTTAATGGCCAAAAAGGATCTGAATCGAGCAGATACAGCACGAATCAGGTCAAATCCCGTTCGAGTGTTTTGAATAGAAAAGAATAGATTACAGTAGGGTAAGTTAGGGTAGGGTAGAATAGAATGCAGTAGAACAGAACAGGATAGAACAGAACAGGAAGAATAGAATACGGTCGAGTAGAATATAGAAGAGTAGAGTAGAACAGTTCGAATACTGCCGAATACAGCCAAATAGAGCCAAAAAGAGCCGAAGCAATAGAAATCAAGATGAATCAGGCCGAAACCCACGGAATCATGCCATATCGCGTCAAATCCCGTTGAATTGCATTGAATCACATCGATTCAAGTCAAATCCAATCCAATCCATTAGAATAGACTAGATTTTTTTTAGAGTAGGGTAAAGTACAATAAAATAGAATAGAGAAGCATAGAGTAGGATGGATTAGAATGGTGTAGAATGGAGTTGAACAGAGTCGATAAGGGATAATAGATTTGAGTAGAGTCTAATAGAGCCAAATAGAGCTGAATAGAGCCTATTAGAGACGAACAGAGCCGACTAGAATGCAATGGAGCCGATTTGAGCCGAATCCCATTGAAATGCATGGAATCGAATCCAGTAGAATAGATTAGAGTAGGGCAGGATAGAATAGAGTAGAATAAAATTGAACACAGTAGAAGAGAATAGAAAGAATACAATAAAATAGAGTAGGAAAGGGTAGAGCAGAGCAGAATAGTGTAGAGTAGAGTAGAACAGAGTCGAATTGAGCCAAATGGAGAGGAAATGAGACAAATGACATCGAATCCCATCGAATCGATTACAGTAAATTAGAGTAGGGTAGATTAGAATAGTGTAGAATGGTGTGCAATGGAATCGAATGGAGTCGAATAGCATAGAAAAGAGCCGAATAGAGCCGAACAGGGCCGAGGAAGGTTGAATCGAGCTGAAATGAGCCAAAAGCAGCCAAATCCAGTGAATCGAGCCTAATGCAGCCAAATCAAGCCTAATCAAGCTGAATCGACACTACTCGAGCCAAATGGAGTTGAATGGACACGAATCAAATGGATTCGACCCAAATCTCATCAAAATTCGTTGAATCGAATTGAATAGATTAGAGTAGGGGAGATTCAGGTAGGGTAGGGTAGGGTGGAGTAGAGTAGAACACAACAGAAGAGAAACAGTACAATAGAACAGAAAGAGTAGACTAGAGTATAATAGAGTAGAGTTGAACAGAGCTGAATAGAGCCGAATCGAGATGAAATGACAGGGATCGTGTCAAATCGATTATACTAACTTAGAGTGGTGTAGGGTTGGGTAGAGCAGAATAGAGTCGAATAGTGTATTATGGTGTGGAATGAATACAATGGAGTAGAACGGAGTCAAATAGAGGAGAATAGAGTAGAAAAGAGTCGAATAGAGCAGAATAGGGCCAAATAAGGCCGAATTGAGCAGAATCGAAGCAATTGAAGCCAACACGAGCCAAATGGAGCATAATTGAGCCGAATAGAGCCAAATCTATCCGAATCGAGCCGATTCAAGCTTAATCACGTCGAATCGCGGTAATGCGTCAAATCCAATCGAAACGTATAGATTAGAGAAGGGGAGGGTAGAATAGAATAGAGTAGAATAGAAGAGATTAGAACAGAATAGAAGGAATAGAATAGAATAGAGTGGAAAAGAGTAGACGTCAAATAGAGTCGAATAGAGACGAATACAGCTGAATGGAGCTGAATACAGCCGAAAAAAGCCGTATTGTGCCGAATCGCACCTAATCAATCTGAATCAAGGAGAATCGCACCGATTGTCACTGAATAGCGTCGAATCACATCGAATCACGTACAGTCATATCATTTTGAGTCAAACCTGGTCGAATTGCATCATATTGTGTCGAATTGCAACGAATGTCATCGAATCACGGCAAATCGCATCGTATCACGTCGAATAACTTCGAATTGTGTCAAATCTCATAAAATTCTGCTGAATCACGTCAAATCGCATGGAATCTCATTAAAACTCCTCGAATCCCATCAAATACCTTCCAATCTCGTTGAATCCCGTCGATTCCCGTCAAATCGTGTGGAACTGAATCGAATTGAATCAAATAGATTAAAGTAGGGTAGGTTTGGGTGGGGTGCAGTAGGATTGGGTAGGGTAGAATGGAATAGAGTACAACAGAATAGGAGAGAACAGAACAGAATAGAAAGAATACAACAAAATAGAATACAGTAGAAAAGAGTCAAATGGTGCAGAACATAGCTGAATTGAGCTGAATGGAGACGAAACGCATTGAATTGCTTTGATTCATTTCAAATCAAATCGAATCAATTAGAATAGATTAGGGTAGGGAAGGGTAGAATAGAATAGAGGAGAATAGTGTAGAATGGTGTGGAATGGAATAGAATGGAGTCAAATAGAGACGGATAGAGACGAATAGAGTAGAAAAGAGCCGAATAGAACAGAATAGGGCCAAAGAAGGCCTAATCGAGCAGAATCCAGCAGAATCGATGCAATTCAAGCCAAATCAAGCCGAATGGAGTGAAATGGAGCCAAATCTAGCCGAATTGAACCAAATCGAGCTGATTCAGGCTTAATCGCGTCGAATCTTGTGGAGATGCATCAAATCGAATTGAATCAAATAGATGAGATAAGGGTAGGGGAGGGGCGGGGAGGGTAGAATAGAATCTAATAAAACAGTACAGAATAGAAAGAATAAGAGTATAGTACAGTAGGGTAGAGCAGAGGAGTAGAGAAGAGTAGAATAGGATTAAGTGGAATAGAGTCGAATAGAGTGAAATACTGCAGGATATAGCTGAATAGAGCCAGTTCTACCTGAATTGAGCCATATGAAAACAAAACGAGACGAATCGTGTCAAATTGCTTCGAATTGTGTCGAATCGAATCCACTAGAATAGATTAGAGTAGGGTAGGGTAGAACAGAATAGAGCAGAATGGAGTCAAATGGAGTCGAATAGAGACAAATAGATTAGAAAAGAGTCAAATCGAGCCGAATAGGGCCAAATAAGGATGAACAGAGCCAAATCGATTCGAAACGAGCTGAATCAAAGCGATTCTAGCCAAATCGAGCTGAATCGAGCTGATGACGCTGAATCGAGCCGATTCAAGTATAATTGCGTCTAATCGTATAGAAATGCTTTGAATAGAATCAAATCGATTAGAATAGAAGAGGTTAGGGAAGGGTAGTTTATGATAGGGTAGACTAGGGTAGACGAAAGTAGACTGCAGTAGAGTAGACAAGAGAAGGCTGAAGTAATAGCCTAGACTAGTAACCTGGACTAGTCAGCTAGACTAGTGGCATAGATCAGTAGCCTAGACAACTAGCCTTGAATAGTACCCTTGCCTTGAAAGGTACCCTAAATTAGTAACCTGAACTAGTACCCTTGCCTTAACCAGTAATCTTAACTAGTACCCTTACATTACTAGTACCCTTAACTAGTGGCCTTTACAAGTAGCATGAACTAGTACCCTTGTCTTAACTAGTACCCTTAAGTAGTAGCCTTGCCTTAACAACTAGCCTTAACTAGTACTCTTGCCTTAACAAGTAGACTTAACTGGTACACTTGCCTTAACGAGTACCCTCGCCTTAACTAATAGCCTTAACTAGTACTCCTGCCTTAACTAGCTGACTTAACTAGTACCCTTGAACTAACTAGTAGCCTTGCCTTGACTAGTAGGCTTAACTAGTAGCCTTGCCTTACTAGTACCTTTAACTAGTAACCTTGCCTTTACTAGTATCCTTAACTACTACCCTGGCCTGGTCAAAATGCATTGAATCTAATTGAATAGAGTAGAGGAGGGTAGGGTAGGAGAGGTTAGAATAGAACAAAACAAAGCACAATAGATAGAATAGAATAGAATTAAATAGAGTCGAGCATAATAAGATAGAGTCAAATAGAATTGAATAGAACCAGAAAAAGGCGTACAGAGCTGAATGCAGCTGAATCAACCAAATTCGAGGTGAATCGAGACGAATCGTGTCAAATTGCATTGAATTGTGTCGAATCGAATCAAATATATGAGTGTAGGACAGGTAAGGTTAGGGTAGGGTAGGGTAGAATAGAATAGAGTAGAATAGAACAGAACAGAAAGAATAGAGAAGAATAGACTAGACTAGAGTCAAATAGAGTCGAATACTGCTGAAAAGAGCCGAATAGAGAGGAAAAGGGCCAAATAGAACCGAATCGAGTTTAATGGCACAAAAAGGAGCTGAATCGAGCTGATATGACCTGAATCAGGTTGAATCCCATTCAAGTGTGTTGAATAGAATAGAACAGATTACAGTAGGGTAACTTAGGGTAGGGTAGGGTAGAATAGAATGCAGTAGAACAGAACAGGATAGAATAGAACAGAACAAAGAATAGAATAGGGTCAAGTAGTGTAGAGTATAGAATAGAGTTGACTATTGCCTAATAGAGCCAAATACAGCCAAATAGAACCAAAAAAAGCAAAAGCGATAGAAATCAAGAAGAATCGCACTGAATCCTGTGGAATCGTGCCATATCGCATCAAATCCCGTCGAATTGCATTGAATCCTATCGATTCAAGTCAAATCAAATCCAATCGATTAGAATAGACTAGAAAAGGGTAGAGTACAAGACAATAGAATACAGAAGAATAGGGTCGGATGGAGAAGCATGGTGTGGAATGGAGCTGAAAAGAGATAATAGAGTTGAGTAGTCTAATAGAGCCGAATAGAGGTGAACAGAGCATATTAGAGCTGAATAGAGCTGACTAGAGCCAAATGGAGCCGACTAGAGATGAATCGAACTGATTTGAGCTGAAGGGGGATGCATGGAGTGCAATGGAGCCAATTTGAGCCGAATCCCATCAAAGTACGTGGAGTCAAAACCAGTAGAATAGATTAGAGTAAGGTAGGATAAAAAAGAGTAGAATAGAATTGAACATAGAGGAAGAGAATAGAAAGAATACAACAGAATAGAGTAGAAAAAGGTAGAGCAGAGCAGAATAGTGTAGAGTAGAGTAGAACAGAGTCAAATAGAGTCGAATTGAGCCAAATGGAGACGAAATGAGACAAATAGCGTCGAATCCCATCAAATAAATTACAGTAGAGTAGGGTGGAGTAGAATAGTGAAGAATGGAGTAGAATGGTGTGCAATGGAATTGAATGGGGTCAAATAGAGTAGGAAAGAGCCGAATAGAGACGAATAGGGCCAAAGAGAGCTGAATTGAGCTGAATTGAGCCAAATCGAGCCGAATCCAGCAAATCGATCCTAATGGAGCCGAGTCGAGCCTAATCAAGCTGAATCGACACTATTCGAGCGAAATGGAACTGAATGGACACGAATCGAACCTATTTGACCCAAATCGCGTCACAATTTGTTGAATCGAATTGAGTAGATTAGAGTAGGGGAGGTTCAGGTATGATAGGGTAGGGTGGAATAGGCTAGAGTAGCATAGAATAAAACAGAATAGAATAGAATAGAACAGAACAATACAGAACGAATACAGAAAAGAGTAGGCTAGAGTAGAGTAGAGGGGAATAGAGTAGAGTAGAATAGATTTGAACAGAGCCAAATAGAGCCGAATCAAGCCGAATCATGTCAAAATGGGTTGAGTCAAATCCAATCAAATGGATTAGAATAGATCAGAGTTGGGTAGTATAGGGTAGGGTAGAATAGAGTAGAATAGAACAGAACAGAATAGAAACAATAGAATAGAGAGGAGTAGAATAGAGTATAATAGAAAAAAAATATAGAGCCGAATGGAGATGAAATGAGAGGAATCGCATCAAATCCATTAGAGTACATTAGAGAGGTGTAGGGTAGGGTAGAGCAGAATAGTGTAGAATTGTGGGGAATGAAAGGAATGGAGTAGAATGGAGTCAAATAGAGACGAATAGAGTAGAAGAGTCGAATAGAGCAGAATAGGGCCAAATAAGGCCAAATCGAGCAGAATCGAAGCAATTGAGGCCAAAACGAGCCAAATGAAGCCTAATTGAGCCAATAGATCCAAATAGGTCTGAATTGAGCAGATTCAAGCTTAATCGTGTTGAATCACATTAAATGTGTCAAATCCAATCGAAACGTATGGATTAGAGTAGGGGAGGGGAGGGTAGAATAGAATAGAAGAGATTAGAACAGATTAGAAGGAATAGAATAGATTGGAAAAGAGTAGGTTCGAATAGAGCTTAACAGGCCGAATAGAGACGAATAGAGGTGAATGGAGCTGAATACAGCCGAAAAAGAGCCGTATAGCGCCGAATCGCACCTAATCAATCTGAATCAAGGAGAATCGCACCGATTGTCACTGAATAGCGTCGAATCACATCGAATCATGTTGAGTCACATCCAATGATATCATTTTGCATCAAACCGGGTTGAATCGCTTCATATTGCGTCAAATTGCGTCGAATGTCATCGAATCAAGGCGAATCGCGTTGTATCATGTGACATAAATTCGAATTGCGTCAAATCTCATAGAATTCTGCTGAATCACGTCGAATCATATGGAATCTCGTCAAATCTTTTTGAATCCCGTGGGATGCTTCGGACCTCGTCAAATCCCGTCGAATCCTCTCAAATCGCGTCGAACTGAATCGAATTGAATCAAATAAAGTAGGGTAGGTTTGGGTGGGGTGCAGTAGGGTTGGGTAGGGTTGAATAGAATAGAGTACAACAGAATAGGAGAGAACTGAACAGAACAGAAAGAAAGAATACAACAGAATAGAATAGAGTAGAAAAGAGTCAAATAGTGCAGAACCTAGCCAAATTGAGCCGAATGGAGACAAAACAAGACGAATCGCATTGAATCCCTTCAAATCGGGTCAAATGAAATTGAATCAATTAGAATAGATTGGGATAGGGATGGGTAGAATAGAATAGAGGAGAATAGTGTAGAATGGTGTGGAATGGAATAGAATGGAGTCGAATAGAGACGAATAGAGTAGAAAAGAATCGAATAGAGCAGAATAGGGCCGAATAAGGCCGAATCGAGCAGAATCAAGGCGATTCAAGCCAAAACGAGGTGAATGGATCCTAAATGAGCCGAATAGAGCCAAATCCATGCGAATCGAGCCGATTCAAGCTTAATCACGTCGAATCGCGTTAAATAGGTCAAGTCCAATCGAAAAGTATAGATTAGAGTAGGTGTTGGGAGGGTAGAATAGAACAGAGTAGAGTAAGATAGAAGAGATTAGAACAGAAGGAATAGAATAGAGGGGAAAAGAGTAGAGTCGAATAGAGCTGAATAGGCCGAATAGAGACGAATAGAGCTGAAGGGATCAGAATACAGCCAAAAAGAGCCATATAGTGCTGAATCGCACCTAACTGAGCTGAATCAAGCAGAATCGCACTGACTGTCACCGAATAGTGTCTAATCACATCGAATCACGTCAAATCGAGTCAAGTCACATAGTTTTGCATCAAACAAGGTCAGATTGCTTCATTTCGTGTTGAATCCCATTTTATCAGGTCGAATAACTTCGAATTGCATCAAATCTCATAGAATCCTACTGAATCACATTGAATCGCATGGAATCTCGTCAAATCTGTTCAAATCCCTTCAAATGCCTTCGGATCTCATCGAATCGAGTCGAATCCTCTCAAATCACGTCGAATTGAATCGAATTGAATCAAATAGATTAAAGCAGGGTAGATTTGGGTGGGGTGCAGTAGGTTTGGGTAGGGTAGAATAGAAGAGAGTACAACAGCATAGGAGAGACAGAATAGAAGAATACAACAGAATAGAATAGAGTAGAAAAGAGTCAAATAGTGCAGAATATAGCCAAATTGAGCCGAATGGAGACAAAAGAAGACGAATTGCATCGAATCGCTTCTAACTGGCTCAAATCAAATCGAATGGATTAGAATAGATTAGGATAGGGAAGGGTAGAATAGAATAGAGAATAGTGTAGAATGGTGTGGAATGGAGTTGAATGGAGTCCAGTAGAGACAGATGGAGATGAATAGAGTAGAAAAGAGTCGAATAGAGCAGAATAGGGCCAAATAGTGTCAAATTTGGCCTTATCGAGCAGAATCCAGTAGAATCGATGCAATTCAAGCCAAATCGAGCCGAATGGAGCCGATTCGAACCGAATCGAGCTGATTCAAGCCTAATCGCGTTGAATCGCGTGGAAATGCGTCAAATCGAATCTATTCAAATAGACTAGAGAAGGGTAGGCTAGGGGCAGGGAGGGTAGACTAGAATAGAACAGAACAGTACAGAATTGAAAGAATAGAATATAGTACAGTAGGGTAAAAAGAGCAAAGTAGAGAAGAGTAGAGTAGAATTGAGAAGAAGAGAGTCAAATAGTGCAGGATATAGCCGAATAGAGCCAATTCTAGCCGAATCGAGCCAAATGGAAACAAAACGAGATGAATCGCGTCGAATTGCTTTGAATCGTGTCCAATCGAATCGATTAGCATAGATTAGATTAGAGTAGGGTAGAACAGAATAGAGTAGAATAGTGTAGAATGGAGTCAAAAAGAGACAAATAGAGTAGAAAAGAGTCGAATCGAGCCAAATAGGGCTGAATAAGGCTGAACCGAGCCAAATCGAGTTGAAACGAGCAGAATCGAAGCAATTCGAACCAAATCGAGCTGAATCGAGCTGATGTTGCTGAATCGAGCCGATTCAAGCATAATCACGACCAATCACATCAAAATGCTTTGAATCGAATCAATTGGAATAGAATAGGTTAGGGTAGGGTAGTTTATGATAGGGTAGACGAAAGTAGACTACAGTAGAGTACACAAGGCTAGAGTAGTAGCCTAGACTAGTAAGCTGGGCCAGTCAGCTAGACTAGTGGCATAAATCAGTAGCCTAGACAACTAGCCTTGAGTAGTACCATTGCTTTGACAAGTACCCTAAATCAGTAATCCAAACTAGTACCCTTACCTTAACTAGTAGAATGAATTAGTACCCTTGCCTTAACTAGTAGTCTTAACTAGTACCCTTGCCTTAACTAGTTCCCTAGCATTAACTAGTACTCTTAACTAGTAATGTCAACTAGTACCCCTGCCTTAACCAGTACCCTCAACAAGTACCCATGCCTGAACTAGTACCCTGAAGTAGTATCCTGGCCTTAACTAGTACCCTTAAATAATACACTTACATAACTAGTACTCTTAAGTAGTACCCTGGCCTTAACTTAACTAGTAGCCTGAACTAGTACCCTTGCCTTAAGTAGTCCCCTCGTCCAAGCTAGTACCCTAATTAGTACCGTTATTGAGTACCCCTAAGTAGTAGGGTACGGTACAGTGGGGTAGCATAGGGTAGGGTAGCATACGGTGGAACAGAGGAAATAGAAGAAAATAGAATAGAACAGCATAGGTCAGTTTAGTGTAGGGTATGGTAGACTAGCATAGGATGGAATAGAGAAAATAGAAAACGAGAATAGAATAGAACAGAATAGAAAAGAACAGACTAGATTAGGATAGGGAAGGGTGGGGTAGGGTTCTGCAGGATAGTATAGTGTAGAATGGAGTAGAATGGTGTGGAATCGAGTCGAATGGAGTCGAACAGAGATGAACAGAGTAGAAAAGAGCTGAATAGCGCCAAATAGGACCAAATACAGCCAAACCGAGCCGAATAGACCCAAATCAAACCAAATTGAGCCGAATCGTGTCAGTAGAACTGCCTCATGTGGCTTCCTAGGAGCAGTTGGTGGATTTGAACCACTGACCTTTTGGTTAGCAGCTGAGCTCTTAACCACTGTGCCATCAGGGCACCAATAATGTACCCAAGCCTTTATTAATGCATAAATGTGTGCCAGTGGAATTTTTAATGAAAATTATTGTGAATTTTTGTTCACGGAGCTATTCTATTAGACAAATGCAAATGCTCTTTCAGATATGTTCATTGAAACTTTATCATGACCCACATGAACATTTTCTTTTGCTGTAATTCTGAATTTAATTGGTTTAATACTATGGTCTAGCACTCATGATGTAATGGATTCTGTACTAATTCTTTGTACACAAAACAATAGAATACTAAAAATAATTACTGTCTATGAATTCCACAAGAGTTTTGTTTACAGACACATTGTGAATTGTTTCTTCTGTATCATTAACCTAAAAGGTAATAGGAATGAATTTTGCAATAAAATACTTGTATCTTCCAAACCCATAATTTTTCTTTGCTTTCTCAATGTCATTGGAGACCTTGCTCACATTAAAATCCAGGAACATTTAATAACAAATGTAAGCCTTGTTGGATCTCTTTCTCTTTCTAATCAGCACACAGGGGGCTTTTACAGAGATATTTTTCTGACGTCTCTTCAAATGTGTTCATCCTAACAGCCTAGTAATTAAGCTATTTACACAGAATCAATAACAGTATTTTTTAAACAGATTTTCTGATTCTCTCTTGAATACACCACAGTAGATTTATCTCTGCCTAACAAAAAGGATAGTAAACAAAGAGGATATTTACCAACATGAACAGTGACTATACACATGGACTTCACCAGATGGAATACACAGGAATCAAATTGACTACATCTGTGGAAAAAGATGATGAAAAAGCTTGATATCATCAGTCAGAACAAGGCCAGGGGCTGAGTCTGGAACGGACCATCAATTGCTCTTAAGCAAGTTCAAGTTGAAACTGAAGAAAATCAGAGAAAATCCACAAGAGCCAAAATATGACCTTGAGTATATCCCACCCGAATTTACAGACCACCTGAAGAATAGATTTGATGCGATGAACACTAACGACCAAAGGACAGATGAGTTGTGGAATCACATGAAGGATATCATATGTGAAGAAAGCAAGAGGTCATTGAAAAACAGGCAAGAAAGAAAAGACCAAGATGGATGTCAGAGGAGACTCTGAAACTTGCGCTCAAACAACGAGCAGCTAAAGCAAAAGGAAGAAATGACAAAGTAAAAGAACTGAACAGAAGACTTCAAAGGGCGGCTTGTAGAAAGAGCTGGAGATAGAAAGCTAAAAGGGATGGACACGCTCAGCATTACTCCAGCTGAAAGAACTGAAGAAAAAAGTCAAGCTTCGTGTTGCAGTAGTGAAGGATTCTATGGGGAAAATATTAAGCAATGCAGGAAGCATCAAAAGAAGATGGAAGGAATACACAGAGTCATTACACCAAAAAGAATTAGTCGGGGGGCAACCATTTCAAGAGGTAGCAAATGATCGGGAACCGATGGTACTGAAGGAAGATATCCAAGCTGTACTGAAGTCACTGAGGAAAAACAAGGCTTCAGGAATAGACGGACTATCAATTGAGATGTTTCAGCAAATGGATGCAGCACTGGAAGTGCTCACTCATCTATGCCAAGAAATTTGGAAGAGAGTTTCCTGGCCAACTGACTGGAAGAGATCCATATTTATGCCTATTCCCAAGAAAGGGGATCCAACCTAATGAGGAAATTATCAAACAATACCATTAATATCACATGTAAGCAAAATTTTGCTGAAGATCATTCAAAAGTGGCTGAAGCAATATATTGACACAGAACTGCCAGAAATTCAGGCCAGATTCAGAAGAGGACGTGGAACCAGGGATATCATTGCTGATGTCAGATGGATCCTGGCTGAAACCAAAGAATATCAGAAAGACGTTTACCTGTGTTTTATGGACTATGAGAAGGCATTCAACTGTGTGGATCATAACAAATTATGGATAACATCATGAAGAATAGGAATTCCAGAACACTTAAGCGTGCTCATGAGGAACCTGTACATAGACCAAGAGACAGTTGTTTGGACAGAACAAGGGGATACTGAATGGTTTAAAGTCAGGAAGGTGTGCGTCAGGTTTGCATCCTTTCACCATACCTTTTCAATCTGTATGCTGAGAAGCTGGACTATATGAAGAAGAACAGGGCATCACGATTAGAAGATGACTCCTTAACACCCTGAATTACGCAGATGACACAACCTTGCTTGCTGAAAGTAAAGAGGAACTGAAGAACTTACTGATGAAGATCAAAGACCTTCAAGATGGATTACACCTCAAAATAAAGGAGACAGAAAATCCTTGCAACTGGACCAATAAACCACACTCTGAAATATGAAGAAAGGGTTGAAGTTGTCAAGGATTTCATTTTACTTGGATACACAATCAACACCCATGGAAACAGTAGTCAAAGAATCAAAAGCTGCATTGCATTGGGCAGATCTGCTGCAAATGACCTCTTTAAAGTGTTGAAAAGCAAAGATGTCACCTTGAAGACTAAGGTGCACCTGACCTAAGCCATGGTATTTTCAGCCACTTCTTATGTGTTTGAAAGCTGGACAGCGAATTAGAAGAGTGAAACAGAATTGATGCCTTTGAATTGTGTTGGCAAAGAATATTGAATATACCATGGACTGTCAAAACAATGAACAAATTTGTCTTGGAAGAAGTACAACCAGAATGCTCCTTAGAAGCAACGCTGTCAAGACTGCATTTTACATACTTTGGACATGTCAGGAGGGATCAGTCCCTGGAGGACATCATGCTTGGTAAAGTACAGGGTCAGTGGAAAAGAGGAAGACTCTTAATGAGATCTATTGCCACAGTGGCTGCAACAAGGGCCTCAAGCATAACAATGATTATAAGGATGGTACAGGACTAGGCAGTGTTTTTTTTTCTGTGGTACATAGGCTCACTATGAGTCAGAACTGACTCATCAGCACCAAACAACAACAATCCTATATGGGGTTTGTTGAACTTCTCAGATAGTTAGATTTCATCTTTCATACTAAGAAAGTTTTCAGTCAGCAAATCTTGAATGATCTTCTGTGTTTTCCATTTTCTCCCCCTATTCTGGAATTCCAATCACTCACAAAATTTTGCTCTTGATTGTATCCCACATCGTTCTCATGGTTTCTTCATTTTTCTTCATTCTTTTCTCTGACTTTTCTCAAATTGGCATCCAAAGATTTGTTTTCAGTTTCTCTGATCCTGACTTCCATTGTTTCAAACCTGCTCCTCAAACATTTTATGATACTGTCATTTCTGAAATCTTGTTGATTATCATTTTGATTTGTAATTGCTGTTTTTGTAAGATTTCTAATTACTAATTTTGAAATTTTATTCTGTATTATTTTTTATGAACTCTCTTATTGATTTGTCTGTGTTTTCTTTGACTTTGGCTATATATTGGTTAGTTTTGTCTGCATTTTCCTTGATCTCTTTCACCAGATGGGTAGTGTTGTGGTTTCTGTTGCAGGCAGGGAGGGGCCTGGGCTCCTAACCGGGTCTCCTTGGGGCTGTGGTGGACAGCACAAGGGGCACAGAGCCAGTGAGGAAGAGTCTGGAATCCTGCTTGTGTACTCTCTGGGGTGAGGCTGGTGGCAGTAGATGTCTGGAGCTGTCAGGGAAGGGCCTGAGGTTCATGTCTAGTCCCCTTGGGGCCACAGTGGGTGGCAGGAGTCATCTGGAGCCTACAGGAAAGGGCCAGTGGTTTGGGCCAGGTCCCACTGGGGCCACAGCCAGAAGGTGGAAGAGGTGGGGGGCAAAGGCAGGGGCAGAGGATGCCAAATGGAGGAGGGCAACAGGGTGGGTTGGTACTGTGGTTCCTGGCATTTGGGGTTGCCAGGATGGGGTGGTTATAGCTGCTGTTCCCCAGAGGGGTGGGGAGTGTAGGATTGCTCCCCTGTAGTTTCCACTGGAAAGATTTTGGTCTCCTCCTTGAGTTGCAGGCAGCAATGTGATCTTACTTAGCCCTGGGTATGCCTGTGTTGTGCCTCTATCTCTTATTGGGAATCCTGTGGAGGTGCCTTTCTGTATGCGGGGTTGTTGGTTTTATTCCAAGATGGCCACGCTGAGTCATGCCGTTTGGCAAGAGAATCTCCACTCTGTATCTCTATTCCTGCTCCGTTTTATATCAGTTTCTTGTTCTCAGTAACTTCCATCTAATACTTTAACCCATCATTTAAGGTTCAGGGATCCACGATTGATGTCTGTATATGTTTTACTTGTTTTGTCATGTCTTTATTGCAGTGGGATGGCTTAGTGCATCTGACTACTCTTCCATCTTGGCTTCCACTCCAATGTATATTTTCCTAATTACTTGATCTTCCCAATGGATTAACACTTTTATAATTTTTAAATGTTCTTTTTGTCTGGTAACTTTTTTTACTCAAAGTCTAATATGTCAGATATCAGTATAGCTAATTCAGCTTTCTTTTGATACTGCTCGCTTGGTGTCTTAGTTTCCTAGGGCTTCCATAACACATTAATATATTCTCTCACAATTTTGGAGGTTAGAGGTCCAAATTTAGGGTACTGGCAGGGCTATTATCTTTCTCTTTTTGTTCTAGGGGAATATCCTCCTCTCTCTTCTGGCTTCTTGTAGCCCCTGGCTTTTTTTGACAGTCCTTGGATACATGTAGGCTCATTGGCCTCTATCTTCACATGGTGTCTCTGTTGCCTGTGTGACTCTCTACATTTCCCTGTCTGTTCTCTCCTTTTATAACACTTCCGTCAGAAGTTATTAGGATCAGAACCTACCTTACTCTGATATTATCTTAAAAGAATAACCCTATTTCCCCAAACAAGGTTACACTGACAGGCATAAGGGATAAGACTTCATCACTTGCAGTGACACTTTCAATTCACAGCAGATGGCTTATGTTTCACCATTCTTTATCTTCACCCGATTTGTGTCTTCAAATCTTAAGTGTGTCTGTTGTAGACTGGTGTATATTTGTGTCATGTTTCCTTTTTCATGCATTTTTCCAACTTCTGCCTTTCAGTTGAGTTGTTTCACTTTTTAAATTTAATTTAAATAGATGACTTCTGTTTTCCTTCTTGCAATTTATTTTCTATAGGTCTTATGTCATTTTTAGTTGGTCTATTTCTTGATTTCAGGCCTCTATTGTGTTAAATCAATAATTTCTAGTGTAATTTTAAAATTTCCTGTTGTATATTTTCCAATATATATTTTATATTATTTTCTTAAAAAGTCTGTGAAGATTATACTTAGCAAATTAGAACAAATTCAAATTAATAATATCTTACTTTCAGTAATATTTAATAAATCTCTGTCCCATTTATTCTTTGTAAAAATATTGTCACATAAATTACTTCTTTATATGTTAAAAGCAAGGATTTTCTTTTCTCTGCTTATTGGAAAGATTTTAGTGCAAGAAGTTAAAAGGTCTAGTTTTTTTTTTTTTAAGGAACTAATTGAGGAAACAAACTCAGTGTGCATGGAGGTTCTCAGGGCCTTGAATATAATCACATAACCTCACACTCTTCTCTCTACCAAGGAAAAGTAGATTACCCACAATGCTTCCTTTGAAAATTTGTAAAACAAATTTCAACACAAATCTGAACTAAATGATATCTATTCAGGCCCATATATATAATAGTTATACCATCAAACATCTAGTGAATTCTTCACTCATGTGTCTGTTATGCCAAATTATATCCAGTTTGGAACCTCATATGTTTTGCAGGTGATTTTTTAAAAATCTGACAGTATATTAATAAAGCTTTCTCTTTTAAAAGACATTAAATACTTGAGTGTTTACGTGCAGATGTAGAAAGTAGGTTAGGCCCAAGAACGAACATTTTATAACTTTCTTTCACTTATTCCAGATATGCAAATGTTCAATAGTTTCCCTCAGTTTGTTCTCCTAAACATCTCTTGAGTTCACTCCCTGAGCTTTCGATTCACTGCCACTATTGTGTTTTAAACATTTGGAATACCTTATTGAGCTTAAAGAGTTGGCCCTCCAACTTGTCTTTCTAAACACAAACGTCTCAAAATCTAACCTTAGAACATTTGGCAGAGAAATCTTTATGAAGTAAATATCTGATCACGTAAATGTTTATACCAAAAAAAGAAAATCCTATATGAAACATCTGCTACAGAATCACCTACAGTTCACGTTTCTAAACTATTCAATGTGATTTGAAAAGTTATTTTAGGTATGACACATAGAATTTTTACCTCAATAATCTAATCACACTAAATTTTTTTGGTTAAGTACTATGGCTGGTAATCAAGAGGTCGGCAGTTCGAATCTGCCAAGTGCTCCTTGGAAACTCTATCGGGCAGTTCTACTCTGCCCTAGAGGGTCGCTATGAGTCGGAATCGACTAGATGGCAGTGAGTTTGGTTTTGGTTCAGACCTACCAGACTAGGTGCCAGTGCATTTTCAGTGCATATAAACTTTTTTGTAGATTAAACCTCAACATAGAGAAAAAAAAAATCCTAAAACTGGACAAATAAGCAATATCATGATAAAAGGAGAAAATGTTGAAGTTGCCGATGATTTCATTTTAATTGGATTCACAACCAACACCCATGAAAACAGCAGTCAGGAAATCAAGTGATGCAAAAAGCTGCCAACCAAGAATAATATATCCTGCAATACTCTCACTCATATGATGGCAAAATTAGGACATTTCCAGATAAACAGCAATGAAAGGAATATGGAAAAACCAGACCAAACTTACAAGAATTATTAAACGGAGTCCTTCAGTTAGAAAACAAACAATATTGGACAACAACCTGAATCTAGCACTTAAGACAGCCTCCGCCAGATACCAACCAAGCAAAACAGGAATAGAGGGATATTCCTTGATGTAATAAATTGCATTCATACAAATCCAACAGCCAACATCATTCTTAACAGAGAGAGGATGAAAACATCCCCACTCCCCCGAAAACAAGAAGACCAATCTTATTTAACATTGTGCTGGAAGTCTTAGCTAGAGCAATAAGGCAAGAAAAAGAAGTAAAGGACATCCAAGTTGGTAAGGAAGAAGTAAAATTACTGTACATGAAGAACCCAAATGCCTACACAAGAAAACTGCTGGAACTAACGGAAAGATTCAGCAGAGTAACAGGATAAAAGATCCACCCACCAACCACTGCCTTCGAGTCGATAAAAGATATACATAGAAAAATCAGTCAGATTCCTATACATCATAAAGAGAAAAACAAAAAGAAAATCAGGAAAGCAACACCATTTATCATAGCAACTAAAGACAAACAAACAAAACAAGATACTTAGGAATAAATCTAAACAGAGACATAAAGGGCCTATACAAAGGAAGACTCAAAACACTATGTCAAGAGACCAAATAGACAAACATAAATGGAAAACCTACCACGCTCATGGATAGGTAGACTCAACCTTGTGAAAATGTTAATTCTACCCAAAGCAATCTACGAATGCAATGCAATCCTGATCTAAATACCAACAGCATTCTTCAAAGAGATGGAAAAAGTAATCATTAAGTTTATGTGGAAAAGAAAGAGGCCCCAGATAAGTAAAGCACTATTGAAGTAAAAGAACAAAGTAGGAGGACTCCTACTACTTGACCTTAGAGCCTACTATACAGCTATGGTAGTCAAAAAAACTGGTACTGGTACAACGGCAGACACTTTGACCAGTGGAACAGAACTGAGAGCCCAGACGGAAGTCCACCCACCTGGTCACTGTATCTTTGACAAAGGTCCAAAGCCTGTTAAATGGGGAAAAGATAGTCTTTATAATAAATGGTGCCGTCAAAACTGGATGTCCACCTGTAAAAAAATGAAATAAGACCCATATGTCACACCATAAACAAAACTAATTCAAATGGATCAAAGACCTGAATATAAAACCCCAAACTATAAAGATCATAGAAGAAAAACCAGGGTCAACACTAGAGGCCCAAATACATGGCATAAATAGCATACAAACCATAACTAACAATATAAAAACAACAGAAGATAAGCTAGATAACTGGGATCTTCTAAAAATTAAACACTTATGCTCATCAAAAGACTTCACCAAAAGGGTAAAAAGACAACCTACACGCTGGGAAAAAAACTGTCTATAGCAAATCTGACAAAGGTCTAATCTCTAAAATCTATAGGAAAACCCAATACCTCTACAACAAAAAAATAATCCAATTTAAAAAAATGGGCAAAGGATATGAATAGACACTTCACTAAAGAAGACATTCAGGCAGCTAACAGACATATGAGGAAATGCTCGAGATGACTAACCATTAGAGAAACGCAAATCAAAACTACAATGAGATACCGTCTCACCGTGACATTACTGGCACAAATCCAAAAAACTGAAAATAACAAATGTTGGAGAGGCCGCAGAGAGACTGGAACTCTTATGCACTGCTGGTGGGAAAGTAAAATGGTGCAACCATTTTGGAAAATGATACGGCAGCTTCCTTAAAAAGCTAGAAATAGAAATACCATATGACACAGCTATCCTACTCCTAGGAATATATGCTAGAGAAATAAGAGCCATCACACGGACAGACATATGCACATCTATGTTCATTGCAGCACTATTCACAATAGCAAAAAGATGGAAAAAACTTAAGTGCCATCAACAGTTGAATGGATAAACCACTATAATACATACACACAATGGAATACTATGCAACAAAGAACAATGATGAATCTGTGAATCATCTCACAACATGGATGAATCTGGAGGGCATTATGCTGAGTGTAATACATTAATCACAAAAGGACAAATAGCACATGAGACCACTATTATAAAAACTCATGAAAAGGCTTACACACAGCAAGAAACAATCCTAGGAAGGGGAGGGTTGGGGAAGGAAAAATGCCAACTAGACAATAGATAAGTGGTAAATTTGGTGAAGAGTAAGACAATACACAATTCTGGGGAATTCAGCACAACTTGACCAAGGCAAGGACATGGAAGCTTCATAGACAGATCCAAACTCTCTGAGGGACTGAATTACTGGGCTGTGGGCTGGCGACCACAGCCTCGGGGGACATCTATCTCAATCGACGTAACATAGTTTATAAAGAAAATGTTCTACATCCTACTTTGGTGAGTAGCTTCTGGCATTTTAAGAGCTTGTGAGTGGCCATCTAAGATACTCCACTGGTCCCACCCCATCTGGAGCAAGGGAAAATGAAGAAAACCAAAGACACAAGTGAAAGATTAGTCCAAAGGACTAATGGACCACAACTACCACAGCCTCCACCAAACTGAGTCTAGCACAACTACGTGTTGCCTGGCTACCACCACGTACTGCTCTGACAGGGATCACAATACAGGGTCCTGGACAGAGCTGGAGAAAAATATACAACAAAACTCTAACTCACAAAAAAAGACTAGACTTACTGGTCTGACAGAGCCTGGAGAAACACCCAGAGTATGCCCCCGGACACACTTTAAATTCAGTACTGAAGTCATTCCTGAGGTTCACCCTTCAGCCAAAGATGAGACAGGCTCATAAAACAAAATGAGAGTAAATAGTCACACAAACCCAGGGGCAAGGATGAGATGGGAGGAGGGGACAGGAAATCTGGTAATAGGGAACCCAAGGTTGAGAAGGGAGACCGTTGATATGTTATGGGGTTGGTAACTAATGTCACAAAACAATATGTGTATTAATTGTTTAATGAGCAACAAATCTGCTCTGTAAACCTTCATCTAAATGACAATACAAAAAAAGAAAAAGGTCAAATGAAAAAAGAAATCATACAACACATTGCATTGGGCAAATCTGTTGCAAAAGACCTCTTTAAAGTGTTAAAAACAAAGACCTCACTTTTAGGACTAAGGTGGACCCCACCCAAGCCATGATATTTTTAATTGCCACATATGCATGCAAAAGCAGGACAAGGAATAAAAATTACTGACGAAAAATTTTTCCATTTGAATTATGACATTGGCAAAGGGTATTGAAAAAAAAGTTTTTTTTTTTTTATTGACTATACTATGGACTGGAGGGTGAAAAAATCTGTCTTCAAAAAAGTACAGAATGAGTGCTCCTTAGAAATGAGGATGGCGAAACATCAAGTACTTTAGATATGTTTTTATAAGAAACAAGTACCTTGAGAGGGGTATCATGCTTGCTAAAGCAGAAGATCTGCGAAAAATAGGAGGGTCCTCAACAAGATGAATTGACACAGTGCCTACCACAATGGGCTCAAACATAGCAATAATTGTGAGGATGGTGCAGGATCAATGTTTCTGTCCTTTGTACATGGGGTCGCTATGAGTCGAACTGACTTGACGGCACTGTTTAACAACAAAAATAACAAAATTTTTATGATTTAAAGCCTTCCTCTTTTTCTTGCATTGTTACAATCTACCCCAACTGACACAATTTTTCCTCCCAAAGGGCAGCTAACACTTATTGAGAGCTCATTGTAGGCCACGTGGTGACCTTGAATTGTTTTATACATACTTCATTTCATTCTGAAAATAACCTTATCAAGTAAGAACAATTGTTATTTATATCTCATGAATGGAGAAACTTATCGATAGAGAGTTTGGGAAACTTAACCAGGCTGACATGTAAATCTGGAGTTACAACCTGGCTAGCTGACACAAAACAATATGCTACTCATTTTCAGGATAGTGATACTAGCTAGCAATATTTGAACTACTTCCTAGTGCCCCCAAATAGTGTGCATGCTCTTACACACGTCTGTATCATTCCTTTACACTTTCATGTATATTGCAAGTGTCACAAGAATCACCTCTTTTCGAACTGCATTCCTGATTCACTAAAATAATTAAGCATTCATTACTATAAACACATCATTGTGTATAGTGCTCTATTATAAGAGAAATTACTATCTATGATATTTGTTGGTTTCTTTGTTTCCTCCACAGTAAGCTGTTTCATCCTAAAAAGGACCAAAATTTTGACTAGTGTAGAACCTAGGATAAGCGTACCTATAATAAATGGATGTTAATCAATTATACTCATCCAACCATTTGTACAGGGTATAAAACCAAAAACCGAACCCGATGCTGGCGAATTGATCTGACTCCTAGCGACTCTATAGGATAGAATAGAATTACCCCATAGGGTTTCCACAGAGGACCTGGTGGATTCAAACTGCCAACCTTTTGGTTAGCAGCCATAGCACTTAACCACTATACCACCAGGACTTCTGTATACGGTATATTAATATATACGTATAATTGGATTTTTTTTTTAGTTTTTTTTTTTAAGGGAAAGGGTTCCATATCTTGGGAGGTAAAAATAATAACAATAATAAATTTGTGGTGAAATCTAAAAGGGAGAATTCTATAACACTGCAGGAAATATTAATCATAAAGAGAAGTAGGAAAGAGTGAATCACACTGAATTTGTTTAAAATGCTATAAGAAAGTTAATTAATTGAAAGAACAGACTAAGTAAACAGGAACATAGGAGCAATAATCTTTATTTAATGTTTACATCAAGATTTTAAAATTTTTTCCTCATTTTTTGAAAACAGTGAAAATCTTTTTGAATGTATCCTTGAAAACTTGTTTCACTTGCTGGTTCCTTAGACTATAAATGACGAGATTTAATAAAGGAGCAAATGAAGTATAGATGACAGCTATACCTTTGGATAAAGTCACCCTTTCTTTTGCTGATGGCTTTATGTAAATGAAGATACAGCTACCATAAGTAAGGGAAACTACAATCATGTGGGAAGAACAAGTGGAAAAAGCGTTTGCTCTTTTCTGAGCAGGAAGGATTTTTAGAATGGTCTTGATTGTATATGTATAGGAAAAAAATCAGTAACAGCAATGTGACCACAAGTATTATAGCTGATAAAAACAAATGAAATTAATTCTAGGAAGTGAGTGTCTATGCAGGACATCTGTAAGACAGAAATTTCACATGAAATGATCAATTACTTTGGAAAAACAGAATTCTAGTTTCAGCCCTATGACCAACGGTGGAAAGGTAATCAGAAAGCCAGCTGTTCATGAACTGAGTGCCAGTTGGTAGCACACTTGGCTTCTCATAATGATGGGATAATGCAACTATTTGCAGATGGCTGCATAAGAGTCATAAGACATGACAGGCAGAAGGTGAAACTCTGTAACACATATTAAGAGGAAAAAGAACAATTGAGATGCACAACCATTGCAGGAAGATTTTGTTTTTAGTCACAATGCTTGTCAGAAATCTAGGAATAAATATTGTTGTCAATAAGATTTCCAAGTGGGAGAAATTTCAGAGAAAAAAAATACATTGGCGTCTTGAGGCGAAGATCCAACAGCGTGAGGGGGATGATAGCTAAGTTCCCCATCACACTCAAAATGTAATTGAGAAAGAGAAATATAAAAATCACAATTTGCAACTCTGGGTCATCTGTCAGTCCCAAGAGAATGAACTCTATCTCCTTTGACTGGTTCTTCATTTCACTTATGAATCCTATTAAATCGACATTGGGAAAAAAACACAAAAGCAGAAATAACAGGATCTTTTTTAAAGCTACTATCAGAAAAAACTTGATAACCAGAAATGTAAACAAGTGTAAATATTTGTCACAGTTTGACAAAGCAGGTGATCCCTAAAATTATAGTACAGATCAGCCTAAACATCTTCTAATTCACTGTACCGTATACATTAAAGTTTTACTTATTACAATACGAAGTTCTTTCTTCTCTTTCTCTTTTGGACTTGAAAAGTGATTTAAATATTGGCTAATCATTTCCAAATAATCTGAATTCTGCTTAAATGTTCTAAATAGAGAGAGGATAAGTATTATTTGAGATGTGTTTTCTGTGTACGTTTAATAAATTATTGCAATAAGTTTTTATAAAATTTTGCCAACTTTGCCAGTGTCAATTTACTACGCATGTTCAACATCTTTTACTTTATGAAAAGACTTTTTAAATTTATCAAACATATAGAATTATTAGGAGTTATATATTTTCCATAAGTATGATCAAAATTCTCCAGTATATGCCATTAATTTTTTAGCTTTGACGCAGTACTGCTCCATGTTCCTTTGACTTATTTTCTTCAATGATTATTTTTTCTGATTCCAAATCATCAGTCTTCTCATAATCTGTTGCATTTGAACTCATCATTTTGAAATATCTTCAAGACACAGTTAGTAATTTCAAAAGTCTAAATAAAGTAGGTAAAGAAATGTAGCTATAGGAAAAACAAACACAATCAATTATTATCTTACTTTATCTTTGTCTTGGATTCAGACAATTTATAAAGTCTTAAATATTACTTTTTTCCTGTTTGTGCAGACTACAGTAAATAATTTTGTCTTCTTAGTCTAATGATGAGGGTGATATTAATTACTAGGAATAAGGAGTTTCGTTAAATCTTTTTGTTAGTCTAGGACTAGTATAGAAGTGAAAGTCAGTAGTCACTTGTGATCCTAATTATATTATTTCTGACACTCAACTTCATTTTTCTTAAATACATAAGTAAAAAATTTCTCTATAGATGAATAGGCCCATTGTTTGCTACAAAGTTAAGTGTATACTTTATGTTCAGTAGACTACTGTCTTGTATGTATATCCATGGTGGAAAAGAGATATTTTCTCTTTATTTTAATGAAGCTGTTGAAGTGCTATCTGAACATTCATGTCTTTAATTTCAGAGTTAATATACAGGTCCCATTGGGTATTTAAATTAGGGTATCTCTAAATCAACTACCTTATTCATTTTAAAAATCATTCCACTAGGTTATTAATATATGCATCTCACTTGAATAAAAATGTTTGACCCTTGCATAGAAGGATGTGTTTTCCCTAATTTCATTTTTCTCACTCTACTTAATGTAGCAAAAATGTGTATTTTCTTATAAAATTTTTGTTTTGGGTTTTGAATGAGAGCTATTGATAATCTGAGGTGCTATAGGAAACACTGGTGGCATGCTGTTTAAGAGCTATGGCTCTTAACCAAAAAGGTCAGCAGTTTGAATCCACCAGACACTCCTTGGAAACCCTATGGGGCAGCTCTACTTTGTCCTATAGGGTCGCTGTGAGTTGGAACCAACTCAACGACAATGGTTTTATAGCAATTTATAGCAATAATCTACCATGTCCCTATTTTCAAGTATTTTTCCCCAATATTTTATATTTATATTTGAGTTTCTTTTTGGCTTTGGAAAATAGGTTAGATGATAGTTAGAGAGAGAATAGATGATTAGATAGATAGATAGACAGACAGACACAGAGAAAGACAGATAGATAGATGATAGATAGATGATAGATAATAGATGATAGATAGATGATTGATAGACAGACCGACCAACCGACAGACAGACAGATAGATAGATGATAGGCAGATATATAGATTCAAATTGCCCTGGTGGCACAGTGATTAAGAGCTACGGTGAATCCACAAGTCACTCCTTGGAAATCCTATAAGGCAGATCTACTATGTCCTATAGGGTTGCTATGAGTCATAATCAACTAGATGGCAAAGGATTGGGGTTCTTTTTTGGCTTTGGAAAATAGATTAGATAGATAGCTAGAAGATAGATTGGGAGATGGACAGATACATTGGCAGATAGATTTGAACTAATGATTTCAGTAAATCTCAAAATCTGAAGTCCAGGATAACAGCCATTTTTATTTTTTTCCTTGACCACTAAAAAGATCACAAACTGAGTGATCACGAGTGTTTATTTATGAAGAATGTGTTCCACTACTTTCATTTCTTCAATTCTCAGTTTTGCTCTACATTCAGTCAGAAAGAGAACAGAGTCAGTCCAACAATTTTCGCTAACATCATGTGGCTAGATGGCAAATCTACATGCTGGTTTCTTTAAGAATCTGCAAAATAGATGCTATTTTTGCTCTTCAAAATTCCTGAAGGAGTACAATTTCATGTAGTTAAAAAATCTATCATGGGAGGCGGGGCCAAGATGGCTGACTAGGTAGAAGCTACCTTGGATCCTTCTTGTAAAAAAGACTCGGAAAAACAAGTGTATCGATCATATACATGACAATCTACGAACTCTGACCAACAAACACAAATCTAAAGAGTTGACATGAGTGACAGAGACTCACCCAGCACAAGCAGGCTGCACACTGATGAGCTAAGGAGAGAAGGAGCAACCACGGGAAATCAGTGACAGTTTTCGGAGCCTGGAGTCAGTTTCCCAACCAGAAAACCTTGGCCCCGGGCTTTGGACTGGGGGCAGGGGAGAGGAGCACGGTATCCTGAGACAGCAGAAACATGGGACCCAGCCCTAGCCCCAAGAAGTGACCTCAGGGGAAGCCCAACCAGTGCAGGCAGGCAGCGCAGCCATGCGGCTGATAGGAGGAGAAGTCACCGGGAGGCAGCGACTGGTTTTGGAACCTGGAGTGTGGCGTCCCAGCTGGGGAACCTTTGCGCTGGGCTTTGGAATGGGAGCAGAGGTACTGACCACGGCTTCTGATACAGCACAAGCACAGGATGCGGGCCTGACCCTCGGGGGCAATCTCGACCCAGCCAATGCACACAGTTGACACGCCCCTCGGGAATCTCAGATAAAACAGTCATCACCAAGCAAGATAAGTAACTTTGTCTATATTCCTGGGTGCTACTCTTTCCTATCTATCTGATCCCTCCCCTCCCCTTCCCAGGCAGCTTCATTAACATTGGAATTTCATGGGCCAGAGAGTGACGTGCTCTGCGGTTTTTTTTGTTTTGTTTTTTGTTTTTGTCTTTTCCTAACCCATTCTCCTCGCCTGAGAGAAGCAGCTACAAAAAAACCCAGGGACCAAAAATCCTTCCCTGACTTCCCAAAATCGGACCAAAAATAGAGAACCAGCTCCAGCCAAGCATTTGAGATCCACAGTCTTGGGCTTTCATCCCTACAGGGAACAAAGTGGCTATTATAAAGCAAAGGCAATTCTGATAGTGATCTGACTGTAAATGTTTTAGCAGATTACCGGTAAGACAAGTTTCCCAGGTCTGATATCTCTACTTACTAAACAGAGCCCTCACTGACCTACAAGGGGGAACTGAGGGCTGAAGCTCCACGCAAACCACCTAGCCTCCTGCCATAAGGGTCTGAGGATAATGACACCTAGCAATCTGTAGAGGTACATGCATTTGGTGCCTAAGGTACAGCTGTGGAGCCCACCCACCAAAGTGCTTTAGGAATAGAGACACACCTACTTCACTGGCACTTGGGGGAAGCCTGTCAGTATCCTGCCCCCCTGGAGTATGACCCCCTGCTGCTACTAGAATCTGGTGTACACAACTATCACCACTACTCCTCTAAGTTAATAGGTGACAGTCTACCCCACACACTTGGTGACCCAAAATCAGATTCTACTCAAGAATAGTGAATGGACTCTTAGGCTTATATAAATGGTAACAGCCCAAACCACCTGGTAATAGGACATAAGTGATTCAAAGGCTACAACAATCAAGACAGCATGATCTAGTAACCCATCTACATATATTGAAAGAAAACAAAACAAGATAAGACTCAGTGAGCAAATATAAAATAAATCATTACAATGTCTTATAGATGGCTCGGAGACAGTAGTCGATATCAAACCACATAAAGAAGCAGATCATGATTGCTTCTACAACTCCCCAAATTAAAGAATGAAAATCTTTCCCAAATGAAGATACAATCCTGGAATTGCCAGATGCAGAATATAAAAAACTAATATACAGAATGCTTCAAGACATCAGGGATGACCTCATAAATGAAATAAGGCAATCTACACAAAAGGCCAAGGAACACACTGATAAAGCAGTTGAAGAAATCAAAAAGATTATTCAAGAACATAGTGGAAAAATTAATAAGCTGAAAGAATCCATAGAGAGACAGCATTCAGAAACGCAAAAGATTAACAGTAAAATTACAGAATTAGACAACTCAATAGGAAGTGAGGAGCAGAATCGAGCAATCGGAAATGCAGAGTGGGGGAGTTGGTGGATAAGGCAATTGACACCAATATAGTTGAAGAAAAATCCGAAAAAAGAATCAAAAAAAGGGAAGAAACCCTAAGAATCATGTGGGACTCTATCAGGAAGAATAACTTGGGTGTGATTGGAGTTCCAGAACGGGGAGGAATAACAGAAAATACAGAGAGGATAGTTGAAGATCTGTTGGCAGAAAACTTCCCTGACATCATGAAAGATATCATGATGACATCATGAAAGGATATCTATCCAAGATGCTCATCGAACCCCATAGAAGACTGATCCAAAAAGAAAATCACCAAGACATATTATCATCATCCTCGCCAAAACCAAAGATAAAGAGAAAATTTTAAAATCAGTCAGGGATAAAAGAAAGGTCTCCTACAAAGGAGAATCAATAAGAATAAGTTCAGACTATTCAGCAGAAACCATGCAGTCAAGAAGGCAATGGGTTGACATATATGGAGCACTGAAGGAGAAAAATGCCAGCCAAGGATCCAGCAAAACTCTCTCTCAAATATGAAGGTGAAATTAAAACATTTACAGAGATACACAAGCTTAGAAAATTTGCAAAAACCAAACCAAAGCTACAAGAAATACTAAAGGAAATTGTTTGGTCAGAAAATCAATAATGTCAGATACCAGCACAACACAAGGTCACAGGACAGAACATCCTGATATCAACTCAAATAGAGAAATCACAAAAACAAATTAAGATTAATTTTAAAAAGAAAAAAGTGCTCAAAACGGAGAATCATCGAAGTCATTATGTAAAAGGTCACAATACTCAAAAAGAAAGACTAAATACAGGAGGCATAGAGCTGACATGTAGAGAGGGAAATAAGGCGATATAGGAGAATACAAGTTAGGTTTTTACTTAGAAAAATAGAGGTAAATATTAAGGTAACCACAAAGAGGTCTAACAATTCCATAACTCAAAATAAAAACCAGGAAAAACATAATGACTCAGCAAACATAAATTCGACTACTATGAAAATGAGGAACACACAATTTACAAAGAAAAACGTCTCAGAACAAAAAAGTAAGTGGAAAAATGAAATTGTCAACACACACAAAAAGGCATCAAAATGACAGCACTAAACACGTACTTATCTATAATTACGCTGAATGTAAATGGACTAAATGCACCAATAAAGAGACAGAGAGTTTCAGACTGGATAAAGGAACAAGATCCGTCTATATGCTGCCTACAAGAGACACAACTTAGACTTAGAGAAACAAACTAAACTCAAAGGATGGAAAAAATATATATCAAGAAAACAATAAGCAAAAAAGAGCAGGAGTAGCAATATTAATTTCTGACAAAATAGACTTTAAAGTTAAATCCACCACAAAGGATAAAGAAGGACACTACATAATGATTAAAGGGACAATTGACCAGGAAGATATAACCATATTAAATATTTATGCACCCAAAGACAGGGCTGCAAAATACATAAAACAAACTTTAACAGAACTGAAAAGTGAGATAGACACCTCCACAATTATAGTAGGAGACTTCAACACACCACTCAATAGAGACACGGAACACCTAATTGCTACAATCAACCAACTTTACCGCATAGACTTATGCAGAACACTCCACCCAACAGCTGCTAAGTATACTTTCTTTCTAGTGCCCATGGAACATTCTCTAGAATAGATCACATATTAGGTCATAAAACAAACCTTTGCAGAATCCAAAACATCGAAAGGTTACAAAGCACCTTCTCAGACCACAAGGCCATAAAAGTGGAAATCAATAACAGAAAAATAAGGGGAAAGAAATTAAATACTTGGAAAATGAACAATACCCTGCTCAAAAACCACTGGGTTATAGAAGACATTCAGGAGGGAATAAAGAAATTCATAGAAAGCAATGAGAATGAAAACACTTGCTATCAAAACCTATGGGACACAGCAAAAGCAGTGCTCAGAGGTCAATTTATATCGATAAATGCACACACACATAAGGAAGAAAGAGCCAAAATCAGAGAACTGTCCCTACAACTTGAAAAAACAGAAAGTGCACAACACAAGCATCCATCAGGCACCAGAAGAAAACAAATAATAAAAATTAGAGCTGAACTAAATGAATTAGAGAACAGAAAAACAATTGAAAGAATTAACAAAGCCAAAAGCTGGTTCTTTGAAAAAATTAACAAAATTGATAAACCATTGGCTAGACTGACCAAAGAAATACAGGAAAGGAAACAAATAACCGGAATAAGAAAGGAGAAGGGCCACATCACAACAGACCTAACTGAAATTAAAAGAATCATATCAGATTATTACGAAAAATTGTACTCTAACAAATTTGCCAACCTAGAAGAAATGGATGAATTCCTAGAAAAACATTACCTACCTAAACTAACACAATCAGAAGTAGAACAACTAAATAGACCCATGACGAAAAAAGAGATTGAAAAGGTAATCAAAAAACTCCCAACAAAAAAAAGCCCTTGCCCGGACGGCTTCACTGCAGAGTTCTACCAAACTTTCAGAAAAGAGTTAACACCACTACTACTAAAGGTATTTCAAAGCACAGAAAATATTGGAATACTACTTAACTAATTCTATGAAGCCACCATATCCCTGATACCAAAACCAAGTAAAGACATCACAAAAAAAGAAAATTACAGACCTATATCCCTCATGAACATAGATGCAAAAATCCTCAACAAAATTCTAGCCAATAGAGTTCAACAACATATCAAAAAAAAAAAAAAAATACACCACGACCAAGTGGGATTTATACCAGGTATGCAAGGCTGGTTTCATATTAGAAAAACCATTAATGTAATCCACCATATAAATAAAACAAAAGACAAAAACCACATGATCTTATCAATTGATGCAGAAAAGGCTTTTGACAAAGTCCAACACCCATTCATGATAAAAGCTCTCAGCAAAATAGGAATTGAAGGAAAATTCCTCAACATAATAAAGGGCATCTATACAAAGCCAACAGCCAGCATCATTCTAAATGGAGAGAGTCTGAAGGCATTTCCCTTGAGAACGGGAACCAGACAAGGATGCCCTTTATCACCGCTCTTATTCAACATTGTGCTAGAGGTTCTAGCCAGAGCGATTAGGCTAGGCAAAGAAATAAAGGGCATCCGGACTGGCAAGGAAGAAGTAAAATTATCTCTATTTGTAGATGACATGATCTTCTACACAGAAAACCCTAAGGAATCCTCCAGAAAACTACTGAAACTAATAGAAGAGTTCAGCAGAGTATCGGGAGTATCGGGATACAAGATAAACATACAAATATCAGTTGGATTTCTCTACACCAACAAAAAGTACATCAAAGAGGAAATCACCAAATCAATGCCATTTACAGTAGCACCCAAGAAGATAAAATACTTAGGAATAAATCTTATCAAAGATGTAAAAGACCTATACAAAGAAAACTACAAGGTACTACTGCAAGAAACTAAAAGGGACCTACATAAGTGGAAAAACATACCTTGCTCAGGGATACGAAGACTTAACATAGTAAAAATGTCTATTCTACCAAAAGCCATCTATACATACAATGCACTTCCGATCCAAATTCCAATGACATTTTTTAATGTGATGGTGAAACAAATCATTAACTTCATATGGAAGGGAGAGAAGCCCCAGATAAATAAAGCATTACTGAAAAAGAAGAAAGTGGGAGGCCTCAGTCTACCTGATTTTAGAACATATTATACAGCCACAGTAATCAAAACAGCCTGGTACTGGTACAACAGGCACATAGACCAACGGAACAAAATTGAGAACCCAGATATAAATCCATCCACATACGAGCAGCTGATATTTGACAAAGACCCAGTGTCAGTTAATTGGGGAAAAGATAGTCTTTTTACAAACGGTGCTGGCATAACTGGATATCCATTTGCAAAAAAATGAAACAGGACCCATACCTCACACCATGCACGAAAACTAACTCCAAATGGATCAAAGAACTAAACATGAATTCTAAAACGATAAAGATCATGGAACAAAAAATAGGGACAACGTTAGGAGCCCTGATACAAGGCATAAACAGAATACAAAACATTACCAAAAATGACGAAGAGAAACCAGATAACTGGGAGCTCCTAAAAATCAAACACCTATGCTCATCTAAAGACTTCACCAAAAGAGGAAAAACACCACCTACAGATTGGGAAAAAATTTTCAGCTATGACTTCTCCGACCAGCGCCTGATCTCTAAAATCTATATGATTCTGTTAAAGCTCAACCACAAAAAGACAAATAACCCAATCAAAAAGTGGGCAAAGGATATGAACACGCACTTCACTAAGGAAGATATTCAGGCAGCTAAGAGATACATGAGAAAATGCTCTCGATCATTAGCCATTAGAGAAGTGCAAATTCAAACTACGATGAGATTCCATCTCACTCCAACAAGTCTGGCATTAATCCAAAAAACACAAAATAATAAATGTTGGAGAGGCTGCGGAGAAATTGGAACTCTTATACACTGCTGGTGGGAATGTAAAATGGTACAACCACTTTGGAAATCTATCTGGCATTTTCTTAAAAAATTAGAAATAGAACTACCATACAACCCAGAAATCCCACTCCTCGGAAATAAGAGCCTTTACGTGAACAGATATATGCACATCCATGTTTATTGCAGCACTGTTTACGATAGCAAAACCTGTAAACAACCAAGGTGTCCGTCAATAGATGAATGGTTAAATAAATTATGGTATATTCACACAATAGAATGCTATGCATTGATAAAGAACGGTGACGAATCTGTGAAACATTTCATAACATGGAGGAACCTGGAAGGCATTACACTGAGTGAACTTAGATGCAAAAGGACAAATATTGTATAAGACCGCTATTATAATACCTTGAGAAATAGTATAAACTGAGAAGAACACATACTTTTGTGGTTACGAGAGGGGGGAGGGAGGGGGGGTGGGAGATGGTTATTTACTGATTACCTAGTAGATAAGAACTACTTTAGGTGAAGGGAAGGACAACACTCAATACAGGGAAGTTCATCTCGACTGGACTGGACCAAAACCAAAGAAGTTTCTGGGATAAACTGAATGCTTTGAAGGTCAGCAGAGCAAGGGCGGGGATTTGGGGATTATGGCTTAAAGGGACTTCTAAATCAATTGGCAAAATAAATTCTATTATGAAAACATTCTGCATCCCACTTTGAAGTGTGGCGTCTGGGGTCTTAAAAGCTAACAAGTGGCCATCTAAGATGCATCAGTTGGTCTCAACCCACCTGGATCAAAGGAGAATGAAGAACACCAAGGTCACACGATAACTATGAGCCCAAGAGACAGAAAGGGCTGTCATCCTGAGACCAGAAGAACTAGATGGTGCCCAGCCACAACCGATGACTGCCCTGACAGGGAGCACAACAGAGAATCCCTGAGGGAGCAGGAGATCAGTGGGATGCAGACCCCAAATTCTCATAAAAAGACCATACTTAATGGTCTGACTGAGACTAGAAGAATCCCGGCGGTCATGGTCCCCAAACCTTCTCTTGCCCCAGGGCAGGAATCATTCCCGAAGACAACTCATCAGACATGGAAGGGATTGGACAATGGGTTGGACAGAGATGCTGATGAAGAGTGAGCTACTTGTATCAGGTGGACACTTGAGACTGTGTTGGCATCCCCTGTCTGGAGGGGCGATGGGAGGGTAGAGAGGGTTAGAAACTGGCAAAACGGTCACGAAAGGAGAGACTGGCAGGAGGGAGCGGGCTGGCTCATTGGGGGAGAGTAAATGGGAGTATGTAGTAAGGTGTATATAAGCTTATATGTGAGAGACTGACTTGATTTGTAAACTTTCACTTAAAGCACAATAAAAATTATTTTTAAAAAATCTATCACGCTACAGTTTATATGTATCCCTGTATATTCAGACAGCTTTGAGTACTGCATCTACATATAGAAAATATGTGACTCCTGAGATGTCAATGGTAATTACCATTGTATTTGTAGAGTTGTCTAATTTTATTATCTAGACATTTATTCCAAATTACAAGTGATTTGCCGTATGCAGGGAGTGTTGATACTCTTTTTCCCCTAAGGGCATATGGTATAAACAAAAGTCAAACAATAAATGATGAATATTATTGCTTTTGTAATATTAGAAAACATTCAGTTATTTGAATAAGAACTTTAATTCCAGTGTTTTTCTTGAGAAGGCTTTAAATCAGAGGGGCAATTGGGAAAGTATACCCATCTGTTAATATTTCCCAATTTCACATACTCTACAAAAATCACAGGACCAGGATACTATCGATAACTCAATTAGAATATGCTTTCTAATTGCCAGATAGAATTTTTCTCTACTTTTTTCCCTTAATTACTTAAACTTAAATGAAAATATGTTTTTCTAAGAGAAGGATATTTTAGGAACGCTCTCAGATTAAAGGAACCCACTTTTCATAACAAAGAATGACTATGTTTGCAATTGTGCACAAAATTGCACACTTGCTACAGTTTTATCAGTTTGTTCATAAGAGACTCAAAGGAGTTAATTAAAATAAAAGGAAGGAAGGAAAAGTAATCTCTTATGGAGACTGGTGTTGAGGATCTACCAATTACATATAATAATAATAAGCTAAAAATTGTAAATTGCTTTGAATACAAATCTGAGGGGACATTATTCCAACAGATAACTAGAAATGATTTAAACACTATATGACACGTCAACAAGATTCTGATTCTTCACTACCCTCAATCTTTATGAGTAATTCTTCTGATCAGAGGTTTTATCTCAAACAGGAAACATTTTCTGGACTCCATTATGCAATATATTAAAATTCGGTTAGCTAGATTGTTGCCCAACCAAGTACTTGAGAACAAATATTTGTGTTGTTAGTTACCATCAGTTGGTTGCGACTCAGCGACATCACATACAACAGAAAGAAACACAGCCTGTCTTTCCCCATTCACAAAATCACCGCTATGTTTGAGCCCATTTTTGCAGCTGCTGTGTCAATCCATCTAGTTGAGAATCTTCTTTTTCTCTGACCCTCTACTTTTCCAAGCATGATGTCCTTCTCAAGGTACTGGTCCCACCTGATAACATGTCCAAAGCATGTGAGATAATGTGTCACCATGCTTGCTTCTAAGGGGCATTCTGGCTGAACTTGTTCCAAGAAGGATTTGTTCATTCTTCTGTCAGTCCGTGGTATTCTTTGCCAACACCATAATTCAAAGTCATCAGTTCTTCTTTGATCTTCCTTATTCATCGTCCTTCTTTCGCCTGCATATGAGGTGAGCTAAAATACTATGGCTTGGGTCAGACACATCTTGGTCCTTAAAGTAACATCTTTGCTTTTGAACACTTTAAAGAGGTCTTTTGCAGCAGTTTTCCTAGTACAATGCATCCTTTGATTTCTTGACTGCTGCTTCTGTGGGCGTTGATTGTGAATCCAAGTAAAATGAAATCCTTGACAACTTCAATCTTTTCTCCATTTATCATGATACTGCTAATTGGTCCAGTTGTGAAGACTTTTGGATTCGGATTTTTTTGTTGTTGTTTTTTATTTTGAGGTGTAATCCATACTGAAGGCTCTAGTCTTTGATATTCATCAGTAAGTGCTTGAAGTCCTCTTGGCTTTCAGCAAGTAAGGTCACGTCCTCTGCATATCACAGGTTGTTAATGATTCTTCCTCCAATCCAGATGTCACATTCTTCTTAATATACTCCATCTTCTTGGATTATTTGCTCAGCATACAGATTCAATGAATATGGTGAAAGGATATGACCCTGATATACACCTTTTCTGATTTTAAACGTTGCTGAATCCCCTTGTTCTGTTTGAACAACTGCCTCTTGGTCCACGTACAGTTTCCTTATAAGCACAATTAAGTGTTCTGGAATTCCCATTCTTTGTAGTGTTATCCATAATTTGTTATGATCTACACAGCAACGATAACCCTTGTTTTATGTCCTCTTCTTAATCCAGTTTGAATTTCTGGCAGTTCCCGTAATGTACTGTCGCCACTGCTTTTGAATGATCTTCAGCAAAATTTTACTTGTGTGTGATATTAATGATATTGTTTGATAATTTCCACTTTCTGTGGGATCACCGTTCGTTGGAATGGGCACTTTTGTTTGGCCAGGTAGCTGTCTTCCAAATTTCTTGGCATAGACAGGTGAACACCTCTAGTACTGCATCCATTTGTTGAAACAACTCAATTGGTAGCTCTTAATTCCTAGACCCTTTTTTTCTTAATGCCTTCAGTGCAGCTTGGCCTTCTTCCTTCACTACCATTGGTTCTTGGCCATATCCTGCCTCCTAAAATGGTTGATCATTGACCAATTCTTTTTGGTACAGTGGCTCTGTGTATTCCTTCCATCTTCTTTTGATGCTTCCTCCATTGTTCAGTATTTTCCCAGCGGAATCCTTCAATATTGCAACTCAAGGCTTGAATTTATTCTGCAGTTCTTTCAGCTTGAGAAATGCTGAGTGTGTTCTTTCCATTTGGTTTCTAATACCATGTCTTTGTACATTTCCCTATAATACTTTACTATGTCTTCTCAAGCCACCCTTTGAAATCTTCTGTTCAACTATTTTACTTCGTCATTCCTTCCATTCGCTTTAGCTACTCAAAATTCAAGAGCAAGTTTCAGAGTCTCTTCTGACATCCATTTTGGTCTTTCCTTTTTAATGACCTTTTGCATTCTTCGTGTCTGATGTCCTTAATGTCATTCCACAACTTGTCTGGTCTTCAGTCATTAGTGTTCAGTGCATCAAATCTATTCTTGGAATGGTGTCTAAATTCAGGTGGGATACTCAAGGTGGTATTTTGCTCTTGTGGATTTGCTCTAATTTTCTTCAGCTTCAACGTGAACTTACATATGAGCAGTTGATGATCTGTTCTGAAGTCGGCCCCTTGCCTTGTTCTGACTGATGATATTGAGCTTTTCCATTGCCTCTTTCTACAGATGGAGTCAATTTGATTCCTGTGCAATCTGTGTGGTGAGATCCATGTGTATCGTTGCAATTTATGTTATTGAAAAAAAGATAATTGCTGTGAAGAAGTTGTTGGTCTTGCAAAACTCTATCACAGGATCTCTGGTGTCATTTCTATCACCAAAGCCACATATTCCAAGTATTGATCAATCCTTCTTCTTTGTTTCCAACTTTCGCATTTCAATCACCAGTAATTACCAGTATGTTTGATCAATTTTAGATTTGGAAATTGGTAAAAATCTTCAATTTCCTCATCTTTGGCCTTAGTGGTTGATTCTTAAATTCGAATAATTGTCGTATTAGCTGGTCTTCCTTGTAGGCATGTCGATATTTTTCTATTACTGACAGCATTGTACTTCAGGATAGATCTTGAAATGTTCTTTTTGACGATGAATGTGATGCTGTTCCTCTTCAATTTGTCATTCTTGGCATAGTAGACCATACGATTGCCTTAACCCAAACGGCAACTACTAGTCCTTTTCAGCTATCTAATGCCTAGGATATTGATCTGTTTACGTTTCATACAATTTTTGTTGACTTTCAATTTCCCTAGATTCATACTTCATAAATTCCATGCTGATTATTAGTGGATGCTTGCAGCTGGTTCTTCTAATTCTGAGTCATCCCATACCAGCAAATGAAGGTCCTGAAAGCTTGACTCCATCTACGTCATTAAGGTCGAGTGTACCTTGGGGAGGCAGCTTTTCCCCAGTCATACTCTGAGTGCCTTCCAACCTGAGGGGCTTCCAACCTTCCAGCATTATATTAGAAAATGTTCAGCTGCTATTCATAAGTTTTTCACTGTCTAGTTTTTTATTTCACAAGTAGTTATTTAGGATGACACAAGCCTAGTAGAAGGAGAAGCCTAGAGGTATGATTATCAATATGATAGCAATTTTTACAACTTACCAAAACATCTTTTCTCTTGATAAATTACGAGCATTTTGTGAGCAAAGAGAACATTTTGCTCAGAATTGCCTGCCAAATGGCTTGATGTAGATCACTCAGTCAGTAAAATGTTTGTTAAATGAATCAACAAATAGATGGAAGAATTTTGAACTGAGATGACACTGTCTCTGTGAATTTCAATGACTCTGCGTACCTGAATCTAAAAGTTCCACCCAACCTCCTTTGGCAACAGAAGCATCCCTCTTCCTCTACCTCATGAGATTGGTCATGTATTATTTAGAACTCACTGATTACCTCACCTGAAGTAGTTACCTTTAAAATTCTTCTTATGAGTGTATTTACCACTCCTAGACTGTCTTTTAGTGTATAACATGTATCAGGCCTGCCATTATCCATGGGATGAAAAATTCTTACTTAGAAGGAGAGCATAGATATTAAAAGTTTTACAATATTTTGCTCATTAATTTGATCATAAATATGAAAAATTATTTTGAAATGGATTCTCATAACAAAAGTCAGGGAAGGAAACACATGATTTTACACTGAGCTCATTGTATTAAAATGAGTGCATTTATCAGAAACCCTGGATTCACTAGGCCACCTTAAGTAGGTAGGAAGGATTCTAGTGGATTTATCAGGTGGTTAATAATCTGATGACTCAAGGGTAACCTACAACAAAAGAAGTAAAATGTCATAAACACCTCAATATACAGATTAAATTGATGAGATATGTTTGTTAGAATGTATTCATCACGTTCAAGCTATTCATTAACCTCAAAATTATGTTCCCTACCAGGTGGCTATTATAATGCAAAGGCAAATCTGTTAGAGGTCTGACTGCAATTGTTTCAGCTGTGTGATGGAGAGGCAGGTTTTGGAGGTCTGATACTGCTCTACTTATTAAACAGAGCCTTCACCTACCCACAGTACAGACCGGAGGGCTGAGGCTTAATCCATGCCACCTAGCACCACGCGAAAGCGATCTGAGGATAATGGTGCCTACCAGTCTTTACGGATATAAGCATTGGGTGCCTAAGGCACAGCTGCAGAGTCCACCCAACAGAGCACTCTAGAGAACAGAGACGCTACATCCTCACTGACAGTTGGGGGAAAGCTGTCAGCACCCTACTCTCCTCAGGGTGCGACCCCTTGCCGCTACCAGAAACCAGTGTATACAACCATCACCACTACTCCTCTAAGATAGTAGGTGAGAGCTTAAACCACACAGTAGGTGGCTGACTGTCAGGACACCTGAGCTGATTCTATTAAAGAATAGTGAATGGACTCATAGGCTTATTTACCTGGTAACAGTTCTAACCATCTGGTAACAGGACATTAGTGCTTCAAGGGCTCCAATGACTAAGTTAGCATACTCTAGTAGCCTATCTGAGTATATAGAAACAAAGCAAAACAAAAAGGACACTGTCAGCGAACATAAAATAAATTATTACAACAACTTATAGATGGCTCAGAGACAGCAGTCAATATCAAATCACATAAAGAAGCAGACCATGATTGCTTCTACAAACTCCCAAAATAGAGAATCAAGGTCTCTCCCAGAGGAAGATGTATCCTGGAATTGGCAGATGTAGAATACAGAAGATTAGCATACCGAACACTTCAAGACTTCAGGGACAACATCAGGAATGAAATCAGGCAATGTACAAAAAAAGCCAAGGAACACACAGATAAAGCAGTTGAAGATATTAAAAAGATTATTCAAGAACATAATGAAAAATTTAATAGGCTGCAAGAATCCATAGAGAGACAGCATTCAGAAACCCAAAAGATTAACAATAAAATTACAGAATTAGACAAATCAATAGGAAGTCAGAGAAGCAGAATTGAGGAATTGAAATGCAGAATTGTGGAGATGGCAGATAAGGCACTTGGCACCAATGTACTTAAAGAAAAATCAGATAAAAGAATTTAGAAAAATGAAGAAACACTAAGAATCAAGTAGGACTCTATCAAGAACAACTTGTGTGTGATTAGAATTCCAGAAGAGGAAGGGAGAACAGAAAATACAGAGAGAATTATTGAAGATTTGTTGGCAGAAAACTTCCCTGACATGGCGGAAAATGAAAGGTTATCTATCCAAGATGCTCATTGAACCACATAAAAGGCAGATCCCAAAAGAAAATCACCCAAACATATTATCATCAAAATTGCAAAACCAAAGATAAGAGAAAATTTTAAGAGCAGCCAGGGATAAATGAAAAGTTACCTACGAAGTAGAATGAATACGAATAAGTTCCAACTACTTGGCAGAAAACATGCAGGCAAGAAGGCAATGGGATGACATACACACAGCACTGAAGGAGAAAAATTGCTAGCCAAGAATCATATATCCAACACACCTCTCTCTCAAATATGAAGGGGAAATTAAGTCATTTAGAAATAAACACAAGCTTAGAGAATTTGCAAAAAACAAACCAAAACTACAAGAAGTACTTAAGGGAATTCTCTGGATAGGAAGCCAATAATATCAGATATCAACACAACACAAGGACACAGAACAGAGCATCCTGATAACAACTAAGATAGGGAAATCACAAAAATGAAATAAGATTTTAAAAAAGGCTCAAAACGTGGAATCACTGACATCATTATGTAAAAGATGACAATAATCAATAAAGAGGGATGAAATAAATACAGCAGGCATAAACCTTCCATATGGAGAGGAAATCAAAGCAATGTAGGGAGATACAAAGTAGGTTCACACTTAGAAAAACAGGGGTAGATATTAAGGTAACCACAAATAAGACTAACAATCCCAAACTTCAAAATAAAAACCAAGGTAAAAATAAAGACTCAGCAAAAACAAATTCATCTACAACGAAAAAGACGAACACACAATTTACAACGAAAAAGTTCTCAGCACAAAAAAGTAAGTGGAAAATGAAACTGTCAACAATACAGAAAAATGCATCAAAATGACAGCACTAAATTCATACCTCTCTATAATTACCCTGAAGGTAAATGGACTAAATGCACCAATAAAGAGACAGAGAGTCATAGATTGGATAAAAAAACATAATTCAGCTATATGCTGCCTACAAGAGACACACCTTAGACTTAGAGACACAAACTAAAACTCAAAGGATGGAAAAAATACATCAAGCAAACAACAATCAAAAACAGGCAGGAGTGGCAATATTAATTTCTGACTAAATAGACTTTAAAGTTAAATCCACCACAAAGGATAAGGAAAGACACTATCTAATGATTAAAGGGACAATTTACTAGGCAGATATAACCATATTAAATACATATGCACGCAATGACAGGGCTGCAAGATACATAAAACAAACTCTAACAGCATTGAAAAGTGAGATAGACAGCTCTGGAATTATAGTAGGAGACTTCAACACACCACATTTGGTGAAGGATAGGACATCCAGTAAGAAGCTCAGTAAAGACACAGAAGATCTAAATGCCACAATCAACGAACTTGACCTCATAGACATACAGAAAACTCCACCCAACAGCTGCAAAGTATACTTTCTTTCCTAGTGCACATGAAATATTCTCTAGAATAGACCACATACTAGGTCATAAAGCAAGCCTTAGCAGAATCCAAAACATCAAAATATTACAAAGCATCTTCTCAGACCATAAGGCCATAAAAGTAGAAGACAAAAACAGAAAAAGCAGGGAAAAGAAATCAAATACTTGGAAATGGAACAATACCCTGCTCCAAAAAGACTGGATTATAGAAGACATTAAGGAGGGAATAAACAAACTCATAGAATCCAATGAGAATGAAAACACTTCCCATCAGAACCTTTGGGATACAGCAAAAGCAGTGCTCAGAGGTCAATTGATGTCAATAAATGAACACATACAAAAAGAAGAAAGGGCCAAAATCAAAGAACTGTCCCTACAACTTGGACACAAATAAAGAGAGTAAAAAAAGAAACCCTCAGGAACCAGAAGAAAATAAATAATAAAAATTAGTGCAGCATTAAATGAATTAGAGAACAGAAAACAATTGAAAGAGTTAACAAACAAAAAGCTGATTATTTGAAAAAATTAACAAAGTTGGTAAACCATTGGCTAGGCTGACAAAAGAAAAACAGGAAACAAATAGCCCAAATGAGAAATGAGACGGGTGATATTACAACAGACCCAGATGAAATTAAAAGAATCGAATCAGATTACTATGAAAAACTGTACTCTAACAAATTGGAAAACCTGGAAGAAATGGGTGAACTCCTAGAAACACACTATCTACCTAAACTAACACAAACACAGGTAGAACAGCTAAGTTGACAGATAACAAAAGAAGAGATTGAAAAGATAATCAAAAAACTCCCAACAAAAAAAGTCCTGGCTCTGACAGCTTCACTGCACGGTTCTACCAGACTTTCAGAGAAGAGGTTACTCCACTACTACTAAAGGTATTTCAGACCATAGAAGAGGACGAAATACTCCCAAACTCATTCTATGAAGCCAGCATATCCCTGATACCAAAATGAGCTGAAGACACCTAAAAAAGAAAATTACAGACCTATGTCCCTCATGAACTGATACACAACAATCCTCAACAAAATTCTAGCCAATAGAATTCAACAACATGTCAAAAAAATAATTCACCATGACCAAGTGGGATTCATACCAGGTATGCAGGGATGGTTCAACATCAGAAAAACAATTAATGTAATCCACCACATAAATTAAAAAAAAGACAAGAATCACATGATTTTATCAATTGATGCAGAAAAGGCATTTGACAAAGTTCAACACCCATTCAGGATAAAAACTCTCAGCAAAATAGGAATAGAAGGAAAATTCCTCAACATAATAAAGGGCATTTATACAAAGTCAACAGCCACCATCATCCTAAATGGAGTGAGCCTGAGAGTAATCCCCTAGAGAACAGAAACCAGACAAGGATGAGACTTACCACCAGTCTTATTCAACAGTGTGCTGGAAGTCCTAGCCAGAGCAATTAGGCTACAAAAAGAAAATAAAGGGCATCCAGATTGAAAATAAAGGAAGAAGTAAAAGTAACTCTATTTGCAGATGACATGATCTTATACACAGAAAAACCTAAAAAATCCTCAAGAAAACTACTGAAACTGATAGAAGGGTTCAGCAGAGTATTGGGATACAAGATAAACATACAAAAATCAATTGAATTCCGTCACACACACCACACACCAACAAAAAGAACATCAGAGAAGAAATCACGAAATCAAAACCATTTACAGTAGCCCCCGACAAGATAAAATACCTAGGAATAAATCCAACCAGAGACGTAAAAGACCTACACAAAGAAAACTACAAGACACTACTGCAAGAAACCCAAAAAGACTTTCATAAGCGGAAAAACATACCTTGCTCATGGATAGGAAGACTTAACATTGTAAAAATGTCTGTTCTCCCAAAAGCTATCTATAGATACAATGCAATTCTGACCCAAATTCCAACAACATTTTTTAATGAGATGGACAAAGAAATCACAAACTTCATATGGAAGAGAAGAAGGCCCTGGATAAGTAAAGCATTGCTGAAAAAGAAGAACAAAGTGGGAGGCCTCACTCTACCTAATGACAGTCAAAACAGCCTGGTACTTGTACAAAAACAGATACATAGACCAATGGAACAGAATGGAGAATCCCAACATAAATACATCCACATGTGAGCAGCTGATATTTAACAAAGACCCAAACTCAGTTAAATGGAGAAAAGACACTCCGTTTAGCCAATGGTCCTGGCATAACTGGATATCCATCTGCAAAAAAAAAAAAAAGAAAGAAAGAAGACCCGTATCTCACACCATCCACAGAGAAAAAAAATTAACTCAAAATGCCTCAAAGTCCTAAATATCAAGTCAAAAATGATAAAGATGATGGGAGAAAAAATAGGGACAATGCTACAAGCCCTAATGCATGGTATAAACTGTAAACCAAACATTACTAACAATGTAGAAGAGAAACTAGATAACTGCGAGCTCCCCAAAATCAAACACCTATGCTCATCCAAAGACTTCACCAAAAGAGTAAAAAGATTACCTACAGACTGGGAAAAAGTTTTTAGCTATGACGTATCTATCTGATCAGCATCTGATCTCTAAAATCTACGTGGTACTGCAAAACTCAACTACAAAAAGCCAAATAACCCGATTAAAATGGACAAAAGATATCAGCAGGTACTTCACTAAAGAAGACATTCAGATAGCTAACAGACACATGAGGAAATGCTCGTAATCATTAGCCATTAGAGAAATGCAAATCCAAGCTACATTGGGATTCCCTTTCACTCCAACAAGGTTGGCATTAATCCAAAAAACACAAAACAATAAATGTTGGAGAGGTTGTGCAGAGACTGGAACACTTCTACACTGCTGGTGAGAATGTAAAATGGTACAACCACTTTGGAAGTCGATTTGGCACTTATTTAAAAAACTAGAAATGGAAATACCATACCATCCAGCAATCCCACTCCTTGGACTATATCCTACAGAAATAGCAAAAAGATGGAAGCGACCAAGGTGTCCATCAACAGATGGGGGATCATGACCACTGGGGTCCTTCCAGTCTCAGTCAGACCATTAAGTCTGGTCTTATGAGAATTTGGGGTCTGCATCCCACTGATCTCCTGCTCCCTCAGGGGTTCTCTGTTGTGTTCCCTGTCAGGGCAGTCATTGGTTGTAGCCGGGCACCATCTAGTTCTTCTGGTCTCAGGCTGATGTAGTCTCTGGTTCATGTGGCCCTTTCTGTCTCTTGGGCTCATAATCACCTTGTGTCCTTGGTGTTCTTCATTCTCCTTTGATGAAGGTGGGCTGAGACCAATTGATGCATCTTAGATGGCTGCTTTCTAGCGTTTAAGACCCCAGACGTCACTCTTCAAAGTGGGATGCAGAATGTTTTCTTAATAGATTTTATTATGCCATTTGGCTTAGATGTCCCCTGAAACCATGGTCCCCAAACCACTGACCCTGCTACGCTGACCTTCGAAACATTCAGTTTATTCAGGAAACTTCTTTGCTTTTGGTTTAGTCCAATTGTGCTGACCTCCCCTCTATTCTGTGCTGTCTTTCCCTTCACCTAAAGTAGTTCTTATATACTATCTAATTAGTGAATGCCCCTCTCTCCCCTCCCCGCTCCCCCTCTCATAACCACAAAAGAGTGTTTTCTTCTCAGTTTAAACTATTTCTCAAGTTCTTACAATAGTGGTCTTATACAATATTTGTCCTTTTGCAACTGGCTATTTTCACTCGGCATAATGCCTTCCAGTTTCTTCCATGTTATGAAATGTTTCACAGATTCCTCACTGTTCTTTATCGATGCGTACTGTTCCATTGTGTGACTATACCATAATTTATTTATCCATTCATCTGTTGATAGGCACCTTGGTTGCTTCCATCTTTTCGCTATTGTAAACAGTGCTGCAATAAACATGGGAGTGCATATATCTGTTCATGTAAAGGCTCTTATTTCTCTAGGCTTTTTAAGGAAGCGCCAAATGGATTTCCAAAGTGGTTGTACCATTTTACGTTCCCACCTGCAGCGTATAAGTGTTCCAATCTCTCCACAGCCTCTCCAACATTTATTGTTTTGTGTTTTTTGGATTGATGCCAGCCTTGCTGGAGTGAGATGGAATCTCGTTGTAGTTTTGGTTTGCATTTCTCTAATGGCTAATGATCATGAGAATTTCCTCATGTTGTTAGCTACCTGAATGTCTTCTTTAGTGAAGCGTCTTTTGCCCATTTTTTTAATTGGGTTGTTTGTGTTTTTCAGTTGAGTTTTTACACTGTCATGTAGATTTTAGAGAACAGGTGTTGATCAGAAATGTCATAGCTAAAAACGTTTTCTCAATCTGTAGGTAATCTTTTTACTTTTTTGAAGTCTTTGGATGAGTGTAGGTGTTTGATTTTTAGGAGCTCCCAGTTATCTACTTTGTCTTCTGCATTTTTAGTAATGTTTTGTGTACTGTTTCTCTTAACGTTGTCCCTATTTTTTCTTTCATGATCTCTGTCGTTTTAGATTTTATACATAGGTCTTTGATCTGTTTTGAGCTTGTTCTTGCACATGGAGTAAGGTATGGGTTTTGGTTCATTTTTTTGCAGATGGATATCCAGTTATGCTGGCATCGTTTTTAAAAAGACTGTCTTGTTCCCATTTAACTGTTTTCAGGTCTTTGTCAAATATCAACTGCTCATGTATGGATGGATTTATGTCTGGATTCTCAATTCGGTTCCATTGGTCTAAGTATCTGCTTTTGTACAAGTACCAGGCTGTTTTGACTACTGTGGCAGTATAATAGGTCCTAAAATCAGGTAGAGTAAGGCCTCCCACTTTGTTCTTCTTTTCCATTAATGCTTTACTTATCCGGGGCCTCTTTCCTTTCCTTATGAAGTTGGGGATTTGTTTTTCCATTTTATTAAAGAATGTCATGGAATTTGGATTGGAATTGCATTAAATACATAGATCACTTTGGGCAGCATAGACATTTTTATAATTTTAAGGCTTCCTGTCCATGAGCAAGGTAGGTTTTTCCACTTAAGTAGGTCTCTTTTGGTTTCTTGCAGAAGTGTTTTGCAGTTTTCTTTGTAAAGGTCTCTTACATCTCTGGTAAGATTTATTCCTAAGTATTTTATCTTCTTGGAGGCTGCTGTAAATGGTATTGATTTGGTGATTTCCTCTTTGAAGTTCTTTTTGTGGGTGTAGAGGAATCCAACTGATTTTTGTATGTCTATTTGTATCCCGATACTCTGCTGAACTCTTCTATTAGTTTCAGTAGTTTTCTGGAGGATTCCTTAGGGTGTTCTGTGTAGAAGATCATGTCGTCTGAAAATAGATATAATTTTTCTTCTTCCTTGCCAATCCGGATGCCCTTTGTTTCTTTGTCTAGCCTAATTGCTCTGGCTAGAACCTCTAGCACAATGTTGAATAACAGCAGTGATAAAGGGCATCCTTGTCTGCTTCCCGATCTCAATGGGAATGTTTTCAGGCTCTCTCCATTTAGGGTGATGTTGGCTGTTGGCTTTGTATAGATGCCCTTTATTATGTTGAGGAATTTTCCTTCAATTCCTATTTTGCTGAGAGTTTTTATGCTGAATGGGTGTTGAATTTGTCAAATGCCTTTTCTGCATCAATTGATAAAATCATGTGATTCTTGTCTTTTATTTATTTATGTCGTGGATTACATTAACTGTTTTTCTAATGTTGAACCCGCATACCTGTTATGAATCCCACTTGGTCATGGTGAATTATTTTTTTGACATGTTGTTGAATTCTATTGGCTAGAATTTTGTTGAGGATTGTTGCGTATCAGTTCATGTGGGACATAGGTCTGTAATTTTCTTTTTTAGGTGTCTTCAGCTCATTTTGGTATCAGGGATATGCTGGCTTCATAGAATGAGTTTGGGAGTATTCCGTCCTCTTCTATGGTCTGAAATACCTTTACTAGTAGTGGAGTTACCTCTTCTCTGAAAGTCTGGTAGAACTGTGCAGTGAAGCTGTCAGAGCCAGGACTTTTTTTGTTGGGAGTTTTTTGATTATCTTTTCAATCTCTTCTTTTGTTATCTGTCAACTTAGCTGTTCTACCTGTGTTTGTGTTAGTTTAGGTAGATAGTGTGTTTCTAGGAGTTCACCCATTTCTTCCAGGTTTTCCAATTTGTTAGAGTACAATTTTTCATAGTAATCTGATACGATTCTTTTAATTTCAGTTGGGCCTGTTGTAATATCACCCATCTCAATTCTTATTCAGGTTATTTGTTTCCTCTCCTGTTTTACTTTGGTGAGTTTGGCCTATGGTTTATCAATTTTTTTTTTATTTTTTCAGAGAACCAACTTTTGGTCTTGTTAATTCTTTCAATTGTTTTTCTGTTTTCTATTTCATTTAGTTCAGCTCTAATTTTTATTAAATGTTTTCTTCTGGTGCTTGAGGGTTTCTTTTGTTGTTTTCTTTATATTTATTCAAGTTGTAGGGATAATTCTTAGATTTTGGCCCTTTCTTCTTTTTTGTATGTGTGCATTTATTGATATAAATTGACCTCTGAGCACTGCTTTCACTGTGTCCCAAAGGTTCTGATAGGAAGTGTTTTCATTCTCATGGAATTCTATGCAATCCTTTATTTCATCCTTAATGTCTTCTATAATCCAATCTTTTCTGAGCGGGGTATTGTTCAGTTTCCAAGTGTTTGATTTCTTTTCCCTGTTTGTTCTGTTATTGATTTCCACTTTTATAACGTTATGGTCAGAGAAGATGCTTTGTAATATTTACACGTTTTGGATTCTTCTAAGGCTTGCTTTATGACCTAATATGTGGTCTATTCTAGAGAATGTTCCATGTGCACTAGAAAAGAAAGTATACTTGTTTGCTGTAGGTCTATGAAGTCATGTTGGTTGATTGAGGCATTTAGATCTTCTGCGTCTTTATTGATCTTCATTCTGGATATCCTGTCCTTTCCTGAAAGTGATGTGTTGAAGTCTCCTACTATTATTGTGGAGCTGTCTATCTCACTTTTCAATGCTGATAGAGTTTGTTTTATGTATCTTTTAGCCCTATCATTGGGTGCATAAACATTAAATGTGGTTATATCTTCTTTTTATAAAAAAATAATTTTAATGATTATATAGTGTCGTTTGTTACCCTTTATGATGGACTTAACTTTAAAACCCGTTTGTCAGAAATTAATATTGCCACTCCTGCTCTTTTTTGATTGTTGTTTGCTTGATGTATTTTTTCCATTCTTTGAGTTTTAGTTTGTTTGTGTCTCGAAGTCTAAGGTGTCTCTTGTAGGCAGCATACAGACAGATTGTGTTTTTTAATCCATTCTGCCACTCTTTGTCTCTTTATTGGTACGTTTAGTCCGTTTATATTCAGCGTGATTATGGATGTGTATGAATTTAATGTTATCATTTTGATGTCTCTCTGTGTGTGTTATTAACAGTTTCTTTTTCCCACTTAATTTTATGTGCTGAGTAGATTATATATAGTCCCTTCCTCATACTCTTTGTTGTTGATTTTGTTTCTGCCGTGTATTTTTTCTTGTATTTTATTTTGATGAGTAGAATACTTTGTCTCCTTTTGGTTACCTTAGTATTTACCCCTGTTGTTGTTAGGTGCCGTTGAGTCGGTTCCGACTCATAGTGACCCTATGCACAACAGAACAAAACACAGCCCGGTCCCGCGCCATCCTCACAATAGTTGTTATGCTTGAGCTCATTGTTGCAGCCACTGTGTCAATCCACCTTTTTGAGGGTCTTCCTCTTTTCCACTGACCCTGTACTCTGCCAAGCATGACGTCCTTCTCCAGGGACTCATCCCTCCTGACAACATGTCCAAAATATGTAAGACGCAGTCTCACCATCCTTGCCTCTAAGGAGCATTCTGGCCGCACTTCTTCCAAGACAGATGTGTTCGTTCTTTTGGCAGTCCATGGTATATTCAATATTCTTTGCCAACACCACAATTCAAAAGTGTCAACTCTTCTTCGGTCTTCCTTATTCATTGTCCACCTTTCACATGCATATGATGCGAATGAAAATACCATGGCTTGGGTCAGGCGCACCTTAGTGTTCAGGGTGACATCTTTGCTCTTCAACACTTTGAAGAGGTCCTTTGCAGCAGATTTGCCCAATGCAATGCGTCTTTTGATTTCTTGACTGCTGCTTCCGTGGCTGTTGATTGTGGATCCAAGTAAAATGAAATCCTTGACAACTTCAACCTTTTCTCCGTTTATCATAATGTTGCTCATTGGTCCAGTTGTGAGGATTTTTGTTTTCTTTATGTTGAGGTGTAATCCATACTGAAGGCTGTGGTCTTTGATCTTCATTAGTAAGTGCTTCAAGTCCTCTTCACTTTCAGCAAGCAAGGTTGTATCATCTGCCTAATGCAGATTGTTAATGAGTCTTCCTCAAATCCTGATGCCCCGTTCTTCTTCATATAGTCCAGCTTCTCGGATTATTTGTTCAGCATACAGATTAAGTTTTTCCCTAGTTTTCTAAATTTAAACCTTACTTTCACTTCTTTGTATCGCCGTATCGTCCTGTCCGTATGGAAGATCTATGATTACATTTCTTAGTCCCTCTTACTTTTTTAATGTTGAGTTTTTTTTTTATCTTGCTTTTTTTTTTTTTCTCTGTCTGGGTTGACTTCTGATTGCTCTGTCCAGTGTTCTAGTCTTGGGTTGATGCCTGATATTATTGATTTTCTAACAAAAGAGCTCCCTTTAGTATGTCTCATAGTTTTGGTTTTTTTTTTTTTTACAAATTCCCTAAACTTCTATTTATCTAGATATGTCCTACTTTCCCCTTTGTATTTAAGGGACAGTTTTGCTGGATATATGATTCTTGGTTGGCAATTTTTTTCCTTCAATTTTTTTAAATAAGTCATCCCATTGCCTTCTTGCCTGCATGGTTTCTGCATAGTAGTCTGAGCTTATTCTTATTGACTCTCCTTTGTAGGTGACTTTTTGTCTATTAAAATACTCTCTCTATCTGTGGCTTTGGCAAGTTGGATTATAATATCTCTTGGTGACTGTCTTTTAACATCTACCTTATGTGGAATTCGATAAGCATCTTAGATAGATATCTTCTCATCTTTCACAATATCAGGGAAGTTTTCTGCCCAAAAATCAACAATTCTCTCCACATATATTCTGTTATCCCTCCCTGTTCTCATTCTTCAGTCCCTAGCAGGTTATTTCTCTTGATAGAGTCCCACATGATTCTTAAAGTTTCTTCATTTTTTAAAATTCTTTTATTGGATTTTTCCTCGAATATGTTACTGCCAAGTGATTTATCTTCAAGTTGAGAAATTATGGCTCCTACTTGCTCAATTCTGCTCCTCTGATTTTCTGTTGAGTTGTGTAATTCTGTAATTTTTTTGTTAATCTTCTGAATTTCTGATTGCTGTCTGTCTATGGATTTTTCCAGCTTATTAAATTTTTCATTATGTTTCTGAATGATCTTTTTAATTTCTTCAATTATTTTATCTGTGTGTTTCTTGGCTTGTTCTGCATATTGTCTCATTTCCTTCCTGATGTCTTGAAGAGTTCTGTATGTTAATCTTTTGTATTCTGCCTCTCGTAATTCCAGGATTGCACTTCTTTTATCTAGAAGATCCCTGGATTCTTTGTTTTGAGAGCTTATTGAGGTGATCATGGTCTGTTTCTTTATGTGACTTGATATTGACTGTTGTCTCTGAGCCATCTATGAGTTATTATATTAGTTTATTCCTGCTTACTGTATCGTAGCCTCTTGCTTTGTTTTGTTTGGTTTTGATATGCCCAAATGGGTTGTTTGAGTGATCTAGCTTGATTATTTTCACCTTTGGAACACTGTCGTCCTGTCCTCAGATGGAAAGAGCTGTTATCAGTTATATCATTCTAGGAGTCCATTCACTTTTCTTGTATGGATTCAGCTCAGGTGTCCAGGTAGCTGATCATGAAGTGTGTGGTACAGACTCTGTCCTACAGTCTTAGAGGGGCAGTGGTAATTGGTGTATATACCAATATCTGATTGCAGCAGGGGGTCACACTCTGAAAAAGGCGTGGGGCTGAGAGCTGACTCCCAAGTGTCTCTGAGGAAAGCGCATTCCTGTTCCCTAGAGTGCGCAGGTGGGTGGGTTCTTCAGACAGACCATGGGCTCCTAATATTTTTGGTTGTAAAGACTGGGAGGTACCAGTTATCCTTGGACCCCTGTAGTGGGTGGCTGAGTGACCTGAGTGGAGCTATCAGTCCTTAGGCCCGTCATGTGGGTAGGTGAGGACCCTGTTTAATGGGCAAAGCAATGCTAAACATCACCCACCTTTCCGCCGCACAGCTGAAATGGTTAGAGTCTGCCAACAAGGGTCTAGTCTCCTGAAATAGGCCCACACAGGTCCGTACAGAGGGGAAAGGTGCTCAAAGTCCATGGACTGTTTATGCCTGGACAGGAGCCACTTCTGTGCTGAGCTCCCCTGGTTAGTGGAGCTGGCAAATTATCTTTTCCCCCAATTGCAAATTTTTTCCTTCTCCATGGCTGGGAGGATGGCTCTAGGCACTCAACAGTGCCTATCTCAGGCCCAGAGAATTCAGCCCCTGAAGCTGGCTTGTGAGTGGGGGGCGCGGTGAAACATACGGAAGTACTTAGCTTTTGCTGAGAGTGCCATTCTTCTCTGGTTCTGAAGGTATGAGTAGGCTGTGTGGCTGACTGCTTCTCCCTAAGGAAACTGTGGCAAAATGCTAGTACCAACCCACTGCCGCCACTCTGGAATGATGCCTGAGGGCTTTCCGAGATTCAGGCCCAGTAACTCCTCTCTACTTCTGTACTGTCTCTTCTTCCCCCTTCCCCTCTGTTCTTTTTCTAAACTTGCCTTTGAAGCTCAGGGCTTCTAGCTTGTCATAAATATACTCGTTTCACTTTTTTTGGGGGGGTCTTTGTTGTATAGAGGGTTCGCCGGGAGCATCTGTCTATTCCACCTACTTAGCTCAGCCAGCGTAAACAAAATCTTTTCAATGCTCTAAAACTAAGAGAAATAGATCACAAATACTAAACATGCAGTGGTAAAATTATAGATATATGGTTTCACAGTTCTGAAATTGTATATATTTACTAGGTTTAGACAAATAAGGAAGTGAATTTTAATAACGGGATTCCCTGGTTGGTGCAAATGGTTAACATTCTCAGCTGCTAACCGAAAGGCATATGTTCAAAACTTTCACATTTCTAATGAAGACAATTCTTTACAAATTTGATCAAAATTTCACCTTTTATAAGAAAGTGGGTTTCTTATTTTATTACTCATATAATATGAAGTAAGGATGAATATTAAGCAACTTATTAATGGATATAAATATTACATAGAAGTCACCATCTTAGGTCCTCTGTGGGATGCAAGGATGAATATAACTCTTCTCAAGAGAGATCTGCTAGGGAGAGGAGTGAGCAGGTTACTGAGAAATGCAAGGGCCCCCTCCAGATTTCCCTTATGGTCTATAATATAGCAGAGATGTGGCCTGACTTTATCTGGTTTCCAGAAGATCAGTACACAGTCTTTGCTGAGGTCAAAAATATTTCCACATCTTTTGAAGGTTTCTGATGTTCTACTTTTCATGTCCTGAAAAACTGCCTTTAAGCCATTATAAAATAAAGTATGATTAGTGTGAATGTTGCTAGTTGTTGGAAGGTATAAAACGATTTTACATTTTATTCTTCACAACAGAAATTTTACTCTCTAAAATCAAAAGGAGATAGCTGTCAAGATTTTAATAGAATTGATAAACTATTACTACATTCAAAATAGCATTTGAATACATGGGAACAAGCTAAGTAGGTTAGGAAAATGAAAGAAGTTTTTTCTTAACTTTTCTGGATATCCATTTGGATAAGTGGACTTATGGAGAAGATAACTGTGAGATGGAATTACAAGGGAATGAAACATTTTTTCCAAAAAGCTTAATAACTCAGTGTCATGGGTTGAATTGTGTACCCTAATAATACGTGTCAAATTGATTAGACCATGATTCCCAGTACTGTGTGGTTGTCCTTCATCTGGTGATTGTAATTTTATGTTAAAAACTATTAGGGTAGGATTATAACACTCTTACCCAGGTCACATCCCTGATCCAATGTAAAGGGAGTTTCCCTGGGGTATGGCCTACACCACCTTTTATCTTACAGGAGATGAAAGGAAGGGTAACAAGCAGAAAATGTGGGACCTCATACCACCAAGATAATAGTACCAGGAGCAGAGCGAGTCCTTTGGATCTGGGGTCCATCCATGGAGAAGCTCCTATCTGGGGAAAGATTGATGCCCTGAATTTGGACTTTTACCCTACTTCACTGTGAAGAAATAAATTTCTCTTTGTTAAAGCCCATCAACTTGTGTTATTTCTGTTGCAGCAACATTATACTAAGACACTCAGGAAGATAATTTCATGGAAAATGCAATGAGCCGTAATCCAGCAACAGAGTTGATAAAAGGCTAGCAGTCACTTTTCAATTTGTGCTTCAGTCAAAATGAAAAATAAATACATTATGCATCTTTCAGTTCAAAAATAAAAATGTTTTATTTAAATACATACATGTACATTTTTAGGAAGCCATACAGAAGTGGAACATTAAAGATCGTGATGGAATAAGAAGACAAACCAGTGAGTATTTGAAAGTTTTGTATTTTTTAAATAATTGGGTTACTTATTCTGTCTTGTAGCAATTGTATTTAGTGTACTCATATGGTCTTGGCAATTAGACCCATAAATCTTAAGGTTAAAAATTTAAATATATTACTTGTAATAAGGCAACTGATTTTTTATATCCTAAAAAAAATAATGAGTTGTTACTTCAGGCTTCTAAGTTTGACTTTTACTTTTTGGTAAGTTAAAGTAACCCATTTTTTTTCTAGGAGATAGATTGTCTAATAAATTATCTGAGTGAAAAGAAAGGGCTATGTAATTCTTATGACTGTTTCAACACAATTGTAATCAGAGTTTGCGTAAATAGGACATAAAATGACAATTATTTTATTCATTGTCTCCCAAAGATGTGCTTTGTTGTGTGAAGATTTCCTATCTACTACTGTATTTTAATATAAAATAACTAATAAATGTGTATTAAAAGAATGCCAACAAGATCTTAAAAATAAGAAAAAATTTGCATGGATTATACAGGATATTTTAGAATATTAGAGATGATGATGCTGATCATGATGAATTATATCTTTCATCTCTTCCCCTTAATACTTTTTTTGTCTAAATGGGATTAAAAGAAGAAAAATTGAAGAGAGAGAGAGAGAAATGAACAACTACACAGTGGTCACAGTGCTTGAAATCTCCTTTACAACTGTATGCATTCCCAGATTTCTGGGTGCAATTATCACCAGGGATAAGACCATGTCCTATAACAACTGTGCAGCTCAACTCTTCTTTATTTTCATGAGGGTGACAGAATTTTACCTTCTGACAGCCATGTCCTATGACTTGTATGTGGCCATCTGCAAGCCCCTGCATTACACGAGCACCATGAACAGGAAACTCTGCTCCTTGCTTGTGTCATGTGTGTGGCTGAGAGGGTTTCTGACCATATTCCCACCCCTTATGCTTCTTCCCCCCCAGATTACTGTGCTTCCAAAGTCATTGATCACTTTGCATGCGACTATTTTCCCCTCTTACAACTATCTTGCTCAAATACATGGCTCCTAGAAGTAATTGGTTTTTACTTGGCTTTGGTTTCTTTGTTATTCACTTTGGCATTAATGATTTTGTCCTACATGTGTGTCATCAGGACTATTCTGAGAATCCCATCTTCCAGTCAGAGAAAAAAAAACTTTCTCCACTTGTTTCTCCCACATGACTGTCATTTCCATCTCTTATGGAAGCTGCATCTTCATGTATGCCAATCCCTCTGCAAAAGAAAGGCATCATTGACCAAAGGAGTTTCTATTCTCAACACCTCTGTTGTCCCCATGCAGAACCCCTTCATTTATTCCCTGAGGAACCAGGAAGTAAAACAAGTCTTTGAAATCTTCCTCCAGAACGTAGTGTTTTCTACAAATTTGGAGCTTTTTTTTTTTTTTTTAGCAAAAATACAGATACATGTGGTTGACATGAGTTGGAATCGACTCCACACCAACAGTTTTTTTGGGGGGAGGGCGTATAAAGAACAATGAAATGTAAACCTGAAATTCATAGATGTTTGTACAGGTACGCTTGTTCTTTTAGAGTCTCTTTACCTGTCACATCATTTGATCTGATATTTTGCAAATCCTTCACTTTAACTGCTGTGCCTGAGTTTGTCCAATGCAGTGCCTATTAACATATTTGAAAATATGGTAAAGTTTATTTCTCCTACTGAATTTTCTGAAAACCTTACATTTTCCTTGAAGGCACACTGTAATTAAGATGGAGTAAAGTTGTTTTAATTCTGTTTATTTTCTCAGCTCTTAAAAGACACAGTTATTATTGCTTCGTACTTCAGATGTAGTGTTTCAAATGTATGTAATTTCTTGTGTATTTTCAAGGTGAATATTGATAGTGTTTTCAGTAATGTTTATAGAATTTCCACGCTCTGTGTCATTGTTCATTAAATTCAGTTCAATACATACTATTGTGTTGCACTTTGAATACAGAGCTTTATACTTTGTGAAATTTAATGTATATTTTCTGCATAAATATTGATCATGAGATTAAGTAATTTTTATAAAATTTTCATGTTTTTAGAACTTCTTAGGAGATATTCATAGTTTTTCTAAAACATGCAAAGTAAATGCACTAAAACTAAAACAGATTTCACTTCTATTTTTCTGTAAATTATAAAAGTTCCACATTGCGAACTACAAAGATAAATTTAGGCTACACTATGATTATTTTGGAAAGCCTGGTGGCGTATTCGTTAAGTGCTAAGGCTGCTAACCAAGAAGTCAGCAATTCGAATCTGCCAGGCACTCCTTGGAAACTTTATGAGACGGTTCCACTCTGTCCTACAGGGTCGCTATGAGTAGGAATCGACTTGATGGCAGCGGGTTTTGATTTTATGATCCTTTTAATTATATGAACCCCACAAGTTATATGAACAGTGTTGTGATAATGATTCATCTGGCTTAAAATATAAAACATTAATTAATGACTATATTTTAGAAGAATTACAATTTCAAATTTTCTTTTCTTGTTCTCCCAAATTATGTTGACTAGAAAATTTTATTTAACAGACTTCGTTGTTAAATTGTAGACTACTTACAAAGTGAAGCATTTGAAAAAAAAAAAAACCTGAAATACTTGTCAAATCATGAAAAGTGTTGTTATGCAGATTTTTAGTATAATTCAAATATATTTTGGTCTTTATATGTATGGAACACAATGTGTTCCAATATGAGAAATGAACATGGTGACTTCTCTCTGAGGAATTTAAAACCTGTAAGTCTTGGTGGTACCTTACATTTGTCTGTGATTTAAACAGTCTGAGAGATCTTTTACATATACCTTTTATTCATGTATTTATTCATCTCTTTATTCCCAAATTTCAGTATCTACATAGGAAATGATTCAGTGATGGAAAAGAATGGCTTTTGTGCTTGTTCATATCCAGTGTAAGGAAAAAAAGGAAGTAAATTGATTATAATCCAATTGTATATAAATTCTATAATATCTCTATGAAGAATACACACTGTATAGGCACATGAAAATATTAAGGTTATAAATGTAATAGGCTTGCCCACATCATTCAGAATTTGGAAAAAACATTACAGCAATAAGGAAGGCACAATCATTGTTATTTGTATGTATTATATTAGGATTACGGTCATGATAGAGACAGCAGATAAAGAGAAAAATTTGCTACATTGCAAAGCCTTGTGTAACTAGACATTCCATTAATAACTAACATTTAGTTAATACTTAAAAATATTATACAATGACCAAGTTTAAAAGCTTAATTATTTTTGCAGACTCCTATGACATAGTGGGTTCCTTGGGTGGTACAAACTGTAAACGCTGCACTCAACTGCTAAACAAAAGGCTGGAGATTCGAGTCCACCCAAAGCTGCTTCAGAAGAAAGGCTTGGAAATCTACTTCCAAAATATGATCCATATTGAAAACCCTATGAAGCACATTTCGATTTTTAGGCACACAGGGTTGCCATTGACTGCACAGCAAGTTCTTTTTTTTTTTTTAACGACATATGTAGTAATCATTCTACGTGACTACACCTTATGTTTTTAAACTTGATTTGCATCTGGCATGGCGGAACAATAGCTGTCATTCTGAGCAAACTAAGTAAACGACAGTCTTTGCAACTATAGACAAAAATAAAAATACTTATCCATGTGTGTAGATTTGGGGTTCCATCTGAAATTGAGTTAAATTTGGTGTATTCATAATTATAATTATTTAATACATTGTAAGCAATAAGGTACTTTTTTCTGCTTAAATAAATAATGACTGTTATTGAAGCACTGAGTTATGATACCTAACTTTCAATTTACCATCAATAAGAACTTAAGAAAATTAGGCACGTTAGCTTTTCCAACTTCACTGTCCTCATTTTTTTTAAATAAAGTTGAAAATACTTCAGTTTTTATGCCATATGCTTACTGCGGAAACCCTGGTGGAGTAGTGGTTAAGTGCTACCCCTGCGAACCAAAGAGTTGGCAGTTCGAATCTGCCAGGTGCTCCTTGGAAACTCTAGGGGGCAGTTCTACTCTGTCCTACAGGGTCGCTATGAGTCAGGATTGACTCGACGGCTCGGCTCTAGGTTTGTTTTTTTTACGTTTACCGTGAGATAAAATTATAAAAGATATTCATAGATTATTTTTTAAAGTAAGAAACGTTATTCAAATGTAACACTAGTGTTTAAGAATCCAACAGTATGAAGGGCTTAGGTTTTGCTCCAAATCTATGACTTTGTTTATATGTGAAATAATATATATATATAATTTTTTTAGGCACTCCAATCTATCGTGCACAGGTGAAATTTCTTTCCCAGCTCTTAATTTCATATCATGTAAAGCCATTACTTGCTAGTCACATTGAGTTAATCTGGTCAATTTAAAAATATCAGCTTCATATTCGACTAGCTTCGGTCGGGCATTGAAATTTGGATGGCGTCTTGGGCTCCTTTCATTGCCTTTTGTCTACTCAGAGATAGTTCGTAATTGGGACAAAGGCAGAAGACAGATGGAAAAGGACAAACACCTTTTATTTATCTGGTGCTCCTTTAAATCTCTTTTGATTAACATTGGATCTTTGTGGGAGGGTGTCTAAATGCAGATACTCCTATATGGTGCATATGAGTAAATTCAATGGACTTCACACAAATTGCGGTGCTACAATCAATCCCTCACCAGTATTTAACTCTGAGGTACGCAACATAGAAAATTGCATTAGTGTTCCTTAATCTGGAAGCAGCTAAACTTGAAAGGGTACTTGCAAAATGCCTAAAGTGTGATTACCTTTTCTGATGTTTAATTGATCTGAGGGAAACCTGCACATTCTTGGTTTAACAAGTCATAATTGTAATGACTACTTCACTTCTGCTCACTCTCTGTGCCCAAATGTCTCTCTGAAATTCTCTTTCTCTTCTACTCAAATTGAGAGGGCAGAGCAGCAAATACAGTGTGATATACCAAATCATCGTAAAGAGAAGCCTGTCATTCTCAGAAGCACTGCATATTCATGTATCTGGTTCTCTAAGACCTGTTATACTTGACCTTGAGAGTCATTGTCAGGTTGCAACATTCACAGAAAATGGAGGGAAAATCGTTTCTAAGCTGATGATGACATGGTTCCATTAATCTTTCTCTTTTAGCAAACTCCACTGTATACGGAATAATGAGAGATTCTAGATAATGGTTTCTGGTAGCAGAATCTGTCCAACTGCCAGTTATTTAGCTCTGTAATGGTTGCTTGACCCCCAAATTATCTTGATTGTAGGGTGTTATAAATTGAATTGTGTCTGCCCCAAAATATCTGTTGCAAATCCTAACCCCTCTACCCGTGGTTATAATTCCATATGGGAATGTGTTTTTTCGTTGTGTTAATAATGTAGCAAAAAGAAACAAACAAAAAAAAACATTGCCATTGAGTCTATTCTGACTCATAGCAACCCTATATGAAAAAGTAGAACTGCTTCACGTGGTTTCCAAGGAGTGGCTGGTGGATTCAAACTGCCAACTTTTTGGTTAGCAACGGAACTCTTAACCTCTGCACCACCAGGTTTTCCAATAATGTAGGATGTGTCTTAAATCAATCCCTTTTGAGATATAAAAGAGCAGATTAAGCCAGGGATAGCAAGCATAGTTGGGAGAAGGTAGGTACCATGCCACTTGAAGATCACCAAGGAACCAAGGAACAGAAGCTGAAAAGAGACAAGGACCTACCCCTCGAAGAGACACAGATAGAACGCCTTCCTCCAGAGCTGGTGCCCTGAATTCAAACTTCTGTCTAGCCTCCTAAAATGTGAGAAAATAAATGTGTTTGTTAATGTCACCCACTTATTGTATTTCTGTTATAGCAGGACAAGATAATTAAGACACGAGGATTTGATTTTTGTAGCTTTGGAAAGTCAACCACAATGCCAACACAGAAGAAAATTTTCTTAGCATTCTCTTACAAAGACATGAAAACAGCTTGGCACTATGTCCATTTTTCATATCTTTGTAAGTTAATACAGTAGAAGAACCAGCTTCCAAGTTCAGATGAATGAGGAAATACACTTAAGTGAATTTTCTCATGAAAATTATGGTTTATGACAGTACACTAGGCCAAGGAATGGTATACCATCCCGTTGATAAATTAAAAAGACATCTAGAACTGTTTGTTAAACTCGCTCAGCCTCAGATGCATTGGCTCAGTTGTTTATCCTCAGGGTAGATCTGAAAACGTAGATAACAAGTGTATTCACTCTCAGTTAGTTCAGGACAATCTTTGCACAGAAACAATAGGAAAGCAAAAATAATAAATTTTATTGAAGATATTGGAAAGTAAAAAAAAAAGCAAAGTATTTTAGGATTAAAATACAATATATTAAAGAATTCAGAATGATAATCCCAGCAAAGGAGGTCCCTTTTCCCTGCCCATAATGGAAGAGGTAGCTGAACAGATAAATCAGGAAATCATTCCTAGCAGGTTAGAGAAGAAAAACTGGAGTGTAGGACTTGCCAAATTTGTGAAGCTAGAAAACTTTTATACTTTCAAAGTTTATCTAAAAGGTTAAGCCGTAGAAATAAGAGTGGGGAGAAGATAGCCTTTACCCTAAAGAAAAGCTTCAAAGTACGTCAAGTCATGGATTTAGATTAATATGCCTTTGAATATTAGTGTCCCTAATCATCTGCTAGAAAAAAGCATAAAATCTCTGTGGGAAGATATCATTGCCCTAAACACCACTATATTTCTATAACTTTGTCACACAACTCCTATCTATCAGAAACAATACCTGGCACATGAGCAGATAAAGCAATATAAATAAAATCAAACAAAGCTAACAACAAAAACAGAGGAAGAGTGGCTATAGAAAATAGACTCAAAAGGCACAAATGTTAAATTAGCTATGCTTAATATATTCAAAAGATCACAGTAAGAATTGTAATTTTGATTCAAGTTCTTAGAATTACTGAGGAAAAAAATCTGATATTTAAAGTTCTCCTTAATAACTCAGTGGAGGAGTTTAAGTGCAGATTAACACAGCCAAAGAAAGAGGTAGTGTACTGGAACAGAACTCAGAGGAGTGAATATTTGAGAAATACTAAAGGAAAACTAGAGAAGAGGGTAAGAGACAAAGAGAATAAGGTGAGAACTTCTACCAGATGGACTAATGGGGTTCCAGAAAGAGAAAAGAAAAAAAAAAAAAAGGAGAGGCAATTTTTGAAGTTATAAACCAAAAAAAAAAAAAATCTGTTACCCTTGATTCGATATTGACTCATAGCGACCCTAGACAGAGTAGAACTGCCCCATAGGGTTTCCAAGGAGCTGCTTTGGATTTGAACTGCCAACTTTTTCGTTAGCAGCCAAGCTCTTTTTTTTTCCCTTGTTTTTTGTTTTAATTATTTTGTTGTTGTTGTCATTGGGAATATACATAGCAAAACATACACCAATTCAAGAGTTTCTACATGTACAACTCAGTGACATTGATTACACTCTTCAAGTCGTGCAACCATTCTCACCCTCATTTTCTGGGTTCTTCCTCCCCCATCAACATAAACTCACTGTTCCCTAAGATTCCTATCTAATCTTTTGAGTTGTTGTTGTCATTATAGATCTTTTTTTTATTGTGCTATAGGTTTACAGAGCAAATTAGCTTCTCATTAAACAATTAATACACATATTGTTTTGTGACATTGATTGCCAACCCCACGACATGTCATCACTGTCCACTTCTCACTCTTGAGTTCTCTATTTCCATTCCTCTCTGTCAGACCAGTCAGTCTGCTCTTTTTTTGTGAGTTAGAATTTTGTTCTACATTTATCTCCAGCTCTGTCCAGGAGCCTCTATTGTGATCCCTATCAGAGCAGCTGGTCTAGGTAGCTGAGCACCATCTAGTTGTGTTGAACTCAGTCTGGTGGAGGTCGTGGTACTTGTGGTCCATTAGTCCTTTGTACTAATCTTTCCCTTGTGTCTTTCGTTCTCTTCATTCTCTCTTGACCAGAGAAGTATCTTAGATAGCCGCTCACAGGTTTCTAAGACCCAAGAGGTTGCTCCCCAAAGTAGAATATAAAACATTTTCTTTATAAATCATGTTATGCCAATTGAGCTAGATGTCCCCTGAGACTATGGTCCCCAGCCCCTAGCCCAGTAATTCCGTTCCTCTGGGAGTTTGAATGTGTCTATGAAGCTTCCATGGCCTTGCCTTGGTCAAGTTGTGCTGACTTTCCTAGCATTGTGTACTATCTGACCTTTCACCAAATTTACCACTTACCTATTGTTTAGTGATTTTCCCTCCCCACTCTTCTCCCTCGTAACCATCATAGTTTCTTTCTGTGTGTAAACCTTTCCATGAGTTTTTCTAACAGTGATCTCATACAGTATTTGTCCTTTCATGATTGAATTTCACTCAGCATAATGTCCTCCAGATTCATCCATGTTGTAAGATGTTTCACAGATTCATCATTGTTCTTTATTATTGCATAATATTTCATTTGTGTATGTACCATAGTTTGTTTATCCATTCTTCTGTTGATGGGCACTTAGGTTGTGTCCATCTTTTTCCTATTGTTAATAATGTCGCAATGAACATGGGTGCACATATGTCTGTTTGTATGATGGCTCTTATTTCTCTAGGATATATTCCTAGAAGTGGGATAGCTGGATCATGTAGTATTTCTATTTCTAGTTTTTTTAAGGAAGCCACCATATCTTTTTCCTAAATGGTTGTACCATTTTGCATTCCCACCTGCAGTGCATAAGAGTTCCAATCTCCCTGCAACCTCTGGAATATTAATTTCTGTTTTTTTTTTTTTTTGATTAGTGCCAGTAATGTTGGGGTGAGATGGTGTCTCATTGTAGTTTTCGTTTATGTTTCTCTAATGGCTAGCGATTGCAAATATTTTCTCATGTGTCTATTAGCCATGCGAATGTCTTCTTTAAAGAAGTATCTGTTCATATACTTTGTCCATGTTTTAATTGGTTCACTTGTCTTTTTGTTGTAGAGGTGCTGGATTTTCCTACAGAAATTAGAGATTGCAACTTTGTTGGACTCGTCATGGCCAATTTTTTTTCCAAGTCTGTAGGTTCTCATTTTACTGGGTTGGTGAAATCTTTTGATGAGCATAAGTGTTTAATTTTTAGAAGATTCCAGTTACTAGCTTATCTTCTGGTGTTTTTGTATTGTTGGTTATGGTTTGTATGCCATTTATGCCATGTATTAGGGACTCTTGTGTTGACCTTTTTTCTTCTATGATCTTTATAGCTTTTGATTTCTTATTTAGGTCTTTGACTTATTTTGAATTAGTTTTTTGTATGGTGTGAAGTATGGGTCCTGTTTCATTTTTTACAGATGGACATCTAGTTTTTCCAGCACTAATTGTTAGAAAGACTGTCTTTTCCCCATTTAGTGGACTTTGGGCCTTTGTTGAAGATCAATTGACCATAGGTGGATGGATTTACATCTGCATACTTGATTCAATTCCATTGATTACTGTGTCTGTCATTGTACCAATACCAGGCTGTTTTGACTATTGTAGCTGTAGAGCAGTTTCTGAGGTCAAATAGTATGAGGCCTCCTGCTTTATTCTTCTTCTTCAATAGTGATTTACTTATCTGTGGCCTCTACCTTTCCAAATAAATTTAATGATTAGTTTTTCCATCTTGTTATAGAATGCTGTTGGACTGGCATTGCATTGCACTTGCAGATTGCTTTGGGTAGAATTGACATTTTCACAATGTTGAGTCTACCTATCCATGTACATGGTATGTTTTTGAATTTATGTAGGTCTCTTTTGGTTTCTTGCAGTAGGATTTTGTAGTTTTCTTTGTATATGTCCTATACATCCCTGGTTAGATTTATGCCTAAGCATTTTATTTTTTTAGGACTTATATTAAATTGTTTTGCTTTACTCATTTTCTTTTCCATGTTCTTTTTATTGGTGTTTAGGAATCCAACTTTTTTTGTATGTTTATCTTGTATCCCGCTATACTGCTGAATTTTTCTATGAGTTCCAGTAGTTTTCTTGTGTATCTTTGAGGAGGTTTGTGTACAGTATAATATCATCCTCAAATAGGGATAGTTTTACTTCTTCCTTGCCTATTTGAATGTCCTTTATTTCTTTTTCTTATTGCTGTAGGTAGGTCTTCTAGCACAATGTTTAATAGCAGTAGTGATAAAGGGCATCCTTGTTTTGTTCCTGTTCTCAGGGGGAATGTTTTCAGCCACTGTCTGTTGAGAATGATGTTGGCTGTTGGTTTTGTTTAGATGCCCTTTATTATGTTGAGAAATTTCCTTTTTAAACCTATTTTATTGAGAGTTTTTATCAGGTATGGGTGTTATACTATATCTAATGACTTTTCTGAGTCTACTGAGATGACCATGTGATTCTTTTGTTTTATTTATGTGGTGGATTACATTGACTGTTTCTCTAATGTTGAATCATTGTTGCATACCTGGTATGAATTCCACTTGGTCATGGTGTTTTTTTGTTTTTTTTTTTTTAATATGATGCTGAATTCTATTGGCTAGAATTTTGTGGAGAGTTTTTGCATCTATATTCATGAGAGATATCGGTCTGTAATTTTCCTTTTTTTGTGGTGTCTTTGCCTGATTTTGGTATCAGGGTTATGCTGTCTTCATAGAATCAGTTAGGAAGTATCCCTTCCTTTTGTATGTTCTGAAATAGTTTTAGTAGTACTACTGTGAATTCTTCTTTGAATGTTTGGTAGAATTCTCCAGTGAAGCCATCTGAGCCAAGGCTGTTTTTATTGGAAGTTTTTTTTTATTACCTTTTCAATCTCTTCTCGTTATGGGTCTGTCCAGATTTTAGACCTCAGTTTATGTTAGTTTAGGAAGATAGTGTGTTTCTAGAAATTTGTCCATTTCCTCTAGGTTTTCAAATTTGTTGGAGTATAGATTTCATAGTACTCTGTTATGAACCTTTTTATTTCAGTTAAGTCTGTTGTAATGTCCCCTGTTTCATTTCTTCTTTGGGTTGTTTTTGTCTTCACCTGTTTTTCTTTTGTCAGTTTGACCAATGGTTTGTTGACTTTGTTGATCTTTTGATGGAACCAACTCTTGGTTTTGTTGCTTCTTTCTATTTTCTATTTCATTCACTTCTCTCTGATTTTTATTATTTCCTTTCTTTTCATGGCTGTGGACTTCTTCTGCTCTTCTCTTTCCGTTTGTCCAAGTTGTATAGCTAGTGTTTTGATTTTGTGCCTTTCTTCGTTTTTGATGTGTGCATCTATCACTATTGACCTCTGAGCACTGCCTTTGCTGTGTCCCAAAGGTTTTGGTATGTTTCCTTTCTCATTTGAGACTTTGAATTTTTTTTAGTTCTGTCTTTGATACCTTTTATTACCCACTGGTTTTTAAGCAGGTTGTTATTTAGTTTCCATGTATTTGGGTTTTTTTCCTTGCTCTTCTTTTTATTAATTTCTACTTTTGTTGCTTTGTGATCAGAGAAGGTGCTTTGTATTATCTCAGTGTTTTGGGTTTTGTTTAAGGTTGTTTTGTGCCCTAAGATGAGATCTATTCAGGAGAACGTTTCATGTGCATTGGAAAATAACAGGTACCTTGCTGCTGTTGAGTGGATTGTTCCGTATATGTGTATGAGGTCAAGTTGGTTGATTGTGGCCTTTAAATCTTTTGTATCTTTGTTGAGTTTCTTTCTAGATGTTTTGTCCTTTACCAAAACTGGTGCGTTAAAGACTCCTACTATTATTGTGAAACTGTCAATTTCTTTTCAGTGTTGTTGGAGTTTGTTTTATGTTTTTGAACCCATGTCATTGCTTGTGTAGATATTTATTATTGTTATGTCCTTATGGTGGCTTGTTCCTTTAATCATTATATAATGTCCTTCCTTATCTTTAATGATTTTTGTTTTAAAGTCTATGTTATCTGAGATTTTTGTTGCCTCTCCTGCTCCTTTTTTGTTTGTCATTTGCCTACTATATTATTTTCCATCCTTTCACTTTTAATATATTTATATCTTCATTTCCAAGGTGTGCCTCTTGTAGACAGCATATTGGTGAATTCTGTTTCTTTAACCCATTCTGTCACTCTCTGTATCTTTACAAGTACATTTAAGTCATTTACATTTAGTGTGATTATCGATAGGTATGAGTTTATTGCTGTCATTTTGTAGTTCTTTTGTGTGTATGTGTGTGTGGTGCAGATGTTTTCTTCACACCTCTTTCTCTCCGGTACTGAATTCCTTTTGTTTCTGGATTTTTTTCATGTCTTTCACTTTCGTAGATTTTATGTTTATTGAGTGTCTATGTTATCTTTTTTTTTTTATGTTATCTAGTGCTGCTATAACAGAAATACCACAAATGGATGGCTTTAACAAACAGAAGTTTATTCTGTCACAGCCTAGTAGGCTAGAAGTCCAAATTCAGGGCATCAGCTCCAGAGAAAGACTTTCTGTCTTTCTGTTGGCTCTGGAGGGAAGTTCTTGTCAACAATCTTCCCTGGTCATGGAGCTTCTCAGCACAGGGACCCTGGGTCCAAAGGACACTCTCTGCTCCCGGTGCTGCTTTCACGGTGGTATGAGGCTGCCGTCTCTCTCTCTCTTTTATATCTCAAAAAAGATTGGCTTAAGACACAAACTCTTCCTAGAGATTGTGTCCTGCCTCATTAGCATAACTGCTACTAATACCATCTCATTAACTGATACTAATCTCATCTCATTAACAACACATAGGCAAATCACATCTAATGACAAAGTGGTGGACAATCACACAATACTGGGAATCATGACATAGCCAAGTTGGCATATTTTGGGAGGACACAATAGAATCTATGACACTGAGACTTTACCTTTTTCTTCTTTATTTTAATGAGTAGGTTTGTTAACTTTCTTTTTGGTTATCTTAATATTTACACCATCTTCCTAAGTTTAAACCAGTCTTTTATTACATGATATCTACTTGATTTCCTTTCCATTTGAAAATCCTGTACCTACGCTATTTATTCTCACTTTTATTGTTCTGATGTTGTTGTCATTTGCAGATTGACTTCCCTTGTTCCCTGTTGTAAATCTTACAGTTTTCTTTTGTCCTTTAGTGCTCATTAGCTAGGTTGGCACCTGGCTGATACTCTCCTGTGTCCTAGATTCAGGTTGTTGTCTGATGTCGTTGGTTCTCTAACTGAAGGACTCCTTTTCATAATTCTTGTAAGTTTGGTTTGGTTTTGACATATTCCCTTAATTTCTGTTTATCTGGAAATTTCCTAATTTCACCATCATATATGAGTGAGACTTTTGCAGGATGTATTATTCTCAGTTGACAAATTTTCTTTTAAGTTTTTTATATGTCATCCCATTGCCTTTTTGCCTTCATGGTTTCTGCCTAGTAATCAGAGATTAGTCTTATAGTGTCCCCTTTGTATGTGACTTTTCATTTTTCTCAAATGCTCTCTGGATTCTTTTTTTGGTTTTGGCTTCGGCAAGTATAATTGCGTTATGTTTTGGTGACTTTCTTTTGAAGTCTATTCTATATGTGCTTCTTTTGAGCTTCTTGGACGGTCAGCTTTTCATCTTTCATTATATTAGGGAAGCTTTCTGTCAGCAAGCCTTCAGTGATTCTCTCTGTGTTTTCCATTTTCTCCCCCTGTTCTGAAATTCCTGTCACTCACAAATTCTGATTGTACCCCACATGGTTCTCAGGTTTTCTTTATTCTTTTTTCAGATTTTTCCTCAAACAAAGTGGTACCCAAGGATTTGTCTTCAGTTTCACTGATCTTGTGTTCCCTTGTTTCAAATTTGCTCCTAAAACCTTCTATTGCACTGCCCATTTCTAAAATTATTTTGTCTTCTGGATTTCCAATTGCTGTTTTTTGTATGATTTCTAATTGTTTATTTATTTTGACATTTTGCTCTTGTATTATTTCCCCAAATTCTCCCTTTGCTTTGTGTTTTCCCTGATTTTTGTCTGTATTTTCCATGATTTTGTCCATTTTTTCCTTAGTTTTCTCTGCCTTTTCCTTCATCTCTTTCTTAATCTCTTGGAGAGTCCTGAATATTAAACTTTTGAATTCCCTATGAGGTAATTCCAGTGCCTTTACTTCTACCAGAGGTCATGTGGTGTTTTATTTTAGTTGCTTTTTGGACTCATCCTGTCCTATTGTTTTTAATATGTTTTGATATTGTCTATTGTTTCCAGGACATTCTGGAATTATTTTCTTCATTTATTGATTGTTGCTTTGTTTGTTTCATCCTGTTTTTTGTTTTATTTGGTTATATCTGAGCAGGCAGGCTGGGTGTGTTTTGTTGCTTGTCTGTGGGCATACTTCTCACCACCTTGTCCAGGTGGGCAAGGCTGGTTGCTCAGCTGTGATGCAGCTGGAAAGGTCCAGTAGGGAGGGGAGAGAGGGATGGATCTTTTGCAACATGAACTTGGGCTGACAGGGAAGTGCCGATGTGGTTCAGAGGTCCAGGGGTTTGCACTGTTGCCTCTCATGGGTACGGCACTTTGTGTGTGGTGTAGATAGGCAGGAGGCAAGGGGGGAATGCAATGTGTGGAACTAAGCAGGTGACAGAAAGAAGAGAAATAAGAGACAGAGAAACAGAATGAAAACAAAGCAAAAAATGGAGAGGCAAAAGAAAAAGAAATAAATACAATGGCAGTGTGGTGGAATTCAGCAGGTGGGGCAGGGCATACCCAGGGAGGCCATGTGCTGGTGACTTTCTAGTTGAGAGATCCTAGCTCAGCCTGTTGAGAAGGTGCATGGGCAGTGCATGGGGCTAGGTGGACTGGAGAAAGGAAAGGAAAGAAGGGAAACAGAGAGAGGAAACAAAGCAACAACAAGAAAATAAATATGGTGCTGAAGGAGCCTGCTGTTGGGGGCAGGGTGGAAGCAGGGTGATGACAAGCTGATGTTTTTCTCACCGGCTGGTGTGGCATGACCTGTCAGGAAACAGTGGAGGCAGTGCAGAGCCCAGGTGGAAGGAAGAAGGAAAGGGGAGAAGAAGAAAGAAAAAGAAAAAAATATGATGCTGAGGGAGCCAGCCTGTGGGAGTAGTGCAGACCCAGAGAGGCCGTGTGCCAAAGGCTCTCTGACCAAGTGGTGCACCAAGCCTGTCAATAAGGAGGGGGCATCTCACAGGGCTAGGTGGGCAGGAGAAAGAAAAAGAAGGAATGAAGAGAGACAAAACAAACAACTACAAAAAGGAAAAAAAGCAAAAACAAATAAAAATTGTGCTGAGGAAGCCAGTTGGTGATGGTGATGCAGAACTGGCAGGCGGCGTGCCAGTGTCTCTCTAACCTAGTGGTGCATCACAACTCTTTGAGAGAGGGTGAGGGTGGCACACAAGGCTAGGTGTGTGGGAGAAAGGAAGAGGAGGTAGGCGCTGAGAGAAAAGAAACTGGAAAGAAAGAAAAGACCAAAGGAAACAAACTAAAACAATATTGTGATTAGGAAGCTGGCTGGTGGGGATAATGTAGGCCCAGGGAGGCTGTGTGCTGGTGGCTCCCTAGCAGAGTGGTGCAGTAAGGCCGTTAGAGAAGGAGCAGGGACACTATACAAGACTAGATGGGTGGGAAACAGGAAAGGAGGAAGAGAGAGAGTAGAAACAAAAACAAAAAAATACGGTGCTGAGCCGACCAATGGCAGCAGCATGGATCCAGGGCACTCTAGCCCAGTGGTGCAACACTACCTGTTAAAATGGGATGGGGGCAGCACATGGGTCTAGGTGGGTGGAAGATAGGGAAAGAAGGAAAAGATAGAGATAAATCTGAAAAAAAAAATGGACTGAGAGACCTAGCCAGTGTGGGCAACACAGAACTGGGGAGGCCATGTTGGCAGCTCTCTAGCTGAACAGTGTTATACGGCCCACCAAGAAGGGATGGGGACGGCACATGGGGCTATCTGGGTGGGAGAAAGCAAAGGAAGGTAGGGAGAGAGAGAGAAGCGGGAAGAAAATGTTGCTAAGAGACCTGGCCAGTGGGAGTGGCACAAAACTGAGGAAGATGTGCCAGTGGCTCTCCGGCCCAGCAGTGTGGCATAGCTTGTCAATGCAGGATGGGGACAGCAAAGGGGCTGGCAAGGTGGAAGAAAGAAAAGGAAGGAAAGGAGACAGAGAGAAGAAACAAAGAAAGGCAAAATAATAATAATAACAAAAATAATTGGCATTGAAGGAGCCAGCTGGTGGGGTCGGGGAGGACCTGGGCAGCAGTGAACTGGTGTCTCTCTATCCGAGTGACTCTAGCCCATTGGAAAATGGAGGAGGCCGCGTAGAGGGAAGAAGGGTGAAGGGTGGGAAAGCGTGTATCCCTGCTTTCTGAGTGCTCTAACTCCTGTTGGGAGCCCTAGGAAGTTGGCTTCCTGTACTCCCTCTCTGCATTCCTTGGTGGTTATAGTCCAAGATGGGGAATCTGTGCCATGTTAGCCGGTAGGGAACCTCCAGTCCACAGTTCTCCTCATTCTCTGTTCTCTGTCAATTTCTTATCCCATTCAGTGCCTGATCAAATTCTTTCCCTTCATTTTATGCTTAGAGTTCCAGGATTGACATCTGTGTCTGTTTTACTTAGTTTTTGGGGTCTTTGCTGCAGAGGGACAGCATGGTGCTTCTTCCATAGCACCATGTTGGCTTCCCTATCAGCATCTGTAGCTCTTAGCGACTGTGCCACCAGGGCTCCAAGAATTTTTCAAAACAAAACAATAAAACAAACAATGACAATAAAAGCAAAGAACTAGGCACTTTATAGGAAAACTACATGAAATTTCTTAGTGAGAAGATAGTTAATCATGTAACAACTTTTATACTTATGGAACAATTCAGATTGCTCATTTCATATTGTGAGAGCTATGGAAAGTTACGTCCCCATGTCCTTCCCTCATAAATAGTCCATTTCATCAATATTTTCAATTCCAGTGTCATAAAGTTTTCGAACAGTCCTCTTATGTGATAAGATCTATAAACTAAGAAGCAAAATCACCTCACTATTTTTTATATCGGATAAATGTATTTTCATTTTCTTTATCGTAAGGGCATATATGTATTCTATTATTCTTATAATTAACTAAATTTTAGCTCCATTAATACTCCCTAGTGTATTGTATTGTATGTGTTTTATTTTGTTTGTTTCTCCTGCTCTCTATCTTCTTTCAAATTAAAGTGTAATTTGCCATTTTTTAAAAATGTTTGGGATGGAAACTTAGATCATCCATCAAGATAGATGAACTTTCAGCCTATTCCTCTGTTCTCATGTGTTTATTTAAGGCCATACAATTTCTTAGAATGTTAACTTGACCTGCATTTACAAATTTTGATACGTAATTTTATTATTTTCATTTCATTAAATTGTAAGTATTTTAATTCCTATTGTGATTTCATTTTCAACCTATACATTATTTATAAGTATATTGCCTAAATGTCCATGCATATTTGGATTTCTAGTTATCTTTGAATATAATTAAAAACACCCCATTTCATTTTTTTATTTATTATTTTTTTTTTAACTTTTATTGAGCTTCAAGTGAACGTTTACAAATCAAGTCAGTCACATATAAACTTATATACATCTTACTCCTTACTCCCACTTGCTCTCCCCCTAATGAGTCAGCCCTTCCAGTCTCTCCTTTCGTGACAATTTTGCCAGCTTCCAACTCTCTCTATCCTCCCATCCCCCCTCCAGACAGGAGATGCCAACACAGTCTCAAGTGTCCACCTGATATAATTAGCTCACTCTTCTTCAGCATCTCTCTCCTACCCACTGTCCAGTCCCTTTCATGTCTGATGAGTTGTCTTCGGGAATGGTTCCTGTCCTGTGCTAACAGAAGGTTTGGGGACCAGGACCGCCGGGATTCTTCTAGTCACAGTCAGACCATTAAGTATGGTCTTTTTATGAGAATTTGGGGTCTGCATCCCACTGATCTCCTGCTCCCTCAGGGATTCTCTGTTGTGCTCCCTGTCAGGGCAGTCATCGATTGTGGCTGGGCACCAACTAGTTCTTCTGGTCTCAGGACAATGTAGGTCTCTGGTTCATGTGGCCCTTTCTGTCTCTTGGGCTCTTAGTTATCGTGTGACCTTGGTGTTCTTCATTCTCCTTTGATCCAGGTGGGTTGAGACCAATTGATGCATCTTAGATGGCCGCTTGTTAGCATTTAAGACCCCAGACGCCACATTTCAAAGTGGGATGCAGGATGTTTTCATAACAGAATTATTTTGCCAATTGACTTAGAAGTCCCCTTAGAGCATGGTTCCCAAACCTCCGCCCTTGCTCCGCTGACCTTTGAAGCATTCATTTTATCCCGGAAACTTCTTTGCTTTTGGTCCAGTCCAATTGGGCTGACCTTCCATGTATTGAGTGTTGTCCTTCCCTTTACCTAAAGCAGTTCTTATCTACTAATTAATCAGTAAAAAACCCTCTCCCTCCCTCCCTCCCTCCCCCCTCGTAACCACAAAAGTATGTGTTCTTCTCAGTTTATACTATTTCTCAAGATCTTATAATAGTGGTCTTATACAATATTTGTCCTTTTGCCTCTGACTGATTTCGCTCAGCATAATGCCTTCCAGGTTCCTCCATGTTATGAAATGTTTCACAGATTCATCACTGGTCTTTATCGATGCGTAGTATTCCATTGTGTGAATATACCACACTTATTTACCCATTCACCCGTTGATGGACACCTTGGTTGCTTCCAGCTTTTTGCTATTGTAAACAGACCTTCAGTAAACATGGGTGTCCATATATCTGTTTGTGTGAAGGCTCTTGTTTCTCTAGGGTATATTCCGAGGAGTGGGATTTCTGGGTTGTATGGTAGTTCTTTTTTTTTTTTTATGGTAGTTCTATTTCTAACTGTTTAAGATAACGCCAGATAGATTTCCAAAGTGGTTGTACCATTTTACATTCCCACCAGCAGTGTATAAGAGTTCCAATCTCTCTGCAGCCTCTCCAACATTTATTATTTTGTGTTTTTTGGATTAATGCCAGCCTTGTTGGAGTGAGATGGAATCTCATCGTGTTTTAATTTGCATTTCTCTAATGGCTAATGGTCAAGAACATTTTGTCATGTGTCTGTTAGCTGCCTGAATATCTTCTTTAGTGAAGTGTTCATTTCCTTTGCCCACTTCTTGATTGGGTTGTTTATCTTTTTGTGGTTGACTTTTGACAGAATCATGTAGATTTTAGAGATCAGGCGCTGGTCGGTGATGTCATAGCTGAAAATTCTTTCCCAGTCTGTAGGTGGTCTTTTTCCTCTTTTGGTGAAGTCTTTAGATGAACATAGGTGTTTGATTTTTAGGAGCTTCCAGTTATCTGGTTTCTCTTCATCATTTTTGGTAATGTTTTGTATTCTGTTTACGCCTTGTATTAGGGCTCCTAGGGTTGTCCCTATTTTTTCTTCCATGATCTTTATCGTTTTAGTCTTTATGTTTAGGTCTTTGATCCACTTGGAGTTAGTTTTTGTGCTTGGTGTGAGGTATGGGTCCTGTTTCATTTTTTTGCAAATGGATATCCAATTATGCCAGCACCATTTGTTAAAAAGACTATCTTTTCCCCTGTTAACTGACACTGGGCCTTTGTCAAATATCAGCTGCTTATATGTGGTTGGATTTATATCTGGGTTCTCAATTCTGTTCCACTGGTCTATGTGCCTGTTGTTGTACCAATACCAGGCTGTTTTGACTACTGTGGCTGTATAATAGGTTCTGAAATCAGGTAGAGTGAGGCCTCCCACTTTCTTCTTCTTTTTCAGTAATGCTTTGCTTATCTGAGGCTTCTTTCCCTTCCATATGAAGTTGGTGATTTGTTTCTCTATCACCTTAAAAAATTACGTTGGAATTTGGATCAGAAGCGTATTGTATGTATAGATGGCTTTTGGTAGAATAGACATTTTTACTATGTTAAGTCTTCCTATCCATGAGCAAGGTATGTTTTTCCACTTGAGTATGTCCTTTTGAATTTCTTGTAGTAGAGCTTTGTAGTTTTCTTTGTATAGGTCTTTTACTTCCTTGGTAAGATTTATTCCTAAGTATTTTACCTTCTTGGGGGCTACTGTGAATGGTATTGATTTGGTTATTTCCTCTTCGGTGTTCTTTTTGTTGATGTAGAGGAATCCAAGTGATTTTTCTATGTTTATCTTATAACCTGAGACTGCCAAACTCTTCTTTTAGTTTCCGTAGTTTTCTGGAGGTTTCCTTAGGGTTTTCTGTGTATAAGATCATGTCATCTGCAAATAGAGATAATTTTACTTCCTCCTTGCCAATCCGGATGCCCTTTATTTCTTTGTCTAGCCTAATTGCCCTGGCTAGGACTTCTAGCACGGTGTTGAATAAGAGCGGTGATAAAGGGCATCCTTGTCTGGTTCCCCTTCTCAAGGGAAATGCTTTCAGGTTCTCTCCATTTAGAATGATGTTGGCTGTTGGCTTTGCATAGATGCCCTTTATTATGTTGAGAAATTTTCCTTCAATTCCTATTTTGGTGAGAGTTTTTTTTTTATCATAAATGGGTGTTGGACTTTGTCAAATGCCTTTCTGCATCAATTGATAAGATCATGTGGTTTTTGTTTTGTTTTAATACTATCTCTCTATG